>NC_088851.1:1004121-1604121 GCF_904066995.2 Poecilia reticulata | reverse complement strand
TGATGAAAAATTAACTTGGAAACAGCATATAGAATCAGTTCAAAATAAATGTAAAAAAAGTGAATAATTTGTTGAGATGTGTCTGGACAGGAATGGAGAGCTTCAAGAAGTGCACTGTTGGACTTTATCAGGCTCTCATGAGATCTTTGGATTATGGGTGTATAGCATATAGGGCAGCTGCTGATAGTCATTTGAGAAAACTTGATAGTGAGCAAACACAAGGACTGAGAATATGTTGTGGAGCTTTCAACTGGGCTGCACAGTGGCACAGTTGGTAGAGCTGTTGCCTTGCAGCAAGAAGGTTCTGGGTTCGATTCCTGGCCCCGGTCTTTCTGCATGGAGTTTGCATGTTCTCCCTGTGCATGCGTGGGTTTTCTCCGGGTACTCTGGTTTCCTCCCACAGTCCAAAAACATGACTGTCAGGTTAACTGGCCTCTCCAAATTGTCCCTAGGTGTGACTGTGTGTGTGCATGGTTGTTTGTCTCCGTGTTGCCCTGCAACAGACTGGCGACCTGTCCAGGGTGACCCCGCCTCTCGCCCGGATCGTCAGCTGGAGAAAGGCACCAGCAACCCTCCCGACCCCATTAAGGGACAAGGGTGTAAAGCACCCTTGTCCCTTAATGGGATGAATTATCTGCCATTATGTTAGCTTTAGAATGGTTGCTTGATAATAATATTAGGGAAGAAAGTAAATGTATAATTGCTTCAGATAGTCAAGCTGCATTATCAAGTATAAAATCTGGCAAATCTTGTAGATTAGATTTATTATTAAGTATATAAATTATTAGTTCAGCTACATAAGAAATGTTCGATTTGTCTGGATTCCTGCTCATGTAGGTACAGAAGGAAATGTAATAATTACACCTCAGTGGCATGTGCCATGTGCAAATTCACATCCATAAACATTCAGGAAGAAGTAAATAGCCTGTTTTAGCTAAACAGGCTCTGAAATCATATATTATTAACTTAAGTATTCCTTAAGCAAAAGTGAAGGGAAATCTATTATTCAAAATAAAATCCTTAAGCTTTGGCAGAAACAATGGGATAATCATGATAATGGTAGACTGTTACGACTAGCTCAGGGTCGTAACAAAAACGTGAAACCATGCCGCAGTTAAAGTGCATACAAATAAATATTAACAAAAACAACAATGTATTGTGGATATCAGTATCAGTGGTGTAATGCAAATGCTTGGATGTGTTGAAGTCCCAAAGCAAAGACAAACTCAAAAGTGCAACAGGAGGGGAGCTGAGGCCTGGCCACCAAACATCACAGTGGCAGAGTGGACACTGAGGCAACAAGCCACAAGAGACAGAGGCAGCCAGGTTAAAGTACTCTGCGCTCCCAATCACCGGATCAGAGACACCTGCAAAGGGGAGGAGCACAAAGACGGACAAGACACTTGCAGCCCAGCCTACAAGGCCCAGGACCATAACATAGACATTTATACATCATTCAAAAGAATGTGGGGTTAATAATTGTATGAATGGAAGGTGGAAAGAAGAGATAGTCATTTCTCGACTTAGAATTGGTCATACTGGACTTAATAGTTCTCTTTTCAGAATAGGAAAACATTCTGAAAAAATAATGTATTAAAAAGAATGTTTAAGAATGAAACAGTGGAGTATGTCTTATTAAAATGTAATAAATATTCAGAGGAACGTCAGCATTTAGGTTGATGCTAAATAGAGAGAATATTGTCTATAATAAATATTTTAGGAAATAAATCAAATTATGTTAGAAATCAGTTATTTAGATTTTTTAAAAATATTGGGTTATTTAATCATATTTAAAGTATGTATGTATGTACATATATATAAATGAATGTTTATGGATGTGAATTTGCACATCGCGCAGCCACTGAGGTGTAATTATTAAATTCCCTCTGAGATCATTGATGACCACACTCCAGTCTGGTAGGTGGCGGTAAATGCACCTTAAGATGGTTGCCATCCGTCAATAAAACTAAAGAAGAAGAAGAAGAAGAAGAACGCTACAATAATTGCAATACATAATAGAAAAGAAGAAGAAGAAGAAGGATATTTGCAACCGGAGATTCTCATCGGAAAGGTTTCAGATCTGTTCTAGTCCATGGTTGAATCCAGCTGGGTGCCACTGGTCCTGTCGGCTATCACTTCTCAATAGATTTCTACGAAACGTGACGGACTAACTTTTTGCTCTTTAATATCGGCTCTTGCTGCTCTTGGTTGTTGAATCCTGGGTGAGATGGAGTCCTACCGGAAACCTGTGAAATCAGACTGTGAGGCTTTACTCAGCCGCTTCCGACAAACACAGTCGGTCAGATTTGAGGTTTTCTCCAACATTTGGAAGGAGATGAAGTTCGTTCAGATCTTCAGGTACAGAAAACACTTTAATGTTAATGTTAAGACCGTTTACACCGAAGTGGCTGTCAAGGAGCAAGCATTTAGTGGACTTAAAACTTTTTAGAAGCTAAGTTTTGGTCAACCTCTAGTGGCGATTGTCACCTTATGTTATTAATGTTAAGTTGATTTAAAAAAAAAAAGAACGTTCTGTCAGGAGGTTGCCTTCCAAGCTTTCTGCCCCTTTTCTAGCTTGCAGGGTCAGTGTTTGTTGTTTTTTTGTCCCAATGTCAGACAGAGCCACAACAAGAGAGCCTTCTGCCGGATGGTCCTGGACGTAGCTTATTGCTACTTCCTGCCCCCGTTCAGCTTCCAGATCCGTGTGGGTGGTCTCTACCTGCTGTACAGCTTCTACCGCTGCCAGAACACCTCACCTCCAGAACAGGTCGGGACTCCAGCTCACATCCCCTCTGTTTAAACCGCAGTCTACTCATCATATTGCCCTGTTCGCCTCTGGCTGCAGATCCGTGTGGCCTTGAAGGACTGGGAGGATGTGAGAAACTTTGAGAAGGAATCATTGGATGCTCAACACCTCGACGTTGCCTACATCTTACAACAGCTCATGACTTGTAAAGCTTTCCTCTTCACTGCAATGCCCACTCTGGTGAGCGGTCTGACACAAACCCTTGTTGATGAGGTAAAAGGTTTTTTTTACACTGACTCTCCTCTTTGTTTCCATTCAGCTTCATTACAACAGAAAGAGGACTGAAGAGAAGCCAGAGCTGTGTGATGAGTTCATGGAACGACCATGTCGCCCCCAGGAACTGATAAGTACTCAGCTGACTGAGGTGAGTTCAGAGTAACCAATCACCATCCAATAAGTTAAGAACCTGCCCGCCCCCACCTGGCTTGGTTGGAGTAGAGTGTGTGCTTGGTCAGTGGAATCATCAAAACAGGGATGTTCCACCCCTCAGTCTGTTTTTTGGGCTTTTCCCTTTTGACAAAAATTGCATCCTTCATCCTTATTCTTCTTGCTTAAAAAGCGAAGTTCTGGATTCCACACCAGGATTCTGGACAGGTGTTGAAACAAGTGAAGAAACTCTGAGAAACACCTGGTTGCCTTGGAAATAGGCCTGCTGTGCTCTGCCTCCAAAGATCAACTTTACTTAAATGGTTTTGATTTGACTCTTGCAGGAAATGTCAAATATCCATGAGCTGTACAAAAATATGAAGGCGTCCATCAGCTCCCAGATGTCCACAGCAGATGCTGCGTCTGTCAACCTGATCCGTGATGGAATTGTGTCGGAGCTCTGCAGTGCTGTGATGGAATTCTACAACTGGCAGCAGAACAAGGTGAGCTTTCCACATTTAGTCACTTCTAACCCCTATTAGCGCTTATTACACCCAAAACGTATTGAAATCATTAAACATTCATTGACTAATATGTTAGTAAAGCTTTAGGATAAAGCCAGCGTACTGTTTGATAGAAAATGGCTTTCTTTGTTTAACTTTTACTGTTTCTCATTTCAGCATACACTGTAATTAATTTCTTTTTGTATGATTATGTATCTGATACATTCAGTCTTCTGTTGTATTATATCTGCAACCTGAGGCTCCTTTCACAGTACCTCTTAATTTTGTGAAGCATAAAGAACCAACTAATGTTTTTAAATATAGACAATACATAATAACTTAAAAATTGAGCAAGTTTTTGAGTTATTTTTTAATTGAATATTGTTCATTGCGTTTCCACACCAGGATGAGATTAAGAATACATGCTTTTTTTTAATCTTCCACAAATATCAACATCCCATTGATAGAGCTTAACCTTTCTTTATTTTAAAACCTTCAAATAAAATTAAAATGGTAGTTCTTTAAAAAAAAAAGATGGGCATGACTGACAGCACTAAGGCCTTCCTCCTGACTCTGATTGGTTGTTTCTAGTTAGCCCTGGGAGGAGCCAGAGGAGTCCCAGAATGAAAGTGAATTATATGGTACATGTCTCCTAACATTGATCTGTTGTCCAACATAACTTCACCCTCCATTGATAGATGCTTTAAAGGGAACTGCCAACATTTCTCAAATGGTTGTTGCCTTTTGTCTTGAAAGGATGCAGTTGATGAAGTTCAGCCCAGCCAGGAGAGGATTTCATCTCAGCAGGAGGTAAGTTTTTAAAATGGGTTATTGTTCATTCTTCTAAAGTTTGAAGAATGAATTTAATATTTATGTTAGATGCTGTTAAAGGAACAAGTTTTTGTTCTTTACTAAAATTAACAGCTAATTAGTAGAGTTGCACCAATAAATCAGCTCCAGTTTCCTTAAGTTTGGGAGATCGGTGTTTAACCGATACTTAGATGTGAAGTTGATCTTATCTGTGTCAGCAAAGGTCTAAAAATCAGCCACTGCTCTGCAGTGAGAGGTTTGACTGACTGACCGGCCCACCAGGTCATATCTGCATGTTTGCAGTTAACAGCAGTCACCCTGCCAACTCAGCAACTTCCTATATTTAGCAACATTGTAGACAAAACATTGGAATTGGCCAAAATCAGAATTAGCAGGTCAGGCTTTTTAAGCATCAGTAACTGGTTGTTTTGTGTCCTCAGTGTTCCAACAGAGCCAAACTCCTGGCAGACATCAAATCTAAGGCTTATGAAGAAGCATCAGAGGTCTGTACTGTTCGGTATTTTTACAATGACTAATGCTTCAATAAATGATTTTTTAATGTATAAAGTTTTTCTAGCCTTTGCTGAAACTTAACAGCAACTCAACTTTTTATTGATGATTTCATTACATGTCTGTAATGTCTTTTTCTGTCACAACTTATGATATAAAATGCAACATATTTACTGAGTCAATAGTTTTTAGTATCTATTTATCTTCTGTAGCCTTTTTTAGTTAGAAGTATTTAAAGACAAAGAAGAAGAATCAGAAAATGTGATGCTATTTTCAGGCTGTAAAGTCGCGGCGCCATCGTCAGGTGGAGATCGATCTACCTGCTGAGGAAGACAAATCCTTCCTGAAGCTGCACCATTCCAGAGTGCCAAAGCCATCTCTCAAAAACAGAACTAAAGAGCAGATCTGTATGTCAGGTAAATCTGTCGACTTTCAAAATAAAATAAAGGTTAAATATTAGCTCTTTGTCCAAGTTGAGCAGAAAAACTTTTAATCTAAGGCTTCTATCAACAGCCACCATGAGCTCCTTTATCTTTATTAACTTTAGTATTTTTTTGCATGAATGTTATGAATTATGTCTTTGTAAGGTTGAAGAGGTAAAACATGTTTCGCTAATGCTCAGTGTCATCCAGGACATTCAGGGTCACATAGCCTAAAAACACTACGATGGTCCAGATCTGAACTCTGAACCCATCATAACTGCTTACACATCTAGTGAAGGTCTTTTACCTCACATTGGACTGAACTAATCCTCTCTGGCTGCGTTTTCCAGGTGACCTGGGAGAAGCAGCAAGGACCACCCTGATAAACCATCTGGTTACCCTGGAGCCCGCTTTACAAGGTCAACACCATCATGTGTTTTAAATCTGCTCTCGGCTCTATCTATCTTAGTTCTGCCCTCTTACTTTCCTTTTTTGTCATTTCAGAAAAAATCAAAAATGAAAGAAGATTCAAGACTTTGAATGAACATCTGGAGTCACAAACAATCTCAACATCTCACTGATGTTTTTATCTGGTTTTAAAAGTTTGACTGTTCAAAATGAGAACATTTCTTCCATGTTAACTGGATGGAGGCCTGCAGCAGTGGTTCAAAGTTGGGTCTAAGGCACCATGTTGTAGGTGTGGCCCCCGTTCAAGGCCGAACTCAGATGACCCAGCAGATCTCCTCTGCTGAGTTCCAACTCAGGAACAGTCCCATATGGACTGGAGTACCAGACACACATCGGGTTCAGACTGTAGGATTGGCTGCTTAGGATATGAGCTTTGATTGGATAGAGAATTTGAAAGAACCAATCAGAATTGTTTGATACAGGAAGTTTCCCTATGGGGATGGCGTCTCTCCTTTTCTTCATAGCTAACTGTTGAACACACCTCTGCTGCTGCTGCTTTGAAAAAACAAGATTTTTGACTTTTCTAAGGATTGTCAGCTTAATGTGGTTGTAGTGTTTCTGTCCCTGGACTCTAATGAAGAGATAAAGAGAACCAGGAAGCTGCTGTGTCACAAATACTGAGAAATAATCAGCCACCCACACATTTATCTGTACACCTCAAAAAATTAGAGTTCACCTGACTGAGTGTCGGTTACAAAGTAGAAGAGTTCAGCTTTTGTGAACTTTGACCTTCGTGCTTTTGAACTTTGCGATGAGTTCACACAAGCCGAGCAAGTGCTATGGTGTAGCTTGGTGCGCGCATTGTCGCGTGCGGTTCAATGAATCCAGTTTATTTGTATTAATTTCAGTAGCAAGGCAGTTCAAAGTGCTTTACATAACAAAAACAACATAGCGGTAAAAACTGAGAATCCAGTGACAAACATTACATTTTGATGAGTGCCATCATCAAAATCATGAATACACAAATATGTTGATCATCCATCCATCCATTTTCTGCCGCTTATCCGGGGTCGGGTTGTGAGGGCATCAGCTTCAGAAGGGAGGCCCAGACTTCTCTCTCCCCAGCCACTTCCAGCTCCTCCGGAGGAATCCCAAGGCATTTCCAGGCCAGCCGAGAGACATAGTCCCTCCAGCGTGTACTGGGTCTTCCCTGGGGCCTCCTCCCGGTGGGACGTGCCCGGAACACCTCACCAGGGAGGCGTCCAGGAAGCATCCTGGCCACCTCAACTGGCTCCTCTCGACGTGAAGGAGCAGCGGCTCTACTCTGAGTACTTCCCAGATAACCGAGCTTCTAACCCCATCTCTAAAGGAGAGCCCTGCGGAGGAAACCCATTTTGGCCGCTTGTACCCGTGATCTCGTTCTTTCGGTCATGACCCAAAGTTCATGACCATAGATGAGGGTGGGAACGTAGATCGACCGGTAAATCGAGAGCTTCGCTTTTTGGCTCAGCTCTCTCTTCACCATGACAGACCGGTACAGCGCCCGTTTCACGTCAGATGCTGCCCCAATTCGCCTGTCGGTCTCCCGCTCCCTCCTTCCCTCATTTGTGAACAAGATCCTGAGATACTTAAACTCCTCCACTTGAGGCAGGACGACCCCCCTGACCCGGAGAAGGCACTCTACCCTTTTCCGGCTCAAGCCCATGGCCTCGAATTTGGAGGCACTGAGCCTCATCCCAGCCGCTTCACACTCGGCTGCGAACCGCTCCAGTGAGAGCTGCAGATCACAATCTGATGAAGCCAACAGGACCACATCATCCGCAAAAAGCAGAGCTGCGTACCTAAGGCCACCAAAACGGATCTCCTCAACACCTCGGCTGCACCTAGAAATTCTGTCCATGAAAGTAATGAACAGAATCGGTGACAAAGGGCAGCCTTGGCGGAGTCCAACTCTCACCGGAAACTAGCCCAACTTACTGCCGGTAATGGGGACCAGACTCTGACACCGGTCATACAGGGACCTGACAGCCCATATCAAAGGGCCCGGCACCCCATGGTCCCCGAGGGACACAGCCTTCTCCAAGTCCACAAAACACATGTAGACTGGTTGGGCGAACTCCCATGCACCCTCCAGGACCCCGCTGAGGGTGTAGAGCTGGTCCAGTGTTCCACGACCAGGACGAAAACCACACTGCTCTTCCTGAATCCGAGATTCAACTATCCGACGGACCCTCCTCTCCAGGACCCCTGAATAAACCTTACCAGGGAAGGCACACTCTTGAGGGTAATTTCCCAGCAGATCAATATGATCTCTGATCAATCGCTCCCTCTGAATCGTTCCAGTGGCGATGTTCTCCATCAGAGCCAAAGGCTCTCCTCAATTATGTGGCAACGCTTCTATTTTTATAGACGTGTGATTGCATACACACCTTGATCACCTTAAAAATAATCAAGCCTGACCTGTTTGGAGTTGATATTCTGATCCAACCCCGCTTTTTCCTTTTCAGTTGGAATGAAATTACCCTGCAGATTCATGCGCTCTGGCAAACAGACCAATGTGTCTCTTCCATTAACTTCTATTTTTAGAACTTCTATTTTTCTATGTTATTATAGTTTTTTTATGGAGCAAAATAATTTTTTTTGAGATGTCTGTTTAGGTTTGTTTATTACATTCTTTTTAGACTAATTTAAAAAACAGTATCAAATACCCATTTATCTTGAGTATCTTAACTGTAAACCATAATCAAAATCAGAAATCTAGGAAATATGTTGCTCCGTGTGACGAGTCAACAGGGTTTTCCTTTATGAACTGAATTTATGGCATTAATTGAAATTACAGTGACAGATTGTTTCCTTAGTATAAGAATCTCCCCTGCCCACAAAAAACTGCAATCTTTTTAAATTCTTGCATGGCAAATTTCCAGCTCGTTAAATAAATTCTTCTCAGATTTAACATGAATTATTTTCTCCATTTTTCCAAGTATGTGAAGAACATCAATAATATTTATTTCTAAGGAGAAAAAAAAAATCAAATGAACACCATTCCCCCTTTTCCTTTTAATTTATGTTGTCAGTGTTTTCTTTTGGGGCTTTCCCCATACAAAACCATGGACAAAGAAATCTGCTGTACAATGGCAAATGATCTGAAAGCACATCATAACTCAGGAAAATCAAACTCTTTAAAACTGGAGAAAAGAAAAACAGAACAGCATTCCAGTCTTTATCACAAAACAGATTTAATTTAATATCTCTTTATTTTTTTAAAATAATTAAACATTTGTATTCTTCCAACCCTTTTGATCTTTTTTTTCAGATTTCAAATCATATTACATCTGGGCCATTCTACACCACACCAATTCTGTAAGGGAGGAAGGGGTTGTGTTGGGGCGGATCACTCAGGTCCCAACAGTTAAACAAAATCTGCTCCAAGCTTCCTCACCACATTTACCCCCAACCCACCCCGAACTCCGAGCACATGTCTAGCTGCCCCCACTCAAACTCTCGCCCCTTCCCCCTAAAAAAAAACAAAACAAAAAAAAAAACAAAAAGATACACATATATCTCTAATGAACAAAAAATATTGAAAAGATAAAAACCAAGAGCAGAGGGAGAAAAGTGAGACAAAAAATGAACATACCAAAAGGGGAAAACACTAACATGTATAGTAGGAAGTCTTGTTCCATAATACCTCTTTATATACTGGATAATCCTCTCCACAATTCCTAAGCAAAAAAAAAAAAAGGGAAAAAAAAGCTAAATTACTACAAGATACAGGAATAACAGGGTACTGCATTAAATAATGTACAGGGTCGTCTTTAATCTGCAGTAATACTGTGAAGTCAACGCAGCGCCCTCCAGTGGCAAAAAGGAGATAGAAGAGTTTGGTGCACTTTACAATTCGTTACTGTTTTTATCTTGGCGTGTCAGTTACGGCAGACTGGTACCAGTACCAGGCCGCTACCAACATGTCTCCTACAGCTGGAAGAACTGAGGGATGAACAGAGCGATAGATTTCTGACAGAGGGAATGAGAGTGTGTTTACATGCAGTCCACATAGCGAGAAATTCCACTGGAAAGAGGAAAAGAAATGATCATGAACTGAAACTAAACTGGTCAAACACTCTACACACTATACAAACAATAAAAAACGGAACAGTGGCTTAAACACATTTCTGGTGGAGGCTTTTATTAAAAACTAGAATATATACTTTAAAAGTGTTTTTTTTTTTTTTGCCATTTCTGCTGTTCCCACCACTAGATGGCACTAAAGCAAAGGAAAAACAATTAACCCTGAATCCAACTGAAGACCGCTACAGCACCAACTTCAACAGGAAGTGAATTAGGCATCGACAGGAAATTATCCTTCTGCTTTCGACTGCTGCTGTTCACCAATTATCAGTAAAATCAGAGGCTGTTTATCAGTCGCACCAATCGGCAAGAATTTTCACCCGACTGGTGATCAAAATACTAAAAATGAGTCTCCCCGTTCATTAAATGCACTAAAGCCAAAAATCCTACAGTTTCCAGTACATAAATGTATCGACCAACAACAGCTTGCAGACTCGTGCATTCATTCAGAAATGAAGAGGATTCCAAACCTGCTGCATTATTCTTCTGTGCTGGAGCCATTTGAATAAACATCTTCACATCAGGATCTTCAAATTCAGCTCATTTTCCTCTATAACAAAAGCCTACATGTTGACCTAAACATAACCCAGACATCTTTTAGCTTTTCCTGTGACGTTCCTGACTAAGCATGTAAACACACTCGGAGGGCTTCAGCAGGGCCCCGTCTACAGAGCGGGTCTGTTCCTGCAGGATGGACAAACTGCCAACAGGCAAGAGACCACACTTTTGGACTGCTTTTGGAGGGCGACGCTGAATCTAGTCGATTTAACAGCGCAGACAGGAGAGGACACTGACAAGAACAAGAGGAGCGAAAATGAAAGTTAAATGGGATGCGCTGAAAAAGAGGAGTGGGGTGAAGAAAAACCCAGGAACCTAACGGCTTTTTGATGCCATCTGTTTTTTTGTTGTTTTTTAGATTCCCCTCACACACAAGTCATTTTCTCAATTTCTGTTTTTTCCTTTTTATTATTGTTCTTTTTTATCTCTTTGCAATAACATTAGGGGAAAATAATTATTTACAGTGCTGCTGAAATAATGAAAACAGACGTGATGAATCTACAGTAAACTAAGTCGCACAAACACAAGAGGAAACAAAACAGAACAAAATCATAATAAAAGGATTAAGAAACCAGCGGTGCTGTGGAAGTCCAGAGACCACAGCCTGTATCACGAGCTCTGGGCAGACATGGCTGAAGTGGAAGGGAGTGGGAGTGGGATGAACGGGGAGCAGGGCTCTGTCTCTGTTAAGTGGGGATGATCCCGTCACTCCTAAGGCCCCGCTTCAGCTCCAGGTCCTCCAGCTTCTTCCACAGCTCCTCACGCTCCTTCTCCTTCTTCTTCTCACTAAAACAGCACAATAGGTGTGAGCTCGCTCACAAACACACACACACACACACACACAAAGACTGAACAGTAGCCACTCAGCTCGGATTTAAAGACAGCGTGTCAGAGAGTCATTTGAGTGAGGAAAGTGGACGTTTATTCTAAATAGAGAAATCATGTGCATAAGTTGTACATTTACAGAATAAAGATGCTTTCAGTTCATAAAGGCTCATTCACAAAGTGGGCGGCTCCATTGAAGGATGACTGCAGTTGCACCGGTAATGTACGGCTCCTTCTTTAAGTTTTGCTCGGAGCTCCAGGATGATCAGTCTGGATTAATCTAAACGATAATGAACCATTATCAACATTTCCCAGCAGATCAATATGATCTCTGTACTCAGACTCCCTCCATTAGCGATGTTCTCCATCAGAGCCAAAGCGCTCCACAATTATGCGGCACACATTTGCGCAGCGACTTGTATACGTGTGATGGCATTACACACCTTAAAAATAATCAAACCTATTGGTTATTTTTAATCAGCAGGTTTGGGTTAATCTGCTGATCCAACCCAGTTTTCTTCTCTCAGTGAGAATGAAATTACCCCATAGATGCATTTCATGCACTTTGGCGCACAGACCAATGCATTACATCTTTATGAGACAAAAACTGAGGAAAAGTACTATTTACATTAGAGTAAGGTTTTCACATACTTTTATTTTCTTTATTTTGTGTGCATGTTATGTTATTGTCTGAGGATAATTGCGGTTCAATTTCATCGTTTACGTTCAAACAATTCAAATATTAAAATCATGAAAATCATCAGGTTTGGCGCTTCTTGAATAAATAACATTGAATGTAGTCAGACTCCAGTGTACAGGTCCTTCTCAAAAAATTTGCATATTGTGATAAAGTTAATCATTTTCCAAAATGTAATGATAAAAATTAAACTGTCTTATATTTTAGATTCATTGCACAACTGAAATATTTCAGGTCTTTTATTGTTTTAATACTGATGATTTTGGCATAAAGCTCATGAAAACCCAAAATCCCTGTCTCAAAAAATTTGCATATTTCATCCGACCAATAAAAGAAAAGTGTTTTAATACCAAAAAAGTCAACCTTCAAATAATTATGTTCAGTTATGCATCAATACTTGGTCAGGAATCCTTTTGCAGCCTTCAATGTGGCATGGAGGCCATCAGCCTGTGGCTCTGCTGAGGTGTTATGGAGCCCAGGATGCTTCGATGGCCTTAAGCTCATCCAGAGTTTTGGGTCTTGCGTCTCTCAACTTTCTCTTCACAATATCCCACAGATTCTCTATGGGGTTCAGGTCAGGAGAGTTGGCAGGCCATTTGAGCACAGTAGCACCATGGTCAGTAATACCATGGTCAATAATACCAGAGGTGTTGGCACTGTGAGCAGGTGCCAGGTTGTGCTGAAAAATGAAATCTTCATCTCCATAAAGCTTTTCAGCAGATGGAAGCATGAAGTGCTCCAAAACCTCCTGATAGCTGCTGCATTGACCTGCCCTTGATAAAACACAGTGGACCAACACCAGCAGCTGACATGGCTCCTCAGACCATCACTGACTGTGGGTACTTGACACTGGACCTTCTGGCCTTTTGGCATTTCCTTCTCTCCAGTCTTCCTCCAGACTCTGGCACCTTGATTTCTGAATGACATGCAAAATTTGCTTTCATCCGAAAAAAGTACTTTGGACCACTGAGCAACAGTCCAGTGCTGCTTCTCTGTAGCCCAGGTCAGGCACTTCTGCCGCTGTTTCTGGTTCAAAAGTGGCTTGACCTTTGACCTGGGGAATGCGGCACCTGTAGCCCATTTCCTGCACACGCCTGAGCACGGGGGCTCTGGATGTTTCTACTCCAGACTCAGTCCACTGCTTCCACAGGTCCCCCAAGGTCTGGAATCGGCCCTTCTCCACAATCTTCCTCAAGGTCTGGTCACCTCTTCTTGTTGTGCAGCGTTTTCTGCCACACTTTTTCCTTCTCACTGAGGTGCCTTGATACAGCACTCTGGGAACAGCCTATTCATTCAGAAATTTCTTTCTGTTTCTTACACTCTTGCTTGAGGGCGTCAATGATGGCCTTCTGGACAGCAGTCAGGTCAGGTCATGATTGCGGTTTTGAGTAATGAACCAGGCTGGGAGTTTTTAAAAGCCTCAGGAATCTTTTACAGGTGTTTAGAGTTACTTTGTTGATTCAGATGATGAGGTTAACTGCTCGTTCAGAGAACCTTTTCATGATATGCTAATATTTTGAGATAGGAATTTTGGTTGTATGCCAAAATCATCAGTATTAAAACAATAAAAGACCTGAAATATTTCAGTTGGTGTGCAATGAATCTAAAATATATGATAGTTTAATTTTTATCATCACTGTGAGGGTTCTTGCATAAACCAGCCAGAGAGACGCTGAATGGAATCCAAAAATAATCTTAATTTATTACAAAAAAGTTAAAAAATAATTAAACAATGAAGAACTGGGCCCAAAACTGAGGTCAACATAAACTCCAACTCAGGTAGTTACACAAAGAACTCGAGCACAAAACTGACCTAACAAACAAGACATGAGGGGAGCTTAAATAGTGGCTGATCAGACCACAGCTGACACACAAGGGGTAATTTAAACATACAAAAACTTAAACAAATACTAATCAATACAACACCAAATCTTTAAATTAAAACATTAGAATGAAACTACCAAATAGAAACATTAAGGAAATGGTCAAATTAAATTAAAGAAAACCAAATTTCCCCGTCCCCTGGCAAACAAATGGAACGGCCCGCTGAGGAGGTTTGCCAGCCAAATATGGACGTCAGTTAGCTGGAGCTCTTCTGACCCTCCAGCAGCTCCAAAGGAAACTGGTAACTCAAAACAAATAAATTAATTTGTTGCTTTTAACAAAAATATAAAGAACTGACAACTAAAGTTAACCACATGTGTGCACTTCAAATAGTCAACTAAAAAGTCAAGCTAATGAAAATAATTTTCAAAAATAAAAATCTAAACTATTCACTAATTAATGTCTAAATTAATATTAAGGATGAACAAAACAAACAGTTACCATTCAGGTCTGTGTGACAGTAGGGTCAGCTGTCACAATTACATTATGGAAAATAATGAACTTTATCACAATATGCTAATTTTTTGAGAAGGACCTGTATTCAGGTGAATTTTGACGCTTTGTAATTTGATATTGTCCAAAGAAAAAAGTTTGCGTGGTTGCCACACATTTTCATGCCAGCAAAAAAGTGCGTATATTTATGCAAACTTTGACACAAAGTAAATTTTTATACATGCTGACTTGTGCGTAAAATATGGCCCTGCACATTTTTTGTGCACGCGCACGCTTTATGCATGAGGCCCCTGAAGATTCCTTGACCGGAATAATTTGAGTTTTGAAATACAAAACCCAAATTAATCCAAAAGTTCTCATACTCCTTGAACATTTTGTCACATTCCAACCACAAACTTCAATATTCTATGAGTCTGAGTCAGTCTCACAAAGTAGCACATGTAGCAAATGACTCATGGTCTTCCTTCCTTGGTGAGGAGTGTGGCACCATGTGGTATAGAACCAGTCCAGCAGTTCAACACCAGATTTCCGTGCAAAGCAGCTTAAACTGTGTTACACTGGATAGAAAATAAATTTAAATAAAAAAAAATACTTTGATTCCAAGGGAAATTTAAAGTGGACATATACTTTTAAATTATTCCTTTTCACATGCAAATCATTCGTACAGTCATATGCAGTAGACTGTAATTCCTGGTTATTGCAGCTCCACAGACCCTCCTTTACCTCTGCTCTGAGGCTCTTTTAAGAGCAACTCGTTTTGCTGCTGTCTTTTTAAATGTCAGACATTTCACGCCTCACCCCCCTCCAGGTAGCACAACGTTCCACTCCACCCCGGTCGGCCATTGTTGTAGTTTAGCCTGTGGTGGAGCGATGCCAGCGATACGATTATCTACCAACAGAGAAACTTTTCTTCCCCCCAGTTTATTAAAGATGTCAGCAGCAGAAGACTTGTCCATCCAACCTCCCCTGTTGGAGTCAGAGTCTGACCCAGAGGAGGAGAATGGAGACGATGAGCCAGAAGAACCACACATTCTAAAGAATGCATCACTACGGTGTTATTACTGTATTTACACCCTCATGATCCATACCAACTACGTACAATATGGAGCGTAGCTTAACTGTAGTGTCCTAACAGCTAAAAGCTAGCACAAAGCTAGCTTTTAGCTGGGGTTGCCACAGTCAGGAAGGGACACCACACCTAACTAATCACCACGCCCAACTGTTATTTATGAAGACCACATATTTTCCTTCCACTTCACAGTTACGAAACACTGTGTTGGTCCGTCAAATACATTTCTAGTGACAGGTTTGTTCTTAGAATGTCATAAAATGCAGAAAAGATGGAGCGTGAATACTTTAGCAGTGTGGGTGCATAACCAAAACCAAAATGTTGCTTCAGTCTGACTGAGTGTTCTGCATGCTTCTGCTGCATGGCAGCAGAAAGAAAGCGACAGGATTCTGGGCTCTTACCGCTGACGGTCCGACTTGTAGGTGGCGGTGAGCTCATCAAATAAGGTACTGTTCATTTCCATGAAGGCCTTTAGAACATTGTACACCAGCGCTACAATGGCCCTGGGACAAAATGGACAGACAAGCTTCAGAATAGACTCTTCGACATTAGAGAAATAAGTACAAAAGGTCAGTGCATCATTTCTGTGGTAGAGCAGGGTTTGCCCTGGTGGGGGCGCTCCACTCCACTCCACTACAGGCTCACTGAGGTCTCGGTTGGCACTAAAACACTCAACTGTAGTTTGCCCTTCAGTTAGATCCTAGCTAAGTGATCAGTTGCTGGCTTGGTTTTAAAACAATCTGCGTTATGCTTGTCAGACACAGAGCCATCCTGTGCCACGACAGGACTAGGCAGGCGCTTAGGGCCCCCCAGACTTTCAGGGGCCCCATAAATACTTAGAATTTAATACAGACCATAAATCTACACTTTCAACATATAAAGAATGACAATGCTATTAAAACCGATTTATTGGTTTTAGCATAGATGCATTAAAAGCCTTAAATTGTTTAACATTTAAATTTAAGAACTAAAATTGCAGTATGTCACTTCTAAATGTGTTTTTACATATTTATTAAAACTGTCACTATGTTGTGACAGTGTAATAAGAGACAGATCTGTGAAAAATGGAGACCACCCTGTAGTCCTGCTGCCATCTACAGAAATACAGTGTTGGTCAGAAACAACCAATCAGAGTCAGGAGGTGGGTCTTAGTGCTGAAAATCGCAGCTCCCTGCTCCAGTACAGCTGGTTCACCACAACAAAGGCCCAGTCCCAATGCTCAGTGCGCACCCTACGCCCCTCTATGAAGTGTGGATTCAGTCAAATGCACCTAAGGGTTCAAGTGCGCAGGTTTAGAAGCAGCAAAAATGTGAGAATCGGGACAGTACACCCTTGTGTCATAACTAACATAAAAAATGACGGGACTGATCACTGATTAGGCATTTTGTGCTGCTAAAAAGTACAACTACAATAAAACTAATTATTTTAAATGTACTGTAAAGGTGTTTTTGCTTTCCTAAGTCGTTGTTGGATATATTTGTTGGAGCTATGCGTTTTGTTAAGACTTGTTGAATAAAGAAAATTATATGTAATCACATGTTCAGAAACACATTTTTTCAATGCATTACTTTTAAAAACTGATTTTATCCTCTTTTTTTTTTTTTGCAACAGAGTTTGCTCAATGAACTTTGTCATATTTCCAACATGGCAAAAATACACATTAAACTGTACTAACATTTAATTTAACAGTCTGCCATTTGAATAAATAGAGACATTATGTATTTTACTCATAAAACCATCTCTTTTATGCAGCCAAAGGTTAGCTTGATATAAAGAGGAGCTAATAAAGATCAAGTTAAGGACAAACATAGGATATGTATAAAACAAATGCCTGATGCTGCAGTTGAAAAATAAAAGGTCTAAAGGAACTAAAATGTCCTTTTTAAAAGAAACTGAATTTTGTGACTTAATAGACCAAAAATGTTACAAGAAATTCATCAGGAACTCTGACATCAGTTTTCTTCCCCTCTACCCTGACAAGAAAACAATTGTTTAAAAATCAGAATATCTCTAAGGAAAATAAGAACCAAATAGTTTTCTACTCCACTCCCACAAAAAAACGTAATACATAATTATGAAATTAATATAAAGTCTTCCCTATAATGACTTTCTGCAAAAGAAATTCAAAAATAAATATAAATTCCTGTGCGTTTTGTGACTGAGATTTTGATATCATACACCTTTTTTCAATTGCAACTTCATTCATGTTTTTAGAAAGATTTTCAAAAGTGGATATTGTACTAGAAATCTATTCCATCTATTCCAGTTTTAATATAATAAAATTTGATCTTCTAACAGGGGATGAAGAGTTAAATTATGATTTATTTATTCCTGTGGATATGTTTTATTCACAAATACTGCTTTCTAAAAAAAAATTACCTCCATTTTTAAAGTGAAATAATTTTATTTAAGAGTGCTTAAACCTTCCAACATCACAAAGGCCGGATTTTTATACCAATATGTTAATATCTTAATTTAAGATTTTAAATTTGTCTTGCAATTGTGACATTTTATTTTACTTTCCTCAGTTAGTTTGTGACTGTTCTTTTTTTATTTCTTCTTTTTGCACTCAAACCCTTCAACATGAACGCGCATTTGAAGGAGACAAGGGCGGAACGAGGGAGGGAGTGTGAGTATTGGGACAGGGCCAGAGTCTGTCTTGAATGCTAAAGCTAGTTAAAATGGCTACCGATGAAGGGGTGGGGCAAAGAAGAACTCAAGAATAAAATATATCTGTCAGTGTCCCCTGACAAGTAGTGTGCTACTACTTATATATGTGTGTAGTGCAGTAAGTTTCCCTTAGTTGCTGCTGAGACTATGTAACCCGCTTACTGCTACAAAAAGAAAACAAAATTCAGATAATTGCTTGCATTTTAAATTGGTTAGACTGCTGCAGAAGGAGTGTCTTGTTAAGTGTGCCATTCCTGCAAGAACTACAACTGCGTGCATATTTACATTTCAAGTTTACAAAGGTAGATATAGTGATTAATAGTACAAACATAACAATCTACAAATAGCTACGCGGCTGCGGGGGTAGAGCCAGGTGGTCCACCATGCTAATAATCGACTGGAAGAAATAACTATTTAAAATGTCAGTCAGTCATGTGACATATCAATGTCTCATCCTGTAAACACCAAGAATCTACTCTGATTTAACTCATTACATAAAAACTAAGCTGGGTTTCCTAGCAAAAGACAAAGTGACGACAACCTCCCTCCCACCGGTCACTGGACGATTATCCCACTCCTCATATTTACTAATGTTCAGGAATTTACATCATCACTCATTTAATGCCAGATCAAACAACAAATAAATGTTCCATAGAATGATCCAGTTATTATTTTGAAAAATAGAAAGATCAATCAAAAATAGCTGAGCCTCTAACTGATCTCTGGCCGGCAGCGTAGAGAAAGTTGAGTTTTTATTATTTTTGGGAACACTGTAATCTGAACTAGAACAAATCCTATTGTTGATTTGCAGACAGATCTATCTCACGTTTTGTGTAATAATTCCATAAACAGCAGTTTGTTCATGTTCATATTAGGTGTGCAAGGCGACTCACGGGTTCCAATGCTCTTTCGAGATCCTGTACAGGCTGGCAAACATGATGGGCAGGATGACGCTGGAGTTCTCCTCAATCAGACTCATGATGTATTCGTTGTTCCAATAGTACAAAGCTCGCTCTGCGACCTGCAGGGAACCACGCGCACACGCACACACACACACACATAATCACCTCCAGATCCAAACAGCCCAGTCAGGTTTCTATGGGACATCACTAACCTGGAAATGTGGGCTGGAAACGCATCTGGAGATCTGTTTGAATAGCGGCTCCTGGATCTTTACAAACTGTGTGGGCTCTATCACATCCAGAATTTCCTCCAGCTCTCCCAGAAACATCACCTGAACCACCACAGAGGAGAGCATTACTTATTGACCGAGCGTGTGTATAGAGAGGTAGTCCTCCTTTCCTTCAGCAGCCTTACCTCTTTTTGACTGCACGTTTTGGGCCAGAACTTCAGTAAGCCTCTGATGACCTGAAGAAGAAGGCAGAGAACATGGAAATGTACTTGAGTTTCAGCTCTCTGTTATTCTAACTGCAGTGTGTATGTGGAGCTACACAACTTTGAGAGTAGTTTTAAGAAAGTCAACAAGAAGAAGGGCCCAGAATATCTGAAGCAGCAGATATTCTCAATGGTAACCTCAGAGCCTCATCTAAGTGTCAGATTTTCTTTTTGCAGAAGGTTCAGTTCTGTGGGTTCCATCAAGCCAACAAAACTCAGTCAAGTCAGCTCCTCTACGTCTGAGACTGATCGTCAAGCAGGAAGAGGTGGACCTCCTGCCAGAGCAGGGTGGGGTGGGGATGGCGAGGAACCGGCTGACAGTGCTGCAGTCCACTTCCTGTTTTTGGAGCAGTTTCTGATCTGCTTGGCATTCACATACATTTGAACTGCACCAGAGTTCACTTCAACTGAAACCAAGATTTTAGGTGGACCAGAGTTCACTTTTTTGTTCTGCATCGGGGTTCGATTGTACATTCAGACCTATTTAAACAAACCAGACTTTCGAGACAAGCAAATTAGAGTTTAATTACAGTGGACTGGACCGGGTTAGTGGGAATGATGAACTCTGCCTGGTGTGTTGTTCAGGAATCCTGTAGGTTAGCTACAGTAAGCTGAAGATGATCACTGGGAAAGTGTCAGGATAGATGAAAAACCCAGGTAGCTTTAGTCATCCACACCCCCACTATTCTTTATTATTAGAACATAAGTGATCTATTTAGCAATGATAGAACCATAGTGAATATCTGGTGTGAAGCCAGCTGTATATTCTCTTCAGATATTCAACAAGAAGTGTAGTGATACTTACTGGTTCTGTTAATGTCGGGTCTTTCTCTAAGAATTGTACAATGCAATAAGCCAACTGTAAAAAGAGAAGAGTTCAAGTTTTAATAGCAGTTATTTCAAACAGTTTAGGTAGAATACAGAGCTTAAATCATCCAGTTGGTTTGATAAAACCTACAACTATTCAAGAGATCAGAAAATCAAAGATTCAGAAGCTGTTTGTTTCCCAACTTTGTAAATTTCTAGTTCACTCCACCTCCAGAACCAAAACCTCGTTATTGAACAATATCTAAAAAATGAAGTGTTTATAATCAAAACATTTCAAGTTTCAAAACTGGTGCTTCCCCCTGAACAGGCATCAAGTAAGTTCAATAATATCCAATGATATATTTAATAGAATATCACTTGAAAAAACACATGGTTTATCAGAGTTCAGTTAAAATTAAAAACGATTTTAAATCCTAAAATCTAAAGCAGCACAATAAAACAGTCCAATCAGTGTCAAATTGACAAGAAAAGGTAACTAAGGTTAAAATGTTCCAGAAAGACATTACCTGTGCATGGAAGAGGGACAGGCTCCTGACAGTATGAAGGGGGATCAACACTTTAACCAGAAACTGCTTATGTTCTGCTTTCAGTGGCAAAGCAAAACCATTGATTATACTGGCAGAAAGAGAGACGAGACAAAAGTACCATTAAACACAGAAACAAAGATAGCTACGTTAGCAGCTCATAACACAAAAAGTCAGTAATGAGCAGAGATTATATGAATATTTAAAAAGTTCACATTAGGAAAATTAAAAACTTCAACTAAAATCTGTTTATAGTCTAAAACTGTAAACCCCAAAAATGAAACTGTATTTACCATATAAATTTCTAACAATCTCTCTTACCTCGACTTAGTCCGTATCATCAAAGTACAAACATAATACTCATTCATTCAATTCTTAAACTTTACATATGAAACAATAAAGAAAAATTATCAGTTTTTCTCAAAATTCTAAGATGTCTGACAATGAAATACCAAGATGGATCGGCTGCAGCAATAGTTTCACAGAAACTATTTCATGTACCCATCTGTCTGAGAACAGTTAGAAACTACTTGGAGCCTGTCGTTTTAAAGAAAAATATTTCCCATGTAACCTATTCCAAGAAGTCCTTAGTGAAATTAGTAAGTATTGAAAGAGTACTTTCAAGTATTAAAAGTACTCTTAGTATTAGAAAGTACTCTTTCAATACTTGCTCTTTCAATACTTGCTAATTTCACTAAGAATTAATTTACTCCTTGAGCCTTTTTTAGTCTGGGAAATACTAAATGCACAACATGCAGTAGCTGACAGAGCTGGACGCAGCAGCAGGACTCATGCCACATACAGGAGAGACAACTGATTATCTATATTTTCACTTTTCTCAAGCTACAGGCTGAGACTGAGAGGAGCAACCATCCTTTAATCAGCTTTGTTGATTAGTTCTATGCAAATTATAAGTTTCTTAATCAACATTTAACTGTTTTATCATCAAAAATGAAAAATATTTTCAGACTTTCCACCCCACCCCAATAAGCCACCATGCCTCAACTCAGATCATTAGGCAGTTCTCACACACCCCATATGATTTAGTATTACATACTGATGGTCATCATTGGCTCAATGTAACAACTTGATATAGCATTTATTCTGTTAGACTCCCGCTGCTGCTGCCATAAGCATCTGCTGGTACCAGAGTTTGAGTTGACACATAATTCTTACCATTTAATCTTCCATATTTACTTCAAAACATTTCTCCTCTAAATCAACGTAGATGAAGGGAGAGCCCGAAGCTGTGTGTGTGTTTGTTTGTAATACCTCGTGGGGACAATTTTCCTGACACATACGTTGTGGGGACCCACTGCTCCTTGTGGGGACAGAAGCCTGGTCCCCACAAGGGGAAACGCTATTTTTAGGTCAGGGGTTAAGTTTAGGACTAAGGTGTGAATCGAGTTTTGGTTAGGGTTAGTGTTAGGTATGTAATGGTTATGGTTAGGATAGAGGCTAGGTTTAGGCTGTAGAAATGAATGGAAGTTAATGGAAAGTCCCCACAAAGATAGCCACGCAAACGTGTCTGTGCTGCAGTTCCAGAACAAACATGATGCATGGATGCTCTGATTACTCATTAACGAGAAAGGCAATAAAAGTTCCTTAAAGGCCAGGGTGAACTTTAGTTTAGGTGGTGTGAACAGCTTGGTTCCAAACCTCAGCAGCAAGAAGGCTCAGATCAGAAGCTGCAGAAATGGGCCTGGGACTGGACCTGCTGATGAGCCATAGGACTGAAACACTGCAGACCTGCTTGCAATGCTAAAGGTCAGCCATGTTGTCCTGTTGGTCCCAGCAGCCTGGCTGTGCCTGGGTTTCAGTCTAAAGTACTTTTACTTCATTTGCTCTTAATCACACTAAATGTTGACTGTGTTTCTATGACTTTGTATTTTTGTGTTTTTAAGATGTGACGCACAGGTATACAAGCATACCTTGATGCTGAAATGTGCTACACAAATAAAATGATTTGAGATTTTGATTAAAATTTTAAGAAATAATGAGACCATCTAAAACTTGAAAATAAATGGCTAAATAGTATACAGCTATAAATACTAGGGATTTTGAAGTTTGACTTTACAAGAGAAGCTCTGCTACAAAAAGATTAAGATTTTTCTTGTTTTTAGAGTTGCACTCTGAACTGAGACTTATTTTTATTTTCAGTTTCAAATACCACTTATAAGAGCTTAATTATGTTATTGTTCTTTTTATAATGCAAGGTGGTAACATACAGATTTTATACTTTTAAAGGTCAACTTCTTGTTTCCATCTTGTGTTATGGGATGCAAAAATTGCTCTTAATTTCAAAACTTCAAAGAATTAAGTTCTGAATTAAACCAAGGAGCCAATTTCCTCTAGATACTGGCCTTCTTCTTTAAGGACACTACATTGTCTAATGCTACATGAGGAAGTAACACTATGAACAAGATCAACAATTTGAGAAGGAAGGAAATTAAAGAGATCCTTTAAAAGACTTAACAGTAAGGTCTGATAAAGATATGACATTTTCTGGGGAGTCCCACATTACAAGCCCACTCTGCTTAACATGCGGCGACCGGCTGCTAATGAGGCAATGAAGCTTCAAGCTGCTTCGCCACGTAGAGACCAAGCAGGCTGCGGATATAAGCAACACTTAGGGTGTCATTGTCTCTCATCACTCCCTGATGGGACCGTCTCGTTGCAGAGAAACAAGCTCAGGGCTCCCATTAGTCGTTATTGTGAGTTAAAATTTTCACAATAGTAAAATGTTTGTTTTGTGGCGCATCTGTATCTTATTTTGAAGGGATACGTAAACGTACCATAGCGACCAGAGTCAGAGAGTGTTTGGGCAGTGCTCGAGAGGAGATGAGTAGAGCTTGTGAGTCTTAAGTCTGGTTTAGATGGCAAGATTTAAGAATTGTCTGCCGATTCTCCAAACCTCTGTGATCACAGAGCTGATAAAAGTCCAACAGGTTCGATCGGTTCGTGTGTCCAGACACATGGCAGAGGCAACACACCACATGAACCGATTCCAGTCACAAACATCCCAATTCCAGAGGATAATTCAGTAAAACCCCCAACTTAGCATACGGGAATTTAGAATAATCAAACACGGATGACGATGTAGAAGCAATAGTGATAGTTTGTGGAGTCATTTTAAGAGATAAAAGAAACAAAAAGAAAAGGCGGTGGATAAAAGACGATGGGAGAAGCCGCTCTATTTGCTGCATTATGATTTGGAGGCGACTATGTTTTTTCATAATTAACATTTTTAACTGAATAAACATAATAATATATAATAATGACCTTTACATAATAATAAACATTTCCACTTATCATCTCCGAAATCCATCGGACTCTCAGTTGTGCGATATGTCCGCTGTTTGGGATTTCCCTCTGTTCTTGCGTCACCGCGCTGATTGGCTACCTGTCACATTCAACAGGTTGCATTCTCGTTCCCAGTCAGGGAAAACCCCACAGGCTGCGATAAAAGGGCCAAGACAACCCAAATTGGGCATATTCAGGTTTTAGCGGGAACACCAACATGCAGAAGCCTTATCTGACGGTTCAGATAACACCCGGGCCGCAGCAAAATGTCCAAGTCTTGACCGGTCCGCGGTAATAAAAAGGTTGGGGACCACTGCTCTGGATAACCAGCGGTTGAATGACAGCATCAGGTTAAATATGTCATCACTGGTCAGATCAGACAGGGGACCAGAGAAAATGACAGAATCTGACATCATTTTGGAAAACTGACCAACGCACCAAACTAGTTGGCACTAATGACATTAGTGTTATCCTTAATGTAACGTTAATGTTAATCCTTAATGTATCATTGGCCTGTAACAATAAAAAATTTTGCTGGACGATTGTCTAAAGAAATTATTGCGATAAACGATAATATTGTTTCAAGACCTTTTGACACTGATTTAATGGAAATGACTAATACATGCGATTTCCTGATATTTATTTTCAAAATAACACGCAACACTGGAACTGATAAACTAAATAAACAAAACAACCAAAAACAAAAAAAAAAATTGATTCTCAGTCTCCATTAACAAAAAACGTACTTGAATAAAAACTAAACAACATAAAGCCAAAGTGGAAATAAATACTGCATTCAACCAAAAGAGTGCAGATTATGAAGTCTGTATTGCCCTTCAGTAATCTCTAGATTTAAATAGAGAAAACCGGCACATCCGACAACCTAATGCAATAGTTCACACTACACCATTTTTTGCCCCTATGACAATTTTAGATCATTGGCCGATCTAACCGATCATCCAGCGGTGTATGGTGGGTTAAGGTAGATTGTCGTGGCCGCTCCGGTCTAAATCAAGGTTTTTTCCCGACTTGGAGCTTAACGCTGAATGTGACAGGTAGCCAATCCGAAAGCGCAGATTTTCCTCCTGCTGCTTTCTGAGGGGAAATTACGGAGTGGAATCCCAAACAGCTGACACGGCGCAACCCAAAATCCAGCGGACATCGTAGATGATATGTGGAAACAACATTAATATTTATTTAACGTTTCGTGCAAAGAATATAGAAATGACAAGGGGAGGAGTTGAAGCCAAATTGCTACCGCAGTTGATGAACCCGGTAGGTTTTCAGCTGTTCTTCGTTAACGTAACATAAATAGGTTATAATGATTTTGATTCAGCTAGGACTTTACGCTGACTCTATAGCCACATGCATCACAGGTAGATTCTAGTAAAGCATTGATTAATGCCTGATTTTAAAATTAGTTAACTGGACTTGCAGCCGTTATTTTGTGCCCATGTGGCTGGACATCACACGGCACAACGAACCCGATCGAACCGTTATACCTAGGATTTCTGTCGGCTAATGTGTCTCTCAGGGTTTGAAAATGGGCCGACAACTTGTGTAATGTGCGCTGGACATTAGATTAAGGAAATGAGGAAGGGAGTGTCAGTGGAGAACACCGGAGCTGAGCCTTTTTCATTCAGCGTCATCAACAGAAAGAAAAAAAAGGCAGGAAGAGACGATAAAGACGATAATTAAAATGATCGATAGGTTTTTTTATCGTCCGATTAATTGATTTATCGTTTATCGCGACAGGCCTATCCTAAGGCAACAGTTTCAGGCAAGAGTTGATGTCGCCTGTGGCAAATATTTGACTTTGATCGCTGCCAATTAGCAGAGTCTTCTTCTCAGCAGGTGTGTTGTTGAGCAGGGAACATATAAGTAAACATACATGAAATGACAGTTTATCTGTCAAAAAAGGTTGATGTAGGGGTTTGGTACACTTTACTAAGTGTACCAAACTTGCAGTAAACCACCTTTACTGCAGATTTCCACATACCTTCCCAAGATCTCCAGCAACTCAGCCACTCCATTGAAGTGCTCCGTCTCATAAACAAAACTAGAGAAAGGAGAGTAAAACACAGCAAACATCAAGGGCCTGATGTATAAACATTTTACCTGCAATGAAAATGTGCAGCACAGTAACAAACTTTGATGAACGATGAAACTGAACCAAAGTTATCCTCAGACAATACGACACAAAATAAAACAAAAATAAAAGGATGGGAAAATCTCACTCATATGTAAATAGTAAATTTCCTCAGGTTTTTTCACATAAAAATGCAACTTCGCATCGGTCTGTGCGCTGAAATGTATGTTAAAGAAAATGGAGACAGATCAGCAGATTAACTCCAAAAAGGTCAGGTTTGATTATTTCTTGAGGTGATCAAGGTGTGTAGACAATCAGAAGTATACAAGTAGATGTGCAATGGTGGAATGCTTTAGAACTGATTGAGAACATTGGTAACTGAAGGATTCAGAGGGAGCAGGTGTTCAGAGAACATATTGATCTGCTGCGACATGTTGATGGTTCATTATCCTTCAGATTGCTCAGACTGACAATCCTGGAGCTCTGCAGATGTGTTAATTTATTAATCAACAACAAAAAATAGCTGCAGTGCATATTTTTAAACTGAAAATGTCCCATTATAAGATAATCAGAGACAGATGAGAATGTTAGAAGTAAAGAAATGTATCAAAAAAACTCACCGTAAAAAAATATTATTGATCTGTTTTCGTATAAAAGCCCTCAGCCCCAGGAATTTCCCGTAGATTCTATGCAAGACTGTTTTCAGATAGTCTCTTTCTCGAGGGTCCTCGCTGTCAAACAACTCCAAAAGCTGATTGAGGGGAACAAAAGCAGTGATGTGGTGAAGAAGAAAGGACACTGAAGCAACTGGTAAACAGTGGAAATGAGAAGAGAAGTAGGACAGTCAGCAGCAGGAACTCACCTGTAGGACAAACTTCTGGTCTATGTACTTTTTGGCAATGCTGGGCTGGAATTCCTGACTCTCCAAGAACCGAATGAAGAACTCATAAACCAACTGAAAAAGATTTGGAAGAAAGTAAAGATTACAACTCATTATACATATAGCATATCTAAGCAGGTGCTATGAGCATAAAAATCCCATTTTCTCCTGGTCATCTAGAGGAGGCAGGCTACCAGCAGTAAGGTTTGAAAAAAATTAGTTTCCATACCACAGAACTCTCCACCTCACTATCTGCAGTTTAATGTCTTTAATGAGATGCCAGACAAAGAACTGGAGGCTTCTACAGCAGTACAGGAGCCAAATGGAAAACACCCCCCCCCCCCCACACACACACCTTTTGCTGCACACTACTGGTTAGCTTTGTAAAGACTAGAAGAAAATACTAATCACTACAGTTTCCTTTGCATTCAAGAAGGACAAGCTGAGCTCAGAATTCTTTTCTCAACATATTTTTGAATATTTTCATTTTATAAACAAATTAAGACATTCTGTTTGACAATGCAGATCTTTTACCTGTAAATGTGGCCAAGATGCCTCAAGTGTGGGTTCGTCCTCCTCAGGGTCAAACTCATTGCTGTCACTGGGTGGAAGGGTCCGGAATATGTTATGAGACACCTGGAGTAGACAAACAGAAAGCATAGGAAGCATTCATAGATGAGAAAATAATCCTCTTGATCCAGTTGATCACAATGTTCTCCAAGAAATTATGTAGGAATGAAAGCCAGGCCGGCTTAGAACTCATCTGTCTGAAAGATTCCAGCTTTTTCATTAAATGAGAAATCTTCACATTCTAAGGCTGAACACTGTCTCCAGTGTTATAGATCTCAGTGTTATTTTTGACCAAGATGTTATTTAAATCTCATATTAAACAAGTTTTTAGGATTTCCTTCTTCCATCTCTGAAATACTATCAAAATTAAAAATAGCATCCTGTCCAGGAGTGATGCTGAAAAATGGACTACTGGAATTCATTACTATCAGGAAGTTCACAAAATATAATTAAAAGCCTTCAGCACTGCAGCAAGAGTTCTGATGAAAATTGAGATTATAATTCTACTCATTATTCTATCTCCACGTAAAACACACAAAGTGTTTTGTTTACTTAATACAATGGTGCCAGAACAGGGGAGCCGTGGGGCCATTAGACCAAGTGTAGAGATAAACTTAGAAGTCAGGACCAAATCTGGGTGTTTCAGGAAAGTAGCGGTGTGGCACAGTTCATAGTGAACTTGCATGCAAAACATGGGGAAGTGGAGCTACAATAATCTAGGGTTAGTGGCTGCAATTTTAATGGAAAGAAAATCTGTTTTCACATATGAGATGAAAAGTACCTCTGTCTTTTAGAATAGAATTTATGTGGCTTCTGTGTGGTATCAATACAAAGTCTTCAACTGCATGCAACAACCATAAAACATATTATTCACTAATTTAAAAAAAAATTATTTAAAAAAAATCTTCACATTAGGTCCATTTTACAGGTCTGGCACAAATCCTCTATCATCTATATTTGGCCCAAAGCAGATCAATTCTGCTTTCAAAGTAGACAAATAATTGCACAGACACCTTGTAATAATTTTTGTTCATACAAAAGCCAGCTGGAGTTTGTGACTGCGCTATGGAGAAAATTTAGCCAGAGGAGCAGAAGAAGAAAACTCACCTTCTCATGTCTGACATAACGGAAATAAAAAATAATCAGCAGATCTATATCTTCTGAATGAATGTCACTCAAACAGCAGTCTCATAATCTTATACTAGGATTCACTAATCCTTTTTTCTTAATAAATTTCCTGTTTTAAGGACTGGTAGAAATTAGAGTAAAAAAAATGCTCTTTTGTCAGAAGTTCTCCACATAAGGACAAAACAAAAGACTCATTTTATTTTTGCTTTTCCGACTTTATAATTATGACCACTTAGCCTGCTAATATACTGATTTACATAGACAATGAAAACACCCCCGATTATCATTATTCTTCTGGTTCATGTATGTAATATCGGCCTAATTGTTCTTTACCTATAAATGCTGTGGGTATTTATGATACAATAGGCTATTCATACATTAATGGGCAGTTTGATATTACCCATATTGGATCTCAGCATTGAATCCCCTGGATATAAAAATATATGGACTCATAATAGAAGTTAAAATTTCTATATTTTGACCATAATTTAAACATTTAATTGTTTTAGAAGCTTTAAATTTTCCCTTAAATCAGTTCACCACAGAAAAAAAGAAACCCTGCATGCCAGGGTGGCGTTGTTGAAGCAGTGCTTTTTATCCAGCCGATACTTTATAGGAAATCTGCCACTGAAAGGAACAATAAGAGTTGTAGGAAAAATGTGAAACTCAAAGGCATGCGTGCTTTTAGGTGACCCACAACTAAGCAGAAGTGTGTGGTTGACCTGCTTACCATTTTGACAACTTCTGGATAGGCCTGCTCTGTCAGGTAGCCACGGCTGATAGTCACATAATCCACCAACTCGTTGAGCGTTGAACGCTTATACTCTTTCATCTTGAGGTCCGACAGCGTGTCCATGAAGTCAAAGACAGTACAACACTGTTGGAGCTTCTTTAAGAACAGTTCCGGCTGCTCTGGTACTGGAACGTCTGCAAGCACAAACAAAACACAAAAAGCAACAGTGAGACAAAACCAAAGAAACAGAGGATGAAGTGTACAAGCAGATAAAGTCACATTTCCTTACAACATTGCAAATTTACTTGAATTTTAAAAAAAGGTTTCTGCTCAGTGAGGAGAATATTGGAACACGGAACTTGCTAAAATAGTATGCGATTTTATTTTTTGATGTTCAATCGATACACATGCAAATGTACATTTTAAATTGGGATCCATCTTGATTGAGAGTCTGATGCACCCATTTCTAATAACTGCACAGTATTTTCTATTATAGTCTTGTACAGTATATTATTATAATCAGTCAATTTTCTAATATATCGTTTTTAATACCAAGAACTTTCTATGTGAGCCTTCATATCTGTTGCTGCCGTTACACCAGTTTGTCCTTACCAGAACAATAAAGGTTGTTTCTATCCTATTCTAACGAAGGTCTCATCCCTTTTATTCCATAATCCCAGGTCTATGAGCTACAACATCAAAGTCCATGATCTGGAAATTGTGTAGTCTGGAAGGACAAAGTGATCCATAACGGAGAGTTTGTGCTTCAGTGTTTGTGGAACTCATGTGAAAGGGACTTTTTTCAGCATCATATTGCGACAGTTAATGGACAGTTTGTGCACTTTGAAGTACAAGTTTTGGGATGCTATGTTATTCAAAAAAAAAATTTATTTAATGTGTACTAGATTTGGAGACGAAAGATTAGCTTTCATTTTCCATTGTGTGTAGTTTACTCTGACTTCGTAACAAACGTACTGAGTGTTACTCCTCTGGGGTAACCTGTGTGTGAGCAGGACCTTTATTAGACTTAAATCATTCAAGCAAAACTTGCAGCTGCTTAAATGTGTTGAATTCATTTTGGGAAGATCATTTCTAAGCAAATGTCTCAAAAATAGACTTGTGATTACATCTTTGACAAGTGGGAAATACGCAAAGGAAATAATTTGTGCAAAATTTTAAGATCCCTTTAAGAGTTTTTATTACGGACCAAAGCAAATACATAAACAACTCAAGGTAACTTTTTCATGTTCAGCTTGCCAAATAATTTTAGCAAGGTCTGTCAACTCTGGCGTCTGACTCAGACGTTTAAGTTACCCAACAGAATCTCAGACAGCAGGGTTCATCTTTAAATTCTTTTGAGTCAAATTTAAGTTACATTTACACTTTGATGAATAAGCTGGTAGAGGTTACTGTAGGAGGAAAGCTTTGATTTTAAGTGGTTGAACAAGCAACAAGCCTGTTTCAGGAACTTAAACGTTCTTACTGCAACAACGATTAAAGAAGCAATGAATTAACATATCTGTGTCATAACTACACAAAACTTTAGTTGCTTACAAGATGAAGATGACCGTCTTGTTCCACATGCTTTGCTCCAAACCCAAACCTTCCCAGACAGGAATGATGATCAAATGCACTACTCGGACTGAAGCCAGCTCTTGACTTTACTTCTAAATGCTTATAAAAAGCAGCTGTTTTCCGTTAGTCCTTTTCAAGTTCACCTTTGCACACATAAGAGACAGACAGGGTTGTCTGGTAGAAGACGGCTCCTGACAGCAGAGGCTAACTTTAACACACCATGCTATGCTGCCAGCTACGTGTTCACAAGACTCCTTCAATGCAAACTGTAACTCACTTAATCAGATTTCCTTCCTCAAGTAGGAACCAACAGCTGAAAGAGGCAGTCATGAATGTGACTGTGGGAATTAATTTGTGCAAAATATGGACAAGAGGCTTAAATAATCCAGTCTCCTCTGATGACTTGTTTGTGGCGAGTGGAGTTGGAAAAATGTAAAGAGACACCACATGGATCAGGTTTCTCTTGAAGGGAGGACGGGCATGGTGGGGAAGACGGCAGCATGTCGGTGGTCTTCATTGGCCACACAGAGCTGGAGAGGAGCCCCAGAGAGAAGCTAGGCTGGGCAGCATTGTGCACCTATTTTAGCTCCTCATTTTTTTAAAAACTTGTTGCAGAGTGAATTTGGAGACAGATCTGCTCTCAAACATGAGCGCCAGCATGTAGACACTACACACTGTGGGGAAATCCTGACATCACCAGCCAAACAACAATATGGGCCCACAACAGAGAAGGTGTGGCCTTAACGGCTCTGCCTGGTTGAGCCGAAGTGCCAAGATCTGTTCTCAACGCTGCAGCTGCGTGACGAAAATCGTGTCATTTTCTTCTCAGCCTCATGTTCTTTGGCCCTTCTTGTCACAATTCCACTGGTGAACTTTTCATCCCAGGTTTCATGCGTATTTATGTGGAAAGCAGCACTACTCGGCTTCCATGACCTGCTGTTCTGACAATCTGTAAGGTAGGACAGAACATGTTTTTCAGTCAGAGAGCAGACTCTGAGGAGCAGTGGTCAGAGGCTGTAACTCCTTCTGCTCAGTTCTGGTCCAATGAAGTGGGAAAACTGCTCAACAAAGTCTCCCCTTTTATCCCCTTTTCTTTTAATGATGAGGAGAAAACAAAATGACATTTTTCAGCCTGACTATCATGATTTCCGACGACGACGACAAACTTAAGAACTTATAGTAGTTGTTCCTCTCTGCCATGGTTACTAATTCTGTTGTACATCACACAAAGAGCATCATGACATTATTGCAGTGGGAGGGGGAGCTTGGTTTGCTCAGCCTTGTGGGCTGGAAAAGGTCTGTGCGAAAATGAACATCTGAAAACCACGTGACCGCACATCGGCAGTGGGACTTCAGTCTAACAATGTTGGACCCTTTAGAAGATGGAAGATGAAAATCCTCATTTTATAAGATGAGCAGAGGGTTTCAGTCACTTAAATAGAGCTCACATTTTTGAGAACTTTGTACTGAGCAAAGCCGTTTCTCAGGTGATGAGTGCGGAGAGATCCTAGATCATCTTGTCAATATTTTGACAGAACAATGCATGGGGTAAAAATTTATTTTGTAGCAGCAAACTTTGGTTTATATTATGGTAAACTTAAGTCCACGCTTCTCCCTTTGGTCGTTTACTAGAACAGCAAGCCTCCTTCTTTGATCTGACCGCTCCCGGTGTAATCCCCGTTGGCCCAGAACAGTCAGGTAGCCCTCGATGGAGACATTGGCATCAGGAATGTCTCTGTAACAACACCAGTACTCATTCAGTCTCCTGACCAGCACTGTTAATTCCTCCATCTTGTTAACCATTGATCTTACGTTGCCCATGGTAAAGGAGCAGAGAAATAGCTTGCATCTCTTCTTCTTCATAAACCTTTGTTGTTTCTTTCTTATTGCTCTCCTCTGTTTCCTTCTCTGCAACCTCAAGGTGTTCTCCAGATCTCCAAAGGGAATTCTGTGGCCGGCCAGCTTCATCCAATCAGCTGATCCTTGCTGTAAACAATGCAGCCAAGTTGTTGTGCCCAGCACCGCAAAGAAAAAGAAAAAAGAAAAAAAAAAAAAGCATCTCAACAGAGAAGAAGAAGAAAAAAAAAAAAAAGACAGTTGACCCTCCCCCTGACCCTCTCCTAAACTACTTGATAAAAAGACTGGCTTTGTTCTCGAACCTTTGGAGATCGTTGTTCTTTATTTAATGTTTCATAATATAAACAACATTAATGGCAAAACTTAGCAACAGTCGCATCTAGGCCTGTCGCGATAAACGACAAAATCAATTAATCGCACAATAAATTAAACCTATCGACCTCGTTTTAATTATCGGCTTTATCGTCTCTTCCTGCCTTTTTTTCCTTTCTGTTGATGACACTGAATGAAAAAGGCTCAACTCCGGTGCTCTCCACTGACCCTCCCTTCCTATTTTCTTAGTGTAATGTCCAGCTTACACTACACAAGTTGTCGGCCCATTTTCAAAACCTGACAGACCACACCTTAGCCGACAGAAATCCTAGGTATAACGGTTCGATCGGGTTCGATCGTGCTGTGTGGTGTCCAGTCACCATTATTTGCCATTTCCATTAAATCAGTGTCAAAAAGTCTTGAAAATATATTATCGTTTATCGCAATAATTTTTTAGACAATTAATTGTCCAGCAAAATTTGTTATCGTGACAGGCCTAGTCGCATCAGAGTTTCTTCAGTTGGAGGCTTCTTCAGACTCACTGTAATACTGACCTCTACAGGAGGTCTGGCCTATAGCATCAGGATCAACAACTCTGAAGAAATTTGTATTAGTTACAATATTTACACTCCTTGTGGAATAAAGGGCATGTCTTCAGATTGAATACTTTTGAAAGGTGTTATAATTTGAAGTTTTTGTTTTACGTTTCACTCACATCCTCTTAAATAACCACATATGATGCAAGTACCGTAGTCACATTCAATAACCTAACTATTTATCCAATCAATCATCCATAAGATTAGTAAATCAGTTCTACAATTAATCTCTTTGCTAAAGGTATGCTCAACTAACAACTGTCATAACAGATATGAACAGAGAAGAGAACACAGGGCAGACCATAAACAGTGAGCTGGTCAGCTTATGATAACTCAAGGTAAATAAAAGGTAGAATGGAAAACGCCAACTCTGCTGCTGGGAAATGAGCACTTTGCCCCATATTAAACCGTTTATTGACTGCAATCCACAGCTCCTCATTGGATTTATCATTGTAATTACATTGCCTCAAGCCCAGAGCACAGTCAGATTATGTGGAGCATCAGAAGTAATGTGCCGATAAGGAGTGAGGACTCAGAATCCTGCTTGACTATTTTGACATTTTCTATCGCTATCCTACTATGATCAAGCTTTGTTTATTTCACTCCACTTCTTACTGGGCAGCGGTCATAACGTTTTCCATCACATTGGATTCCATTTTTAATTCACAAACTGATTAGAATTGATTCCTAAACATTCCTTGTGCCGGTGGTAGCATCGCTGCCAAAATTCCCCCTTCAAAAGAAAGGGTTGTTTTATGTTCGCTTACATTTTCATTTATATTCTGCATTTTCTTTGACTCATTAAACGTTGTGTGATTTTGTATAGAAATTTTTAAATGTAGTGACTTCATAAAGTAAAAAAAAAAATAATACATATGCCCCTCCACAAAACAAAAGAAAAAGAAGAAAATGTGGAATATCATCTATGATATCTTTATTGACTTATATAAAATTTATTGTGATATCAAAGTAGGGGTTGTTGATATCGCCCACCCCTACTTTGACCTTATTAACACTCAGCTCAAAGTGAGTTGAATTTTATGACCTACTGTCTCAATGTGGTGGGCAGGTCTGAGTCTGGACAGTGACCTGACCTCCTCACCTTTTTCTTTGGTCTTGATACTCCCTCCCTAAAGTGTGATGCTACTCTGTTCTACGAAACTGCTGTAATGCCTTTAAAGTTCTGTAAATCAGATTTGTTTTCTCTATGTTTTCTTATTTAATTAGTTTATCCCTTTTTGTTTCTTTGTGAGTAGCTAAATTGCTTGCCAGTAGTTCAGGAAAGAGGATATTAACAGAATAATTCATTTGTAAAGTTGGGCTGTTTTGTTCTCAGACTTAATTAGAAATAAGTGCGTCAGTGATCATTCCTTGTTGTATGAAGAGTTTCCTCTGCCAGTGGTCTAAATTTATTGCTTCATGAGAGGCTAAGTTTGGCATATGACTCCAGAGATACGGGTTGGTGCCCCAATTTCATCAATATTTCATTTTATTAATGATTTAATAATTAATTATTGGTTACAATTATTAATAATTACAAAAGCCAAATATCAAGGCAAATTCTGATTCCCAACAATTTGATGACACCACATGAGATTGATACAACATTTTGGTTTCCAGATTTCCGACTCCCAACAATCACATTATGTCAGTTATTGCAGCGGCACAACACACTTTAGAGAAAGATTGGAGATAAAAGTTCAACACTGCTGGAGGTTTGGGACTATAATAGAAACAGAAAAGATTTCTCTTCTGGAAAGATTACCAGTGGACAGTTTTTACAGTCCATGTGTGAGTTAGCCCCTAAATGACTTTCAATAAGCATGTGTAATAATGCTCAGTGAGGTCACTGGTGACTTCAATCAGACTATATCTGAGAAGACATAGAAAGCCATTTACATCAGGCCTTCTCAGAGCTATTTTTGCAAGCAATTCTAAACAGAAGAACTTGGTTTTAATAGCTAGCTCTAGATAAATAAAGAATTGGCTGCAATTAATATCCTGCTTTCAGCTTAACACATGGTCATTCTCACCTTTGAGCAGTGGCAAAGGCGTGAGCTCTATGGGTTTGCCTTGGGAGCGGAACTGGGACGAACTCTGTGATCGCTTCTGCTTGGCCTTCCTTACAGACTTCCGAGAAAATCCGTCCACTTTGTCCACCGACGGAGATGAGGTGGGTGCCGAGGACATAGCCCTGCTGGGAGAGACATGGAGGTGGGAGGTTACATATTTGTTGTTGCACCTGAATTTTCCCTTTGCAGGACAAAAAAAGAGTGTTCCTATTAGGGGATGCTGTAGTGGCGCAGGGGCAAAGCACGACCCACGTATTGAGGCCTTAGTCCTTGTGGCGGTAGTCGCAGGTTCGATTCCCGGCCTGGTGACATTCACCGCACCTCCCTCCCCTCCCTCATCACCCACCTTCCTGTTGAACTACCTTCAAATAAAGGTCACTAGAGCCAACAAAACATAAAAAAAGTGTTCCTATTATATTCTCATAGTTTTCATTCACATTTCATCTTTATGTCCACTGACAGGAAGTTACTTTTCCAACGCAACGCTACACCTTGCCGTAAGTAGACAAGGCAAACATTTAAAATCTGTGTTAAACTACAGCTAGATGCCAGTTTTAATACAAAAGATACAATGAAAAGTCAGTTTGATAGCAGGGCCCAAAGCTTTTCTCCAGAGAGGAATCTGGGAATGTGAAAAGATTGAATCTGGTAATATCTGCTGTGCGATGGAGTTAATTGATAGACCGACTCCTTCCCCCAACAACATTCATGAAAAACAAAAATATGTAAAAAGGCAGCAAGACAAGGAAAACTTCTAAGGTGGAGCCCAGCCAAGTTCTTTAGTGCAGAGGAGCAGCAGCAGTCACATATAAAGGAGCTCATCACCCTATAGAGTGAGTGCATTTCATCCATTTATGTTCTTTGGGTGATTGATGAGCTGTGTGAGGGCAATCATTGGTTGCCGTTTTGGTAAAAGAATTCTCAGTGAATACGCCTTTCCTGACACAAACTTTATCAAGAACACACACACTGAACTAGGGCTGAAACGAATCATTGAGTAACTCAAGTAACTCGATTACAAAAAATCCTCGAGGAAATTTATCTGCCTCGAAGCTTCGCTAAATTTATTGTATTGTAATAAGCAATGCTGTTAAATACGCAGCACACTGGTCTAGCCGGAGGGTTTTTGTGTTGCACAACGCTACCACTTCCGTTAGCGCCTGGATCACATGTGCTAAGTTTGTAGCTATGGAGGGAACCGGAGAATGCTCAGAAGGAGAACCCCGAAAGCGACAAAAAATGTCAAAAGTTTGGGAACATTTTAGGCTAAACAGAAAGGACACCACAGTGCAAACAGAAAGGACACCACAGCGTACCAAAATGTTGTGATTTAATTTGACACCACAGCGTACCAATCTCACTGCAAAGCAGAATTGGCGTACCACAACAGCACAACATCAATGTTGCAGCATCTGAAGAGAAAACACCCGCTACATGCGTCCAACTCGTACACGGTTGCCAACAGGTAACGTTTATGTTCTCTTTACTAACTACGTTGTGTGATAATCTGCCATGTTATAGATGTAAATTGAGGCACATTACTTTGCTAACGTTACATCTACCGCTTAAACATAGCAGTTACTTAACCGGGTGTAGTGTAAATTGTATGTGAGGGTGGAACTGAGAGAAATTATGCATGACTTAATGTTAGTTTGTTAATAAAAATATGCAGCAACAGATTACAGGCATAAGCTGAAAAGCATTTATTTATTGGTCTCTTTCCATCCTGAAAAGTTAATCTTTTTTCTTCTCGCTACTGTTATGTATGAATTAGAAATTTTTGATTAATATTTTGTAGTAATTCTATATTTGTTGCACCTTAGACTTAAAATATATTGCATAAAATGCAGTATTTACTCATTTGTCTAAACTTGTTTTATTTTTAAATCAAGTATTTTCTTTATCTTTTCTGTTTGAACTTTAGAACAAAAAAGCAAGAGATTTGCTGTACTACTGATTTGAAATTTTACTGGAGGTTTAATGTTATTGCATTGTTATTATCGATAAAATGTTAAAGAGTTAAATGAGTTGTTTACTTACTTCTTTTACGTGTATGTGTATTACTCACTGAAGATAAATACATAAACTAAAAGCTGGAGTATAGACATTTTTATAAGCATGTTTGTGAGCCTGCCACTTTATTATTTGAATATAATTTAATATCTTAGTATAACTTTTCTTCAGGTTAAAGCAAACTACTGTTACAAGTAAACTTTCTAAACTACAAACATTTAATTGTTAGGGATGCTCAAAAAGGAGATATTGGACTGATCTGGACTAATTGCAGATTTGCCAATAGTTTATTTTATAAATTTTTTTATCCGATTACTCGATTAATCGTAAGAATAATCGATAGATTACCCAATTACTAAAATATTCGTTTACAACAGCCCTACACTGAACACGGCTTAAAGATGGATGTTGACAAGACTCACTAAGCTGGAAGAATGTGCAAAAAAAGGTTAAATGGTGTTACTGAAATGTGATGTGTTGTCAGAAATACCAAAGCTGCATATTTTTAAATCTAGAATATCTTGTGTTTTGTTCAAATGTAAAGTAAATCTAATGTGTTCAAAATATGTTGGAAAATGTTAGTAGCAAATTACAAATATAGCCTGACTAGGACGTAAAAAGCCAATGACCTTTACAGTAAGTGACTACTTACTGTAAAGGTCACTGTACAGGTCCTTCTCAAAAAAATTGTATATTGTGAGAAAGTTCATTATTTTCCATAATGTAATGATAAAAATTAAACCGTCATATATTTTAGATTCATTGCACACCAACTGAAATATTTCAGGTCTTTTACTGATTTAATACTGATGATTTTGGCATCCGGCTCATGAAAAACCAAAATTCCTATCTCAAAAAATTAACATATCATGAAAAGGTTCTCTGAACGAGCAGTTAACCTCATCATCTGAATCAACAAAGTAACTCTAAACACCTGTAAAAGATTCCTGAGGCTTTTAAAAACTCCCAGCCTGGTTCATTACTCAAAACCACAATCAAGGTAAAACTGCCCACCTGACTGCTGTCCAGAAGGCCATCATTGACGCCCTCAAGCAAGAGGGTAAGAAACAGAAAGAAATTTCTGAATGAATAGGCTGTTCCCAGAGTGCTGTATCAAGGCACCTCAGTGAGAAGGAAAAAGTGTGGCAGAAAACGCTGCACAACGAGAAGAAGTGACCAGACCTTGAGGAAGATTGTGGAGAAGGGCCGATTCCAGACCTTGGGGGACCTGTGGAAGCAGTGGACTGAGTCTGGAGTAGAAACATCCAGAGCCCCCGTGCTCAGGCGTGTGCAGGAAATGGGCTACAGGTGCAGCATTCCCCAGGTCAAAGGTCAAGCCACTGTTGAACCAGAAACAGCGGCAGAAGTGCCTGACCTGGGCTACAGAGAAGCAGCACTGGACTGTTGCTCAGTGGTCCAAAGTACTTTTTTCGGATGAAAGCAAATTGTGCATGTCATTCGTAAATCAAGGTGCCAGAGTCTGGAGGAAGACTGGAGAGAAGGAAATGCCAAAAGGCCAGAAGGTCCAGTGTCAAGTACCCACAGTCAGTGATGGTCTGAGGAGCCATGTCAGCTGCTGGTGTTGGTCCACTGTGTTTTATCAAGGGCAGGTCAATGCAGCAGCTATCAGGAGGTTTTGGAGCACTTCATGCTTCCATCTGCTGAAAAGCTTTATGGAGATGAAGATTTCATTTTTCAGCACAACCTGGCACCTGCTCACAGTGCCAACACCTCTGGTATTATTTACCATGGTATTACTGACCATGGTATTACTGTGCTCAAATGACCTGCCAACTCTCCTGACCTGAACCCCATAGAGAATCTGTGGGATATTGTGAAGAGAAAGTTGAGAGACGCAAGACCCAAAACTCTGGATGAGCTTAAGGCCATCGAAGCATCCTGGGCTCCATAACACCTCAGCAGAGCCACAGGCTGATGGCCTCCATGCCACATTGAAGGCTGCAAAAGGATTCCTGACCAAGTATTGAGTGCATAACTGAACATAATTATTTGAAGGTTGACTTTTTTGGTATTAAAACACTTTTATTGGTCGGATTAAATATGCTAATTATTTGAGATAGGAATTTTGGGTTTTCATGAGCTGGATGCCAAAATCATCAGTATTAAAACAATAAAAGACCTGAAATATTTCAGTTGGTGTGCAATGAATCTAAAATATATACAGTTTAATTTGTATCATTACATTATGGAAAATAATGAACTTTATCACAATATGCTAATTTTTTGAGAAGGACCTATATTTGTAATTTGCTAACATTTTGACTGAAGGTGCTGCAAACTCCAAGGAAATATGTGATATGAAGAGAAGACAATCAAATAAACTCCACTTCCTAGATTGATGACCAGTTAGTCCCCAACACCAAAACACTATATTAAGAAATAGGCCAGTACCACATTAAATTTCATTAAATTAATGCCTTGTGTTGCCTTATGCTGCTCCAATATGAGTGAACTAGATCAAGAGAGTTCAAAAACAAAGCTTAAGATTTAAATTTTTAATAATTTACAGTTAATCAAGTGTAACCGTAACTTACAGAAACCATAGTTATGGTGCTTCATAAACTTTCTTTGGATGCTATAAAACTTAACTGGCACTTCAGTTGCACTTTGCACAGCTCTTCCTACACCAAGATCTCATCACAAAGGACACAGCAGCCAATATGGTCTTTCTGTCCTCATGTCATTTGAAAACTAAAACTGACTGTCAAATGCAAAAAGAAAATGCAAAAAAGCACATGAAAATACGTCAAACATGGTGGAATGGTTTGGCTAACAGATGGTACACTATAAGTGGAGAATACAGACTTGAAGATTTTTTTGTACTACTATTGTGATAATAAGTGATAACTATGTATTATGTCTTTATTTGGCAACTATGTCTGTGACTGCATGATACAGCTGTCATGGCCTCACAAACAAATATGCCCATTCATGATGTATCTCTTTAGGATACCAGTCACATGTAGTGTAATATTCACACAGCATTTAATCATACTTTTCAATTCATTGATGCTCTCAGTGAGCAAACTAGAGAAAATAGTAAAGCTAACAATCCCGGACAAGGTCTTGTGGGCTTTTAGTCATCATTATTTGGAATTTATTATGACACAGATAACTCAAAAGTCTTAAAACATATTTAGCACAGTAAGTGGTAGATTGCCTGTACTTGTACAGCGCTTTATCAAGTCCAGAGGACCCCAAAGTTTTCCTGTGGAACTAGTTCCCAGTTTAAGGACAGACACCCTGAATCCTTTTAAGACTACAATTAAAACTTTAATACAGAACTTGGCAACAGAGCCATGTTCTGGTTCTACTGGAGGTTTCTTCCTGTTGAAGGGGAGTTTTTCCTCTTCACTGTCACTACATGCATGCGCGGTGTGAGGGATTACTGTAAAGTCAACAACTCAATGGCAGCAGTACACACTCGTTCAGGAGGAGTGAATGCAAAAAGTCAAAGACTCAATGCAAATCGCTGAGTTTCCTTAGATGGAAACTTTTTAATTTACTTTGAATAATTAATTAAGTGTACTGTACTGCTTGATAACGAGGATCAATTGGAATGTATGCATGATTAAATTGTTTTTTGTAACGTGCCTGGAGCTGACATTTGTTGTGAACTGTAATTTATTTTATAGAAATAAACTGAACTGAAACTGTATAAGGATGACACCTTATTTAGGACTCAAATCAAACAACTCAGGAATGTCCGGTGCAGAAAGCTCAGTTCCCTTCCTCTCAGCTGATCTCACTCATCAGAAGCTCCAGTCCAGTGCATTTTGCCGTTTATTAGTTTCTCCTCCAACGTTATATTCCATGGAATGAGGTTTTGATACACCAATCTGACAGGGTTCCAGAGGTCTGTAATTATAGCTACACCTCTACTGTAAGAGACAGAATAGGAAAAAATCCACAAAAGAAGAAAATCACATTGTGACCTGAACATGTGCTGCTTTTATCAGGACGACCTTCAAATACTGCAAGTGTGTTCCTTTGGTAACCTTTGAGACTGTAGTTTCTATAAGGTTACTTCAGGTCTCGTGTAATTCTGGGCTGATCCCTCAACTTTCATGATCACTGATTCTTTACGAGGCCAGATCAAGCATGGAACCCAGTATGATGTAGACTGGCCATCATTTGGAATTTCTTCCATTTTCTAATAGTCGCACCAACAGTTGCTGCCTTCTCACCAAGCTGTTCACCTGGAGCCCATTCAGCTGGAGGTCTACAGTGTTGTCCATGGCAACCTTAGCTCTTTGGTCTAATTGAGTGTGAGGACAGGTGTATTTTCAGAGGAGAGCATGACTTCTTGACCAACCAACAAGTCAGAGAGCCAGAATTACAGCTGGTTAGTAGGGCTGTAGTGATAAACTAATCTCACAATACACTACACGATATTCTGCTCACGATATTTGCCTTTAAGATTTTCTGAAAGATTTTAGAGGGACAGAGTGATTTTGTTGACATTTTGTGACTGCTGCATGTCAGTTTTAATGCACAAGTTGCAAGTTGTGCATTAAAAATTACATGTAGTGAAACAACCAGTTACAATTAATTAAATAATGAAATAAATTACAGTATTTTATATGAGTGAATAAGACAAAAAGGTTCCTTTTCTCCATAACCAAATACACAAAGCCACACAATTAGCAACAAAGCAAATGTATAACAAATAAACATTTATTCCACCATCAGTTCAATTAATTCAACTCAAGTCTATGAACAGTCACAAAATCACTGTCCCTCTAAAATCTTTCAGAAAATCGTAAAAATGTATCAAATGTAACAAATTGTATCATTTGCTGAACATTGTGATATGTATTGTATTGTGAACAAAATATATATCACATCGTGAGATTATTGTATCGTTACAGCCCTATGTGCAATGGAGTGTGATAGCTGTCATTTAATTCATGTGGATTTGACATAAAACTCAAAGATTTAATGTATCAATATTTGCAGATGACAAATTGATACTTGAGAAAAAAAATATTAATAAATATTGTAGAATTGATCAAATTACAAGGTCCTACTGGTTAATACCAAATACTTAAGTAAAATGGAAATTTATTTATTAGTCATAGATTGTGATTTTCTAGATTTTTCTTTAGATTCATTTTCTCACACTTTAGGTCGACCTGTGATTATAATTACAAACCTCTCCATTCAAAAGTTTACAGTATGTGAAAACAAAAAATGATTGTTTGATAGAGCTCTGTTATATCTAAATTACTTGCTTTTGAACAGAAAGACCTTTCAACGTCCGTGCGCTACGCATGCAAGCCCTTTTTTTTTCTTTACAATTATATTTTATATGACACTTGGAGAGGCTTTTAAATACCAATAACAATGTTCTGGCTGTTACACAAATGTTTCCTTATTTAATGCAATATTTTAAATAGAATGAAAAGCTAAAAACTGTATACATCTCACATTTTAAAAGATACTTCTGAAAAAAAATAAATCCACATTGTAAAAACAATTCATTCTGATCATATTTACTAAGAAAAAAAATAAACCAAATATATTGCATCTTTAAAGAATGCAATATCACATAGTGCTCCAAACAGCAGACTTTGGCAGGTTAGGCAGCTAGCAGCAGAACCAGAAGCATATTTTTAACTACACATGCAGAGCTCATGCCACCCTGTAACAGGTTAGACAGAATCTGGCTCCTGACAAGTCAAAATGAATATCTTGGATGACAAAACCCATCCAAGCAAACGAAGGTATTTCGGATGACCTAAACAAAATATTTATTCAGTCTCCCTCGTACGTCTTGGCATCACTTCTGCTCATAGGCTAAAACTGCAGGTTTTAGCCTATGAGTCAATTTCTAAAACAAAATCACAAGAGTGTTTTTTTTTTTGTTCGTTTGTTTTTTTCAATATTTTTAGGGTTACTTGTAGATGACTTATCATTCAACAGAATTGTGGGCTCATTCTACAAGATTCTGTTCCCCAACTGTAAATGTATCATTAAAAATTTAACATTTCTTGAATTTGACATTACTTTGAAGGGTTAGAGATGTCAGCAAAACGTGGATTCTGTTTAACAATCCTCTCAGGCTGCAGTAATTCCTTTTGTAGGAGCACTTTTTTCTATTAACCGTTTCCTTCCACTCAACTTTTAATGAGGATGCTTATCCTATGAACAACCAGCTGGTTTAGTAGTGACCTTGTCACTTGCCGTCTTTCTGGGCGCGTCAATGACCGTTTTCTGGACCCCTGTTCAGTAAGCAGTCTTCCTGTTGTTGAGTCTGACAGAGCATCAGTCTATCAGGAAACCTCTGCAGGTGTTTAAAGGCAATCAGCTGATTAGGGTATAACACCATGACTTTATAATATTCAACTCCTTCAAAATCCTTTAAGTCACCAAATTTGGTTTTTTGTCATCTTAAAACAATTATAATTTTTTTTTAAATTATTTCACTCTTATGAATCTTGAGTTTTACTTTCTAAAGTGAGTGATGAGAAATACTGAACTTTTTTCATGATATTCTATTTTTTAAGATGTACCTTTCAACACTGTTTGAGAACAAAGACTGTTGATTGAATGAAAAGAATTCTAAATTAACCAATACTTTGGTCATTAAAAATACAATTGTAGCTTATCCAAAACTTGATCCAATTTATATTTAATGTATTTGGTGCTGTATTGTCAACACACTAAGAAGGACAGACTTTACAAAGTACCATAAAGCTGTTCCACAACAGCATAATACATGTAGAGCTGGAAAAGTTTCAAACTGCTAACATTTTCAGGAGCTGTTTTTAACCATTTAGAACCATATATGGCTCTGGTTTATTCCAGCTGTTTGAAGCAAGTAGGAGCATGCTCACCCTCCCCCACCAGGCACTCCACATTATTATAACTGCAATAATCAATGTGATTTTTTTATATTTAACCTTTGTTTTACCAAGATAAAAACTTATTGAACTCAAACATCTGTTCTTTAAGGGAGTCCTGACATCACTTTCAAAAAACCACAACTTTTCTTTTTCAGTGGCATCATAAAGTTTTTTTATTTTTGTTTTAAAGTTAATACTAAAAGACATCATACCAGTCCATACGTGCCTAGTCTGACTAGAGGTGTATTATAAGTTAACCAATACAGTTAGGGATTTTAATTTTCACAATATACCAGACATTACAGTTTTAATATTTTGATCGTATTATTTTAAATGAGGAATGCACTGTGTGTGTGTGTGTGTGTGTGTGTGTGTGTGTGTGTGTGTGTATAGATGTGTTCACACTGGGTTTACCCTTTTCATTTTTATCATTCTGATATATATATAAATTTATTTACAAGAGGGTTTTTAATATATGTTTAATTCTGTGTGTATGTTTATGTGTATGCGATTATGTACATGTATGGATGCATAGACTTGTACTAGTGTTAATGTAAATATGCTTGACACAATGGTTGTGACATCTCTGTAATTAATCAAATAAATCAAATCAAATAGTGGAAAAGTTCAAACTGCACAGTACCTAGCTACTATGGAATTAAATAGTAAATCAACTGAGAAAAAACACGTGTGGATGGATTTACCAGTTCAGCTCCTCCACTTTGTTTCCAAGTGATACCCAGAAAAAAAATGTACTAAACTTTAGATTTTAAGGGCGATGAGGCCACGCCCACTAGCAATCCCTCTACAGAAACAACTCAACCCTCTATAGTTTGAATTCTAGCAGTAAGGGGCAAAAGATGCTACCACTTTAGACGATCTACATCAATTATGATGGTGTCCATTACATGTTATACACATACTGACCAATAAAACAACTGGTAGGTGGGTTGGGTGTGGAGTTTGGGGGCACAGCAAGGAAATAAAAAGAAACAGGAAAGGAAAAACAGCCAACATAGTGCACTGCAGGGTCCACAGTCCGACAGCCTGGTTTCTATCTCAAGAATCAAAGTTCACATCAGATTATTTGAGAAGCTGCAGTCTTGACAGGAAATATGAACTTAACTGTGAGTCAGTTTAAAGGCTTCTGCAGCGCCCAAGAATTAAACATCTGCTTTCAGACAGACTCTCAAAGGCCAGATCCACCGTATGAGACAGACCAGATCCAACCCAGACTACCCCCAGATCCAACCCACACCAGACCTAACCAAGATCTAACCCAGATCCAACGTAGGCCAGAACAGACCCAAACCAGACCAGATACAACCTACACCAGACCTAACCCAGACCACACCCAGATCCAAACTAGACCAGACCTAACCCAGACCCAACCCAGATACAACCTACACCAGACCTAACCCAGACCACACCCAGATCCAAACTAGACCAGACCTAACCCAGACCCAACCCAGACCCAGTCCTGTCACAATAAGCAATAAATCAATTTATCAAATATTAAATTAAAACTCTCAATTTCTATTCACATGAAATATTGTTTTCCTTTTCACTCTCTTCCAAGAACTGTGTGACAGCTGACACTTTTCTATTTGCCCTCTTTTGTTTATTTTGGGTATTTAAAATGTCTTTCAGTTTCAATGTTAAATGTTCATTAGAATTTAAAGTTTAATACTTGAAAATGTGTTCCCACATTATCACAATAATTACTGAGATGATTCATCGTCCACCAAAATTCGTTATTGTGGCAGGCCTATTCAGACCCAACCTAGACCACCTGGGAAAAGACACGAACCAGAACCAAATTATTACTGAACAATATATGAGGTCACACTGGTCATCACAATATTAGTGTGCAGATTAATCACAGCTGCAAAAAGTAATCCTTTTTGCAGATGTATCTTTTTGCAGCCGCCATATCTGGTGGGTTGTACATGCAACATGCAACATTTTTGCTTCATGTGAACTTGGAACTAACCCATAGAGGCCATGTTGCCCAGTTTTTCTCTTATTGTCAAATCATGACCTCTGACCCTTAGCGGAGGTAGAGCTTTACACCCTGAATGAGTCAGCGAGCTCCTGGAAGACGTTCTCTTGAGATAACACAAAACTAGTTTACAAGCAGACTGATCATTGTCTTCATGTGCAATTCTGCTAGAAAAAAAAATTCTCACCGCCAGCACAGAACCTGGGCTTTCTCCCCTTAACTTTGATTGTCTACAGTTGATTTTTGATGGGCCAATCAGAGGACACAAGGAGATGTTGTGAATGTTTACATTAATTTTCTGTGCTGTTTTAGATTAGCAGACTGCCAGTAGTTTTAGAAATGCCAGCGGAGGAAGTGAACAAAGCCATTCACTTCATGTTGGCCAGATACGCTTCCAGCTACTCAATTAACATCAACAGCCGCCTCGTTTGGATTGGCTCTTCTCTCTTCAGAGTGGAGGATGGTTGTTTACAGCATAGGCAACTTCCGGTAAGCTTCATAGTGGCAAACTAGCGAATAACATATGTCACAGGCAAACATAAGCAGTTGGGCAAGTTTAAACCTCAACACAGTCCACTCCTCCAGGAACCAATCATTTCTCAGAAGCTTAGAGCCCAGACCCTCTGGAAGAAGCAATGTGTAGAAGCTGCTGTTTTTTACCAGGCTAACTTACAAGTAACTTTTTGATATTGGAGCTTGTTTTAAGTCAAAAATTACTCAATATTGATGAAAAAGTACTAGTTCCACTGGTTGATTATTTTGCTTATTGGGAAAATATTAGAGGTGTGCCGATCAATCAGCCATCGATCATAATCGGCCGATTTCCGTGAAAAAGTGTATGATAGGTGATCGCCAATCACTGTTTCTTGTTGCCAATCACCAAAACCGATCACCTGTATCTTACTTCACAGTCTGCGTGTGCAGCTGAGCCCCCCTTTTCTTTACACTCCGCAAGAACGCAGCAGCGCTCCGAGAGTGAATGGCAGAAGTTTGCATGTTACGGCGGAAAATTACCTCGGGGCTGAAGCACTTCAAAATGCATCAACACACTGAATCTAATATGACATTTAAAAAACAAACACTTGACAGAGTATGGGTATACTGAGGCTCACTGCAGGAAAAAAAAAGACATCCAGATCGGTCAGTCAGCAGGAAAAGCAGCGCACAACTACCAACATTCACCCGGATTAGCATGGCTGTCAGAAAGCTAAACAAATAACCCAAAAGAATAATTAAAGTCAACGAGCTAGCAGTGTAAGACGCTGGTTCTGCTCTCGTTGTTGATCCACCACTACACGCTACTGGTAGAAATATTTTACAGGAGTTTCGTTCATGCTCCATCCGGCAGTGAACTCTCACTCCAAACATCTGCTTAAAGTTGCAGCATTAAACAAAATATTTTACATATGCATTAAAACTTTAGCTATGTTCTAACATAAGACAGATCTCTGAAAAATAATCAATCTCCTCTGCATCCTCCTGGCATTCTGCAGAATTACTCCAATCAGAACCAGCATTAATCAGCTAGTCATACTATCAGGAAGTTTTGATTCAGTAAATCAGGACTGTTTATTTGGATGCAACCTGCATTTGAATTTGAATGAATATTTCCTTTTGTACTCGACATTATTTGATATAGGCAGTGTTGTGATTTATTTGACTTGTGTATAATTTAGAGTACTAAGAACCTTACTGTTAAAGTCTGTTTTACTTAATGCAGGTTTTTCAGTTGTCCTTTTGACTGAAAAGCTGCTGTATTGTCCCTGCAAGTATTTTGCATGTTTTATGTCTAAATTAGGTGAATTTATTACCAGATAATTTTTTGATTTTGCCAAGTCACATAGTAGCATTTATACCTTAAGCAAAAAAAAAATAAAAATCAACAACCAATCCAAGTGATCGGCAATGATCAGTGATCGGAATCAGCAGCAAAATATCTGATTGGAGCATCCCAAGAAAATATATTATAAATTAAATAATCTGCCGGTGAAATAGTACTTCATCAATTAAGTTATTTAAAAACTTAAAATAAGCTCTTTCAGCTTTCTGAAAAGTTACTTGCAAGTTAGTTTTGTCTTATTTCAAGTGTACCAACATATGTGCACTAGAAAACAAATCAAAAATACTTAGTAAGATTTAGTGTTTTGCAGTGTATACATCTGATCAGCTAATTCATGATTCAACTAGAAAAATTACAAACTGAACTCTCATTGTGTTTTTTCCTAGTTAAATGGAGCAATGTCTTGCTTTTATTTTTTACACTCACAATTCTGCTATCTGCCTCAGAATCATACAGCATACACAGTTCAGCAAGTTTTACGTGTTTTGACCAAGAGCACACTGATAAGTGATGGAAGAAACTGGAATCAAGATCACTACATTTTGTTCCTGACTGCTCTTCCAGCTGAGCCATGGGTGTCCCACAGCTTTTACATTTTAACTTAGGCCAAGGTTTGCATGGATCCTATTTATTAATAAAGATTTGCTTATGGAAACTAAAAGCATAAAAGCTCTCAGAGAGAAAATACTTTTTTAACAGCATTGTAACTGAGGTTTGGTCCAATGTGGCATGTAAAAGACAACTATCTGGCATTTTATCAAAGGTTTATTCAATTGTTCATGGCAATGTGTGCAAAAGTTGAAAACAGTGAATCTTGATAACTATTCATAAATTTCAATGTAAAATTAACAAAATATTTCCCAAAATTTTTTCAGCTTGTTAATCAGTAAATCTCTGTATCCTTCAAACTTTCATTCATTGTTCTTTCACATGAAATTGTTTGACATTTTTAAAAAAAAGCCTCTCAAAAATGTTGTCGACAAGCTTATCACTAGCTGCTCTGGTGTCTTGATTTCATCTAGAAATTATATTTGAACCTTTGAACGTGCAGCTTGAGAGGACTTGATCAGAGAACAGAACGTTGTCCCGGGATCAGCCTTACGGGAAAGCCCAAAATGTATCGTAAAACCGATCCAAACAGCAGCAAGAATGTACATCTTCCATCATGAGCTAGAACAGCAAAGTAGTTCGTGTTGTACATGGGGTCAGAAATCAAGCCGTTAAATGCCAGGCGTCAGTTTGGCCATATTGGGCCTGCAGGAGCAAACTTGACAGCACATTAGCCAAGTGTTAGCTCGCTAGGAACGTTAGCTTAAAAATTACCTTGCACAGAGAATCACATAAGTGCCCGTAAGCTGCTTTAACATGGACCAGAGCAGAGCCACATTTAAATGTTTTACATATTCAGACAGAGTAACATATTAATAAAAAGACTTATGCTCGCTTAATAAAATATTATCTTAGGTCATTAGCCACAGTTAGCACGGCAGCTACCGGGAGCTAGCCTAAGTTGAGCGAGTAGCTGCAGTTTAATCGAGAGCAGCAGCAGCTAGCTTTGTGAGCAGCCAGCTAAAGGAACACAATGAACAGGCTCAAAACAGGAACTATATCAAATCTGAATTTAAATGTGTGTTGATGAGATAACATTACCTGGGCGGGCTTGGGCGATCACCCATCATCCCGGATGTAAATACAGGGACAGAGCTAATGATGCAAATGTTAGCTACAGCTCACACACTGACAGTGACCGGGCTGGAAGACACACACACCGTTCCGAGTCCTGACCCGAGTCCGGACCTGAGCAAGACTGGTTGGAACCTCTTCCGTCGTTGTACTTCGCCTTGATCCTCCACAGCTTGCAGTGAAGACTGTGGCGGAGACTTGTCTTGTGTCGGGATAACTGTCAGGCTAACTGTGCGGCTGCCTCCAGCTCGGTGCAAACAGCCTCTCCCCAGCAGCAAAATCTCGGCCTAAAACAGCCAAACCCACAAGCAGTTTTCCATCCAAATGGAAAATCCTTAAACTACCAATAACGAAACACGGCTCTACGCAACTTTTAGATTAACGCTATAACATTCCAGTTACCGGTTAAACTCTACGTCTCAAACAACACCCTGAATTTGTCGTGTTTTCCGTTGCTCGTTGTCGATTCAGAGTTGTTTCTTCTCACTCTATTGTCAACACTGCTGGGTCCAGACCATGGCACACATTACATAAATGCATATGAACGTGCTAGACGGGTGTAGGACAGCAGACGACGGCGATTGGCTACACTGCTCAGTGTCGAATCTTGTGATTGGTCCAATGAGCTTGCCAATAAAGGAAGAGGGCTAGAATCTCCGAATCCCGCTGGTTAGGTGGAGGAGAAGGGACACGAAAAAGACCGGGGCGGAAAGCAGTGTGGAGAGAGCGAATAGTCAATCGCTCTGCGTAAGGTCCCTCATGGATGTCCCACAAAACTATTCATTAATATTTGTTGAACTTATTCATTTTTAATCATGTCACAAACACAAATGACAAAGATTTGTAAGAAATTTATGTGACACACCAATATAAAAAATGCATAATTGTAGAGTGGAAGAACATTTATATTATGTTTTCTCCTTTTTTAACACCAAAAATCTGAAAAGTGTGGCGTGCGTTTGTATTAAAACCTCTCAATTCTGCTTCACTGAAATCAAATCTATTGCAACCACTTGGCTTCAGCTGTTACCTGCAAACATAAAAATGTGGACACCCCTTCAAGAGAACAAAATTTAAGGAAAACAAACTGACAGATTTGTTTGATGACTTTATTTATTTGATGACTTTATTAAGTAGTGCTTTCATGTGCAAGTTTTATAATAGCTTCTACTGGTAACCTTGAAATTATTTTTGACCAAATTATTTAATTTGACAAATCTATTAAATTTGTCTCCAAAATTGCCTCCTTTGACTGTATTTCAAAAATGAGGCTGCATTAGCTGATGCAGTTTTAACCTACCATTTTTAACCTGTAAACGCAACATCTACAATGCAATTATAACTGGGCTAGGGTTAGGTCCAATAAGTTCTATTTATGACATTTTGTGACAATGGCTTTCTGTTAAAGTCAGAAATCTGTACAAAGTACTTCTGATGACAAACAAAACCCCAACAGCTTAGCACTGTCATATTTATAAGACTGACTTATTGCTTACCACTCCACATGAGCACTAAACTCAAGGATTTGCTTTTTCAGCGCTCTGGATTTCACTTGTGTTTGAAGCCAATATACAGATAAGGGTGAACTGAATTAATCTGAATTCTGAGTATGCAAAATATTGGGTGTCCAGAGTCAAGAAAAAACAAAGACCTTCCTTTAGTCTTGTTACACCCCTGAATTTTACTAGGGGTGTAACAAGTCTAGTTTTCTTTTTATTATTATTATTGTTTATTTATTTATTGCTCGTTTAATTAACTTCAAAAAAAGCAGTATTAGTGACAGAGGAAGATAAAGATGAAACAGGTAGTGTATAAGTTTCTCTTATTACCAATTTATCCACTGAAACCTGGAAACTGGAATGCAATTCTGGAGGAAGAAACTGACTTAATCTCCATGAAAAACAAAAAAAACCTGGTGGGGATGGAGACTGCACAGACAACTGGACCCTGCACATCCCAGTGACACCATAATTAATGGAGATGAGATGAAATCCAAATATTACGCAAGTATAGATATTTGATTTACAGATGTCCAGTCTGTAAATCAAACATCCCATCCAACAGATTTGTTTGTTTTACACTACATTTGAAACAAAGCACAAGTTTGACAGTCGCTAATCTGTCCAGCATGAAGAAGCCAGAATGTCTGCCGAGCTGCAGAGAGAGAACATCTTCAAAACAATCTCAACAGACATTAGGAACAAATTTCCTAAGTTCCATAATTCTAGATTGCTTTGAGGTTTCCATTGAGAAGCCAAGCCTACAGATGGAACATGCAGAAAGACACACACTGCAGCAAATGTCTGTATTATTTGCAACAGCTTGCGTTGTGTTTCATTACTTTGGAAGGCTGCGGTGCCCAAATCAGAGACATCAATCTTGTCAGACACTCCTAGGCTCTGAATCCATAGTGAAGGGAGGCATCACCATGGTGACCAGATCCTCACCAACTGCATATACACCAGGCACAAGGATTTTGCTGCCTACTTTGATCAGTGGTGGGATGTTATTGTACTTATGTAAATTTTTCATGTATCTGTACTTTACTTAAGTATACTCAATCGTGGATACTTTCATACTTTCAACTTTTTTCAACTACATTTTACAGTAAGTATCTGTACTTTCTACTTCACTACATTTCAATAAAGCGTTACATTACATGTTACATCCAAGTCGCATTGCTCTTTTTTTAATTTGTTTGTTAGTTTGAAAGTAATCAATGGTGAGAGGAGAACTGGTCCATTAAACCACTGCAAAGCGGGAAAGTACCGTTAGATCCTTCTTCAAGACGAGCGAGGAGGCTGCGCAGCACCTGCAGAATCATTAACACCAAAATGGAGTCCAAGAAGGGTAGTCATCCAGAAGACCTAGAGCCTCATCTACATCACTGTAGAGCACCTGACTATTATCCCAGCAACATCATATTCACCTAAGAACTGCTTCAGCACCCTTCAGCCATGAATGATGGTGGAAAAATGTTAACAGAACAACACCTGTTGTACAGTTTTATGAAGAACAGTTCAAATACATTTCAGTTTGTGACCCTAAAACTGGGAAAGTAATTGTAAATGTCCTCAAAGTAGGACTTAATAAAACATGACATAGTAACAAAGGGAGTACACTTTACTTTATGATAATGACTTTGAACTTCTTTCAGTCTTAATATAAAACAAACTATGCATGGGGTGGTTTACATTCAAGTTTACAACTGTCCTATTTTCTCAATGAATCTGAACTAAACATAATCAGGGGGAAGATGGGAGCATTTTATCATAATTATACAGCAAATGACATATCCAGAATGAATGGAACAGTTGGCTGTGTAATCTTTCTCCAGGAAAGTCCTTGGCTCTATAGATGAAGGATCTGCAAGTGTGAACCTGGTCTTCAGAAAATCAGGAATACTTCATCATACATGCTTACAGCATGTACCAAACCGCGTTGGTTAGAGTGGAGATGCTGGCATCACACAATATGATTTGGGGACATGCGATAAGAATGAGGTCCCCCCTCCTCATCAATGATGCTGCAGTGGAGTAGGTCTTCAGCATTAAAGTCCTGAGGATACAGATCACTGACACTTTGACCTGGTCACTCCAAACCTCTGGCCTGTGAAGAGAGCTCTGCATTGTCTGCACTTTTTATATCAGACGAGAATCTCAAACCTCCCTTCTCCCATCCTCACCACTTTGTCCAGAGGGACAATAGACAGTGGTACTGTATCTCAGTCTGGTTTGGGGCATATATCACCTTATCACCGCTGACTGGCATTGCAAAGACAGTGGCGAGGACAGCTGAGAGAATCATCAGGACTGAACTTCCTTCCATCCTTAACACCACTCACAGTCGCTGCCTGTCCAGGACTCAGCCAATCACAAAGAACCTTCCACCCTCAGTATGGCTTGTTCTCCCTGCTGCCCTCTGGGAAAAGATTCAGCAGCTTCAAATGCAGGACAACCAGATTCCATAACAGCTTCATGCCTCACCCCATAAGACCACTAAATTCATAAATATTTATTTTTTATTGTATTTATTAAATTTCTTTTTTTTTTACTTATTGGGAGCTTTGCAATGAAATTTTGCTCAATATGTTCACTTTTAATGTACAGCTGAATTATAAAGTGTCTATTTTGCCTATTATTCTTTGCACAATAGTTCAAGCTCAGTCTAAGTGGATGGAGAGTGTGAACATTAATGTTCAAGTCTTGCCACAGATTCTCTGTTAGATTTAGGTCTTGACTTTGAATTGGCTAGAGGTTTGCAGGTGACTGAGTCAGCTGGGGAATGAACTGCAACAGAATCCAGAGTTTCATCAGGAGTGACCTTTAAGATAAGTCTCAGGAAAAAGGAACGCGAAGAAGGTTAGTAACACAAGGTGCTCAGTGTCCCAGACGTTACCACTGAAGATTAACACTCCATCAAAGGACTGGCAGCAAACTCTTCTTCTTCTTCTTCTTTTGATTTTTATTGGCGGCTGGCATCCAACTTAAGGTGCATTTACCACCACCTACCAGATTAGAGTGTGGTCATCAGAGATCTCAGAGGGAATTTAACATACCTCAATGATGTGTACGACGTGCAAATTCACATCTTAACACACTCATTAAATACATGTATGAATGAATGAGCATGCACTGGCATACACACACATACTTACACATATTCTAAATACGACTCATTAACCCTGAACTTCCTCAGCTCTTTCACTAGCTATGCATCCCCTAAATCCTGAACCATGCCCACCTCCACAATTACAACATTTCATCCTTCCTCACATTTCCCATACTCATGATCCCCAGCATATCTCCCACATTTCTGTTTCCCCTTACATACTGCCGCGACATGTCCAAATTTCTGGCATTTTAAGCACGGAGGCATAAATGGTCGGACGTCATAGCTCACATATCCCACAAACACTTTGCCTGGCAGACTGTTCTCTTCAAATTTTAGCATGATAGAAAAACTATCATTCTTTTCTCCATTTTATTTATTTTCAATCGTTTGGCTTCCACCACTTTCTCTCCTGAAACATTCGATTTGATCTCATCAACTGGCACATCAGGTGGAATACCTGAAATGACTCCGCGTGCATACTTCTTGTCATCCAAAAGTCTCCCTCTCACATTCTCACCAAGGACTCTTTTTATATTAAGTGCCCTTTCTTTTTGTTTAACATCATTACAAATAATCAATAAAGATCCATCTCTTAGTACTTTAACAAATTTCACCTTCCCAACCAGTGAATTGATTTCTTTAGTAAGCTTTATTGGATTCCACTTACCAAAGGACACACCCTCTTTGACAAACTTCAAAACTATTTTAAATTCTGTCACCGTAACCGTTTCTCCTTCAGCCTCGGAAACAGATGATTCTATTTGTTGTCTTGATTTTTTCCATTAATGCTTAGCTTTTTGAGCATGCCATATTTCTTCATTTTCCACACCATCAGCACCCTCTTCTATTTCCACAAAATCACTACCTGATACATCATTTCCCTCTGACATCCTTCCATTCACAGTCTGGCCGTGCCTCCGCCGCGAGCATCCTCTCCCTGACAGCAGACTCCTCTTATAAGCTCCATTAAATGAAGGTAGATGATTTGCGCACCTGGTGGAGCTCACTAAACCAGCCGTGCTCCCTGATTCCATCTGGTGGAGAACTAGAAGAACTGACAACAGTGGCAAAAACAGATCCCAACTATTTTTGCATCACTATCTGCTTTATCTTCAACCTGAGAGATAGCAGGTGCTAAAAGGAAGAAAGAAATGGAAAAATATATATTATTTTTGATTATTTTAATTTGACCATTCTAATGTATGAATATGCTTTGATTCTATAGTACAATGTTTCATTCTATTACATCCTTGGCTGTATGCTTAGGGTCATTGTCCTCCTGGAAGAAGTTCCTCCATCCCAGTCTCTAGTCTAACAGGTTTTCCTCCAGGATTGTTCTGTATTTAGCTCCATAAACATCCAGAGGATGATGCTGCCACCACCATACACATGATTACGTATAAGTCCACCAAAGTAGCATCCTTGTTGACATTTGCAGAAACACAACTGTAGTGGGTCTCTTCTCAGGGGGAATGAATCTGCCTACAGGCACAAGGGGGAGTGACTTACAGTGTGGTGCAAAGATAACAACTTGATCCAAAACACAGCCAAGACCAAGGAGATCATACTGGATTTTAGAAGTAAAGGAGATATTCAACCACTAAACATTTGCAGAGACAGGGTGAATGGAGAGGATGTCAAACTTCTGTTTCCTGGGAGTTCGAATCATGGATAATCTGGCCTGTGATGTAAACACAGCAGAACTGGCAACAAGGCCCAGCAGAGACTCTATTTGCCGAGAGTCCTCAGGAGAAACAATATTTCTTAAAACCTGCTGGTGTCCTTCTATTGACACTCTGTTGAAAGCATAATCTGCTATTGTCTCTGTGTGTGGTTCTCCAGCTTCACAGCAGCACATAGGAAGACTCTGCAGAGAATCATAAAATCTGCCCAGAATACCATCGGCTGCTCTGTGCCTTCTCTTGAAGAACTCCACAGATCCTGCTGTCTCATATGATCATCACCCTAAACCACAGGTATCAAACTACAGTCCTCAAGGGCCACTGCCCTGTAGCTTTTAGATGTGCCTCTGCTGCACCATCTGAATAGAATAATTAGGTCATTAGCAAGGCTCTGGAGAACTTATCTACACAAGGAGGAGGTAAATAAGCCATTTCATTCCAGTGTTTTGTACCTGTGGCACATCTAAAAACTGCAGGACAGCGGCCCTTGAGGACTCGAGTTTGACACCCCTGCCCTGAACCTATGCGTCAGAACACATTTTAAGTAAATTATTTCAAACATTATAGCAAAATAATTTTCTAAACTAAACTTTTTGTAACAAACATTTATATAACTATAGTACAGTTTTATAATATGATGTTGGTTGGAACACAAAGGACACAGACATGGAAACATTCTGCTGGGAACTCTTTAGCCCTCTGGTTGCTCTGGATGTTTCTTAAACCTTGTGTTTACAAATGGGGTCCAACCGACCCCACACCCGTATCACTTGTATCATTTGCCTCAGTCCTCGCACGCACAAGGGTTAAACTGGAAGGTATGTAAATGAGGCTAAGAAAAACATATATATATTATTTTTTTATTTTATTGAAAAAAAAAAACAATAAAATCAACCCATGACATGTTTATCTGGGAGCCTCATAAATGGAAACCCCAAAATGCCATTCAATGACAGGAATGTTTTCCCGATTTAAAAACAAATTAAACAGTGCAAAGCAGAATAAAAGATTAAATATTCTAAAAAGATTTAAAAATTCAGGAAATAGATTATTAAAAACTTTCTGTATGATAGTCTACTCAGTATATCTCAGAAATGTTTTGGGTTCTGCCTTCATAACTAAATAATTTCATTAAAAAATATAATCTACTATAAGCAAAGACAATGAGCAATTGATTGTAGGACACTTTCTGAAATGTTACAGATTTATATAAAAACATGTATGTAACCTTTGGAACACGGAAACACATAATTAACACTTAAGTGGTCAATTGCTGCTCTTCTTATGAAAGGACATTGTGTACAATCACTTTATAATTAAATAATGACTGCTTGCAGATATTGATTGTTGACTGATTGCTTGCAATCCACACACACCCAACAAATATTCCTTCTGCTGCTAAAATAACACTAATTATTAAAGTTAGAACAATGTCGTCTATAAGTTTTTTTTTTGTTGTTGTTTTTTTTTATGTTTTACATTCATTTTGTCCAGAATATTCGACCTTTTTGCTGTTCTGCTCTTCACAGAATACCCCAACCTGAATCAGGGGGATAACTAGCCCAGCTATCTGCTCCAGCAGGTAGCCAGTTAGCAGTTAGCCAACCGGCAGACAACCCATTAGCTAAATGTAGCTCAGAGAAACTGTTTGTTTATTAAAGTCAGGTTTATACCATGTGTGCCTTTTTCAACAAACTTTCTAATAAATGACATTAGAAGAAAAGTCAGGTTGCAAAAGCCAATATTAGTGGTTGTTCAGTGTGACAAATACACCAATTCTGTTGTTTCTCAACCAAAGAAGACCTTTGGCAGATATCAGTCTGATATTACCTGGGAAAATGAAAATGTTGCAAGATACCCTTTCTAGTTTTTGTCCTCCTTTTTCAGCTATGAGTTGCTGTCTCCTCTTCTTTCTCTCCATTATCTTAGTGTCTGACACTAACAGGAAGATGAACTTCTGGAACTTGGTTTCCATTTATTGATGGACTGATAAATGGAGCTTGCAGTGTGACATACTCCAGTCCTGTATGCATAGATTATATTTTCACATTGAATTGACTGTGGCCATACAAAAATTTCACTCTTTTGGGTTGCAGTCCCATCAACAGACTTATATAAAGCAATATTTTCGTACAAATGTCCCTCTTCATATTTGAAATATAAGTTTATATTCAAGCTATGGCAGAACCAATCTTCAATACAAGTAGAATATGTATTTCATCACAAATGATCTAAACAGGACACGAGGGTTCACACTAACAGGAAAAAGCAAAAAGCAATCATCAAAATAAAAAACGGAGACATGTTCCAGAGCTGCTCAGCTCACCCCTTCGCCATTTCATACTATTGCACTTCTGTGCCGTTCAGACCTGCTTTTGAGGTACAAAAAGAGCAATGTGTCAAAGAACGTATCCCATCTGCTAAATTGGTCACTTTAACCGTCATACAAATTAGTTTATATTACTCAAATACAGGTGATCTATCAGAAAGACGTAATTATTTTTTTTAGGTAGAATTTAGTTTGCTGTATTCATTTTGGTTTTAGTCAAACTTTCAACGACTAAATCTTTTTACATATTTGTCAGTTTTCTGTATATCTGTAAAATATGAAATCTAAAATTTATTTTCTCTTCAGAAAACCTGGCGGCTCGTGAGCGTGTTCAGTTGAATTATACACATAACCGAATTTAAATTCAGGAGAAGTGTTAAAGTTAAATAAACTGATGTGAAAATGTAAAGTACTTAGTTAGAAAATAATCAGTTTAAGGAGATGTAGTAGAAAAAGAAAGGGACAAAGTGGTTATGCACAAGAAAGAAGTGAGGGAAGACTTGGTGAAGGAGTGAACTGCTCAGGAGAAACATTTCACTGTGTTGGAGGAACAGCAACAATTTACCCCAGAGTGACAAACTGGAAGGTTGTTGTCTATAAAAGCCAAAACAATAGGAAAAGCCCTTCAGTAGTTTGTACGGTGGATTCCACTGCACATGTGCAATTAAAGGAAACCTTAAATATATCAGTTTCATATATACCAGCATTTTTAATGTGAGGTTCTGTAAGATATACAAGATCACCATCTTTAAACACACCGATACACACTACACAAACAGTGTTGGGTCTTAAACAATCATGAACGTTTTCAGTCAAAGGAATAGAAGGAGTTAAAGGAAACTCTTTGGAATAAAGAACCACATCTGAACATTCAGTGGGTTAACAAAATAGTTTTAGCTTCTCCTGTCTGAGAAAGTCATTGCCTCATTTCTTTTTAAATCTTTTATTTTTTTTTATCTTTCAATTAGATTTTATTGCATGTGAAATTCATGAAGTTTTCTAACAGTGCCCTTGTTTCATTTAAAGAAATACTAAAACTGAAATTTTAACATCTTTATAAAATAATCTTCGGGGATAATTTAGCTTTACAGAGTTGGGGGTGGGGGGGTATTAAAGGGACAGTTCAGTATTTTTAATGTGAGGTTCTGTTATTTTTAATGTCAGCCAGTTACCATTACCTGTGGTAGAAGATTTTATTGGTGTTCATTTAGTTAATACCAAATGAACACCAAATCTACAGTAGCTGGACCCAGAGGATGAAGCTAAAAGCTAGTCAAGCAGAATTCTACCATCTAAAAACTAACAAAGCAATTTATGTTAACAATAATTTGAATGGTTATTTAAACAGAGACTGATTAAACTTACGGTACCCTTTAGACTATTCATTAGCCTCAGCCTCCTGCAAAACTAATCTGGGCTTTTAAAAATGATTGTGATGAGAAAGTTATAACCTTAACATTTTATGGTTGAAGATGTGCTAAAACATGTGACAGTTTCACAAGATATGTTAGGTAAAACTAGGGTTATATTTTCATAAAGTAGTTCTAAAGAACAAGCAAACTTTCACTGTTTTTATGGCATTATCAGGAGTCTAAATATAGTGTAAATCTGTTTGGATTGTACTTCACATGCTCTGGTTTTTTATAAAAACAACCCAGCACGTTGGTTTTTGTTTGGTTAGGTTATTGTGAAGCACAATCTAAACAAACCAATCAAAAACCGACATGGTCTGCAATCAAACTCACAATCCCTGCAGTACATACACTATATTGCCAAAAGTATTTGCTCAACCATCCAAATTATGGGAGTCATGGTCACTTCCATGGCCACAGGTGTATAAATGAATCACCTAGGCATGCAGACTGTTTTTACAAACAGAATGGTTCGCTCTCAGGACCTCAGTGAATTCCAGTGTGGAACTGTGATAGGATGCCACCTATGCAACAAATCTAGTCAAGAAATTTTCTCGCTCCTAAATATTCCTCAGTCAACTGTCAGCTGTATTATAAGAAAATGGAAGTGTTTGGGAATGACAGCAACTCAGCCACCAAGTGGTAGGCCAAGAAAACTGACGGAGTGGGACCAGCAGATGCTGAAGCACATAGAGCGAAGAGGTCACGAACTTTCTGCAGTCAGTCACTACAGACCTCCAAACCTCATGTGGCCTTCAGATTAGCCCAAGAACAGTACACAGAGAGCTTCATGTAATGGATTTCCATGGTAACCAGCTGCATCCAAGCCAAACATCACCAAGTGCAATGCAAAGCGTTGGATACAGTGGTGTAAAGATAGATACACATGATAGATATCATGTCATGACTATGTTGTTTTTGGTTGGGTGAACAAAATCCTGCTGAAGATCAGTAGCTGTTAGCGATCAGTAGCACACTGCTGGCGGATGTTTAGTGCAACACGGAGCACAAAGCTGACGTTGTTGTTTCTCCCTACATCCCGTGGGGGGCGCAGGTTGCTATAATCGATAGTAGCCACACAGGCACACCTGCTAGAAGAAAACAAACACACCCAGTACAACACTTTTATTCTACTGGTTGAGAGGTTGCTAGGCGACTGTGCCAAAAGGCAGTTTCATGTTTCGTAAGTGAGTTGAGAGTCAGAGCAGATACTAAGTGTGAGTGCAAGGAGTATAAGAGCTGTCACTCTTATTTTGAGTATGAGTTACACATTTTGAGAAGAAAGACATGAAGTCCTGCTTTCAAATTGAAAATGTAAGCAAAAGTATTAAAAGTTTTGAGAACAAAAGACATGATAACTTGTTTTCAGCCTGAATATATGTGCTCTTAAATTATGGCAGGAAAATTCTTCCAAGCGAGCGAGAGTTTTACAAGCAAAGATTTGCTCAGAGCAGAGACTAAGTGTGAGCGTGAGGAGAAGCTTTGAGTACAATCATTACAAGTTTTAAGAAAGGCATGAAGTCCTGCTTTCAAAATGAAAATGTAAGCAAAAGTGTTACAAGTTTTGAGAACAAAAGAAATTAAATCTTGCTTTCAGAATCCAAGAGCACATGTGTGCTCTTGGATTATGGCAGAAAAATTTCCCCATTTGGCCAAGTTCTGTCAATGGCCAAAAATCTGTATAAAACTTAAATTGGAATTTTAGAAAAAGCATAAGCGGTATCATCTGAAGATTTCTTAACATATTGTGTCTTGCTTAAAAGTTGAATGGAGCTTTGAAGTTGAAGTAGACAGAAGTTGTGAACCATAAAAGAGCAAAAGTTGTTGCTGAATTTTGTGGAATTCTGAAGAATTTCAATGCATTTCAATGGGGTTGAAATCTGCAAAAATTTGTAATTGTATTTCAAAAAGTATAATAGTTGAATTTACCAGAAGTCATAGTACAATGCTCCAGAAGAAGCAGAACGATTTGATATATGAATTGTTGAAATTCATATATAAACAATGGCAGAATTAGTTAAGTGCAGAATTACTTGAGTGCAGAAAAAGGTATGGAACATTGAAAAATAATAATAAAGAGAAACACAATCTTAAGAAGTGAGAATGCCGAATGCAGTTTTACTTGATTATACAAGGTGTTAAAATAAATGTGGCTAAGCTGCGTAGTCTGCATTTGGTCTAATCATAGTGCCTAAGTTTGGACTGTATACTTGTATTTGAAGACAATTCCCCCAACTGGCCCCTAGGAGGAAGCACTTCACCCCAAGTTACCTACTGATCCAGTGTTGGGTGTGTTCATGCGGACGTGCTGCAAGGAGACTGTGACTGTAATGTTGAAGCACTTTGAATGGTCAATATGACTATGAAAGCACCAGGTACAGGCCTAATCAGAGGCAATCTGCTGCAGGTTAGATATTACCTGCTTATAACCTTTTAGCAAAACCTCTCATTAAAATTCTTGAACTATGTCTTTAAAAAGGCATCGGTGTGGTTAGTGTAAAAAAACACACCAACATAGATAGGTTTGTCTTTCCACAGGTTCATCTTTTAAAAGAGTGCCACTTAAAGGAAATTCTCCCTCGCCCTCCTCCTGCTCCAGAGCTTACCTGAGTCTGTTGGAAAAAACAGCAGAAAGGTTAAGAAAGAGAGGAAGGAGTTCAGTGTTAAGGCTTTAATGCATCTCAGTCAGTTGTGGCCCTAACTTCCTGTGGAAGAGGAAAAAGTCTGGTTGGAGATGTAAAAACAGTATTGAAATGCTGGCTCTCCAATTCCTGCCTGGAGACTGACCGTGCACTGAAGCTACATCCATTCATGAGTTTTCCATGTACTTGAAGAGCAGTGGAACCAGGAAGAGCACACTAAAGCCCATGGTCCCATAAACAATGTAGCGGTACGGGAGTTCTACCTCCACATGCTGCCGGGCCTTCCTCAAGTCTGAGCTGGGCACCCTGAACAGCCAGCACACCAGTGGGATGGTGATGGCCTTCATCAAGGCCCGTATCGCCACAAGGACTATCACTCCCAGAACCAACCGCAGCATAGCGCCACACACCAGGCCGCCACTTACAGTAGGCACCAGGAGAGGGAGCTGATCCGCCGTCAGGTCTGGCATCAAACCTAGGAGCTGGTTTACATGAGACGCCAGGGCCACGCCAGCACCCACACCCAGGATCTGAGCCGTGTCACCTCGAGAAGTGCTCCAGGTGTCCAGGGTGAATGAGAAGAGGGCCAGGGCCAGGGGTATGGAAACGATGACCAGCGGAGCGTAGCGGGAGCTCAGGTTGAAGCTGTCAATCATGTCCAATGCAGGGAGAAAGAAGAAGAGGATGAGGATGCTGTACAGGATGCCAACGATGACGTCCTGCAGGGAAGAAGCACAGAAACAGAATCTGTGAATCCACAGCATGACTGTTGTCTGCATGAAGCAGAGAAAACATACTGGGATGGGAATCTCAAATCATGAAATGACCTTCCAACATTTTGAGTTTATAAATGCATAAACAGCTACTGTAATGCATCTTTTATGGTTTTCATGAGAGTCAGATCAAGCTTAGAAACACGTGCTTTGGTATATTAAGTTAGGTAATCTACACTCTTAGAAATGGCTGTAAATTTACGGCGGAATTCCAGCTGTATTCAGAATGCCACACTATTTATATTCTCAGGAATTTTCCCATTTTTGATTTTGTTTTTTAGTCGCTTCATTAGGATTAACCCAGAAAGGGGCACAAAAGCCAGTCATGGGAAGATGGTATCCAAAAAGACAGGAAAGACCATTCAAAAGAAAAAGTGACAGTCAATGTTCAGGTTTCCCCCCTCATCAAAAACCTGATAGATTTGAGTGGCATCTCATTCAGGTTAGTTGTTGTCCTTTTCTTTTCTTTGAAATATTTCTGTTTCCATATTATTCAGGATCTAAATTGTATTGTCTTTTCTTTTTCCATGTTGGATGGTGCCTTCATCTGCATCTAATAAAGTAAGTGCCACTTGGACTCTTGAAAACCATTAATAGTTCACATTTTAAAACCCTGTTATTACTAGAATTCCACATTATTTCAGCCATGTTGAATTTTAGATTTTGGAAGTCCTTTTTCATTGATTTGCTTAGTGATTACCAAAGCATGGATATATCTTTTAGAACTGTGTTTTTATGTTCATAAGATTGTAGATATTAATGAGTTAAACACAGTTTATGTCGCTGTAAACTGAAAGTCTTCAATTTTTATTTCAGTGTTAGTGAAGCTATATATTGACTTTGAAGGCATTTTTTTTACCAGTTCTCAGAGGAATATTTATGTGTTATTCGTTTTGAATGTTTGAATATACTGAAAATATGTGTGGTTTGAGGCATAGTGGTGCCTTTAAATAAAAATTCTGTTCTGAAGGTTACTACCAAGAAAACTGTAATGCTACTTTTTAAAGTATAGTCTTAGTTTTACCATAGAACATTAATACCTAACCCAGTGTAAGCTTCTTAGAAGTGCTACAATTGGTGCGGTTCTAAAATGCATAATCTGCATAATCAGAACTTCGCATAACACAGGGTTAGGGTTAGGGATGTGATACATCCTCTTCAGGATTAATTACGGTCAGGATTAATTACGGTACAGCTACTGTGCATTTACAGTAAACTACATCCTCTTCTGTGTATAGTGTGTAGTGTTATGGGGTTCCCCTATCTGACTCTGCTGACTTCCACTCACATGTGATGTGGACCTGTCATGTGGTCGAGGGATCAGGGGAGCGGGATCTGACAACACTGGAAGAGCGGAGAGTTCAGTGTGTGTTAGCAGTGAAGCTATTCAGTTGAGTGTAACGATTTGTTAGAGGCGCAGCTGCAGCCTAAGAAATAGCAGCTCGCTCTTATTTCTAATAAATCATGTTGGCGGTACTACATCTGCGGTGTGTTGGCGTCATTACAGAATTTAACACTTTAAAAGGTAATTACAGGATTGAAAAGGTACATGTCCAGTAAAATACTGGTATCTACAGACACCAGCTTTTTTTTTAAATTTTTTTTTACCGTTTTTCTGAAAGAACGATGAAAAAAAAACAAAAAAACTGGCGTGTGTAGGTACCAGCATTTTTTTTGATCATTCTTTCAGAAAAATGATAATTACCTTTCTTTCAAAAGAACGGTAAACTACTGGCAGCTATAGATACCAGTATTTTATACAGTATACAGCTTTTATATATTTATACAGCTTAATACAGTAGCAGAAATAATCAAATAAGTAAAATCAATAATCTAGGCTATCTTTCCCTAATGCTGACACTGAGAGCTAAAAGAGGGAAACTTTGAGAGAGACGGACAGAGTTTGGCATCTTGAACCCCAGAACTGGCCTGATGATGAAGAAGGTGCTGCAGCAGCAGGAGGTTCCCAGTACAGGAAGAGTACTGACTTAGAGCGGCAGGTCTCGGGCCTCAGGGTGACTTCCTCATGCGTGTAGCGGTCCTCAGCTTCTTGTCTTGCAGCTCTGTAGCTCCCTTCTCCTCGTCTCACGATCTTCCTGGTCCCACGGAAGGAACACACCAGTTCTTCCTCTTTGCCTTTGTCTTTATCTTCGTCTTTATCTTCATCTTTGTCTTGGTCTTTGTCTTTGGGGTCTAAACCCAGTTGATGTGAGAAGTGCAATTTGAAGTCACATGTTGTGGGGCAGCTGCACAGTGGCGCAGTTGGTAGAGCTGTTGCCTTGCAGCAAGAGGTTCTGGGTTCGATTCCCAGCCTGGGGTCTTTCTGCATGGAGTTTGCATGTTCTCCCTGTGCATGCATGGGTTTTCTCCGGGTACTCTTCCTCCCACAGTCCAAAAACATGACTGTCAGGTTAATTGGCCTCTCTAAATTGTCCCTAGGTGTGTGTGTGCATGGTTGTGTGTCTCTGTGTTGCCCTGCGACAGACTGGCGACCTGTCCAGGGTGTACCCCGCCTCTCGCCCGGAACGTTAGCTGGAGATGGGCACCAGCAACCCTCCCGACCCTACTGAGGGACAAGGGTGAAAGAAAATGGATGGATGGATGGATGTTGTGGGGCTAACGGTTTGGTCCCCATGTGCAGAACAGTCTTCAGCTCTGTGGCCCCGGCTCTTCTGCAGCTGCAGAGTTCTTTGTCCATCTCGATCTTGGCTCGAAGCTGCCTGAAGGATCCAACCAAAGATTCCTCTTTTGCACCCACCTTATAAAGGGTTTATCCACCTTTTGGTGTGTTTGCATTGGCTGGCTTTGTTACTGTGCCAAGCAGTCAGCCAATGACTGTCCAAGCATTGGCTGACTGCTTTTAGACCCATCCAAGGTGGATGGGTCTCCACCTTGGATGAAGACCCTTGGAGACCCGATGACCTGATCTCTGTTCTAATGTCCCCGAGTTGCTCAAGAGTCCTCCTACGTCTGTTTCCTGCCCAACCTTTTCTTAAAGTTTAGCAATAAGGCCTTGGTTACCTCTGCTCTCCTTTCAGTTCCTCTTTCCCCCTGACCTTTCACCTACTATCTACCTTCAACACAACATCAGTGACCTTTAATTACAGTTGCAACATTTTACACCATTTCAAGTTCAATGTCAAAATCACATTTATAACCTTTTAGTTTCTCTGATTTAACATTCATTTATAATGTTATAATAACCATAACTTATTAGTTATTCTTATTATAATCTTACTTACGTTACTTGTTACTTGTTTCACCTTTAAGTACTTCCATAAGTGTAAGAGTAAGTTTAAATATTCTTATAATCAAACCGACATCAACCACTGGTTAAACCAATATTAATTATTGGCTTAATTATAAGTTATTATTATTAATTTAAGTATTTTACTCCGGGTTTTATCCAATTACTCAAAATGTTTAGATTTTATTCTTTAAAAACCTTTAATGCTTTAAAATAAGGAATGGTCTGAACTATTTTTATACTGATGCAAACTGGAAAACTTCCTCTTTCTTCAGGAAACCAGCTCTTCCTGTTCCATGACTCTCTTTCTGCCTGACTATGATTTTTTATGATTAAATAGAAAAAAGTAGAATTAAAGCTAAGTTTGCAGGACACAATAACAACAAACACAACCAGATTAATTTTATTACCGTCTGACTCTACTGTTGGGTCTTGACGTCACCTGTGTAATTAATTTTAAGGCAATTTTATTTATTATTACTATTAAACTAAAATCTCCAGCATGGGGAAGTGGGATGAGCTCGACTTTTCTCGACACTATAGACGCCAGAAGTTTACCGTTCTTTCACAGTGTCCGTACCGTACTTGCATTGACTGTAATCTGCTGTCAGGATTAATTACGGTACAGCTACTGTGCATTTACAGTAAACTTCTGACGCCTATAGCTGCCAGTATGTTACTGTAAATTTACAAGATTATTTCTTAGAGTGTAGTAAATAATTTTCTGTCGGACTAAAAAGCTACTACAGCTATCAAAGAAGTTCTTAGAGACCGAAAGAATCAGAGGTGGTTAAAATCTGAGTCAACAGCGCTGTTCTACTACACCGCCTCTAACCGGTTCGGTCCCGTTCTGCCCCGGCCAGATTAATTTTCCATTAGCAGATCCGGTGTGGTTCTGCCCGGCTGTTCTCAGATTTTCATACCTACTTCAAGGGTAATTCTAGCAGCACCGAGCAGGGTATGGCACCAAAACCATTTGATTGACAGCTGCTGATTGGCTCGTGATTTATGTCACTGAAAACTCCACACATCATTTAGTTTAGCTGTGGATATGCCGTCAAAGAGCTGCTCAGTATGAGGAGTTTAATCAGGAGCAGCATCTGAAAGACATGCAGTAAGTTTTGCAGCAGAATGACCATGAACTAGCAGCGCTGCTAGCAGCTCCTCTCTCTGAAGAATGGACAGTGCGGAGCATTAACATCAGCAGAGAGTTGACCACAGCTGCTGCTGCTCATGCCCGCCCACAATAATGAGGAACAGACTGTATAATGTAAAAGCTCGCTATGCGGGGAAGGACTGAGCCCACATTAACTGGTTAGTGTATGATGTGCTGGTGGAAAAATGTCTTTAATGTCAGTGATAGGAGCTACTTCAAAAAGTCATGCACAGATAATTATGTTCTATACTTTGCTTGACGCAGAAGAATATTAATACAGTGGAAATTCAAAGACTCACCTAATGTCGGTCTATGGCTAGGGCATATGATTATAACTTTAAATTAAGTATATTTTCAGTATTACAGAATTTCTTGATTTTTTTTGTATCTATGATAAGAACTTAGTTTGTTTTGGTAAAAGTATTTTGAAAATGTTGTTTTGAGATAAATAACCTGATGATACTGAAATACTTAAGAGTTTTTGAGCTCAAATTTATTTGGGTTGTCATCCATAATACATTATTATAGCAACAACATGTCAATTACATAAAATGTATGCTTTTATATAATTGACTCTAAATCCTCAGTAATCCTTTAAAATCTGTGATGTAATAAATTCTAAGCCTTGCATGTATTTCTCATTCTTTCTGCCTTGCATATCTTAGTGTGTAGAACCGTGGAGGTCAATCTAATTCAAATTTAGATCCAATAGAAGTTTTACAGAAGCATACAATTCAAATTATATATATGAGGGATTATTATTCTCACTCATATCCACTTTTCCTTAATTACCATGTTATGAAATTTAGTGAATGATAGTGTTCTTATATTATGCACATACAGTCTTGAGAAAAATAATTTCACTTCCAGATCTTTGTCTTTTAACTTTTTGCAAGAACAACTTGAACTATAAAAAAGCTAAAAACTGAGTAAAAACATAAACCAAAGCTAGTTTTTTAAAAATAAGGAATTCCTTTTTGCTTGTCAAGACTGCTTGACAAGCAAAAATGTAAGAAAATGTACTTAAGTAATCTTTGTTGCCTTCAGGAACAACATTAAATGGGTTTTTGTTGCTATAGTATTTTCTGTTATTCTGACGGGCAGTGGTGATTGGTGAACACTTCAGTATATTAAATTCACATTCATATTCAAAAGTAATTTTTTGATCCAAAAGGGATATTAAATGTTGTTGTAATTCATTTAATTAAAGAGTCACTGTAGTTGGTGATGGCTTTGGGCAGAAAAGATCTCTTGTAGCTCTTAAATTTGAAGATACCTCTGACTAAGAGTCTCATAAAGAGATCAGGTTATCAATACTTTTTTGATTTTATGTAAAATCCTTCTTTGCACCATTATCACAAGAGAATGTTTATTAATATTGCCATTTTGCGTCTCCCTAAGCATGTTCAGTTATGGCATGACGCATCGGCTAATGATTAATGTAATGTAAATAAACCACTAATAATAATACTTCAGCTTTACTTGGGGCTGGAAGTGTCAAAGTTGGCTCCATGTTTGAGACTGTGTGTGAGACATACCAGAACTGAGTGCATCCCCATGTAGATCCGGCTGGAACAGACCAACAGACACCAACAGAGGGCCAAGCTGAAGCCCAGGGTGTAAGGGTACTGCAGAGATGAGAAAAGGCACACTTCAACCGGGAGCATTCTGGTAAAAAGTTTATATAACCAGATGTTTTGGCCATAAGATGCACACAAGTAGATGCACATGAGTTTAAATATCCTCAAACCCATTCTCATCTATGATCTGTTTCTTGTAATTACTATGTCTGAAAGTTCTTTGCAGGGATGCACGTAAGTTATTGCATTCAATACCACAACAAAGGCAAAAATAATTGCATTGAGGGTAGCTGGACTTTATAGAACCAGAAAAGAACATGACAAAATGCTAAAGTAATTCAAAACATCAATCAGAAGTGTTAAACCTCTAATTAAAAAGAAAAGGAAATAGACATATTCACTACGACTAGTTGGGATTTACTGAAGAAAAATGGAAGATGAGGGATTCTCGAGGTCAGCCTAGGGCAGGGGTCCCCAAACTTTTTCCTGTGAGGGCCACATAACTTTTCCCTTCTCTGGTGTGGGGCCGAAGTCGGTTTGTAACAGAAAAAGTGTGACGATTGCAGGAGTGCCTAAATGTAAAAATATATTGTTTTCCAGAAAGCACAACCAAATAACCCTCTCTGGGTTCTTCACAGAAAAAATCCAGGAAATAACACTATTTATGAAATAAATACCGTATTTTCCAGACTATAAGCCAGACCACACTATAAGCCGCAACCCCAAAGTTTAAAAAAAAAAAAAAAACAGTAAACGCATATAAGCCGCACCGGGCTATAAGCCACAGATATCTCTGCTGCTCCAGGTTTTCCACAACGATGCAGCAGCAGCAGAGGGGGACGGACACCCAAAATTTGAGTCATAACAGGTCAATTGAATATCACATTTATTACGGTTGGAAAAAGAAAAGTTGCCAAGTTTAGATTGAACTGATTACGGTAGTTTCCGAACGGTAACTGTAACAGTAAAAGTGCTGATCCTTCATGTCTCCTACTAGCATGTGCTAAATGAAAATGGGCGCTTTCTTCTTCTTCTTCTACTTTTTCCTTCTTCTGCTTCTTCTTTAGATTTCAACGGCAGCTTGCATCCATTATTGTTGCACTACTGCCATCTTTTGGATCCTAATATCTATACCTCAAATTCTCATAATGAGCCCAGTACTATTTAAAAAACGAAAAATCTTCTTTTTCCCCTCAATGCTATTTAATTGATCAACAACATTCTCAAATTCCAATCCCCTATTAAAACCTAATTCCGTTTTAATAGGCGCTTTCTTCTTTTAATTCCAATTTTGACTTCCAATGATTCACTTCCTGCTAAAGAGCCCCCTGGTGGTTGAAGAAAAATCTACATATAATCCACATGGTTCAAAGCTTAGGAAAAAAGTAGCGTCTTATAGTACGGAAAATACGGTATATGAAAAAAAATCTAAATGCTCTCTGGTATTGTTCAGGGGGCTGGACCAAATGTGGAGGTGGGCCGGATTCGGCCCGTGGGCCGTAGTTTGGGGATCACTGGCCTAGGGCATAAGCAAACTAAACGGCTGCTTACGGGGGGCTGAGATAAGTTAGCAAAGCAATGTCACAAAAAAGGACTTATACTTCAGGGACAGAAAAAGAATGAGGAAGAAGAGAAAAATGCAAAGATCAAGGTATGTTTTCATGTGTCTTGGTAATGTGGTGTTTATCAAAAAGAACTGAAGAGCTGCTAATAGAATATTAGTGTGATAACGACCTTGAACGGTCCAGTTCAACAGGAAAACATTTATCCTAGTGTCTTTGTATTTCTGTGAAACTGAGTTCTAACTTTAAATGAGTTGATTCTCGTGGTTTGCTCTATATGTTTGATGACAATAATTGAAACCTCTCAATGTTTGACCTTGTTTAGCAAAATGTTTTTACATCAGGCTACATGGTTACATGTTGATTTATCAATGAGGTACTCTAAGCTGTAGTTGGCAATATGTTGTTTGCTGCTGAGCATAATAATTTATGTGGCCAAATAAGCAAATATTATTTTTACATCAACTTATAAGTTATGAAACTTCTCCAGGAGCTGTTAAAATTATGTGAAGGTAGAGAATCAGTCCAGTACAGGTCCACATTCTTTGGCAAGAAAGACTCACCTGGTATAAATTTAATTTTTAGCTATTGGAATAACTTAATAATTGAATAATTTAATCAAAGTAAATCATAAATATGTGTGTATATATTCTATGTTAAGTAGGGGCCCATTGAATGCAGTTTTAGGGCCGATTGCTGATCTTTTTAAGCATTTTTTTTAGCCAAAAATGTTCAGATTTTGGATGAGAGCATTTTATTTTCTCTAATATGCCGCTAAATATCACATGAAAGTCTCTGAGTTGGCAACAGTGGGGTGACTATTGTTAACTGCAAATGTGCAGGCATGCCCTGGTCGGCCAGTCTATGGAGTTTGCATGTTCTCCCTGTGTATGGGATAACCATGTAAGACAATGGACCATGGACATGGTGACAGTTTTAAAAAATAAGTAAAAAAGCATTTTTTTTATTATTATTATTAAAATGACATACTGCAGCTTTAAATGTAGGTTCACATCAAACCTAAATGTAGGTTTGGTACTCTTGGAATTAGAGGGGACAATTTTTAGGTTTAGTTCACTGCGATGTTCTATAAGTGTGAAAATGAATGAATGTTCTAAACATTGTTTGATTTCACTGCCTGTGTGGTGGGAGAAGCAGCAAAGGGTCATTATTAATTCAGTCATTCTTTGTTTAAAAAGTGCAAATATTGTTGGATAATGAATGGCTTCAGTCAAATACTAACAATGAGGGAAATACTTATTTTTGTTTTATCATTCATATTCTCTGAAAAATAACAAACTTCAAAAAATTTGCCAGGATATGTGAGCTAATGAATTCCTATTGTATTCTTACACTGAAAAATGTGTCCAACCTTTAATTGACAAAATTTATTCAGTAAAGAAAATGTATTTATTTTCCTACCATGATAGGTGTAAACAATGTAAGTGTGCCACAGGAAAACTTTAAACGTGTCATTCAACGCACTCTCTCTCTTGGTTTTCTCATCCAGGGTGTCAAACACACAAAGAGACACACGCAGACACACACACATACACGCACACACACACACACACACACACACACACACACACACACACACACGCGCGCACGCACGCACGCACACACACACACACACACAGAGACACGTACACAAATAATACACATGCACAATAAAGTACAGGTGGTAATGTTAGCTTAGATAACTAGTGTTGGCTAACTTTGAATAAGGCTAATATGTTGATTCATGATAATGAAACTGTCACAGTACTCATGATTGACACAAACACATTTGTGAGATAAAAAAAATAAAGATAATACTTAAGCAAAAGAGTTCTTGCTGTGTAAAATTATATTATTCAGGGGTGACACTTGGGTCTCAGTGTGTTTGGTTCACAGAAAAATGTTTTCCTGACAGTCACAGGTTTGTAAGAAACAAAGATTCCCATTAAATTCCATAAGAAATGAATGCAGGTCATTTTGGACCCACTCATGGAAGAATTTGGTAGTAACATAAAACATGCTATTTCTTAAAATGTATAAAAGGTAAATTAAAAAATTTGAATCGCATATTATTAACATGTTTCTTGAGGAATACTTGGAATATGAAGTGGTGAAAACTTTTCATTACAAAGATATTGCAAAAAGATGACCTCACCGGGTCAAAAAGGACCCACTTATGCAACAGAGGGTTAAGAAGAAGAAGAAGACAATCCAATGTACTCCAGTATTTCCACCGTGGGCAAGACTAGAGAGCTGTCTAAAGATGTCTAAAGATACAACAGACACTGACAGGCGTCTGCCTTTCTCTGAAGAACCACTGAGGGGAGGAGACAACCAGGTGAGGAGAAACTGTTCTTATCTATCGATTCAGTATTTTTATCATACAGACATTAGGCTGTTGTTGATGTGCTGTTAGCTAGCTGCTAGCTAACGACTTTGCTAGCAAAGCAAGATAACTAAAAGCTTCTTCCCTGTACCATTAATGATATCAGTCATTCTTCAGTATTGTTAATGCAATAAGGGCACATCGCCTGTCCAAAACCGATCATCTCCATAATGGATATGTGTCCGATCTTCTAATTTCCTTTGCTGCATAATGTACATTTCATTTATTCTGGCGTTAGGTAAATGTATCTTGAAGGAGAATAACACTTAAATAAAAGTCCAACAAGGATATTCATTTAGAATTTGAAATAACTCACCCTGAATTACCATGATGGATGTAATGAATGTAATAAAAGTGTGTCATTAATGAAGGGGAAAAAACTCAACCCAGGCTTTAAGTTTAGGGTCTGGTTCGCAGAGTATGAAGTTAAATTTGTTTTCCCAATTATTCAATGGGGGGAAAAAAAAAAACTAACCTCAGTTTAGTAAAATAAAATTGTAATCAAAACTTTTGGAATTGTAATGATTCCTTTTCGTTTTGTTTAAAAAAATTTTTTTATTAAATAACTAATTTTTGTCTTGTGAACATAAAAAGTTATTTGCCAAACATAAACTTTTATTTGCACACATCAGAAATCCTTTATTGCGATTTTGGGCCCTGCCCACGAGTCATGTGAGAATCACAAGCAAAACTTTGAGTCACAAACAAAACCTTAGAATAGCAAGAAAAGATTTATGACATTAGTTCGTGACATAAGTTTGTTTTGCAAAAAAAATTCACTTTATGAGACAAATGTGTGATTTAAATGTTTAAAACAAGTTTTTTAAGCAAAACTCAGTAGGCTTTTCTCATGGTGACATGCATTAACAATTAAATTTTTGCATTTGTTTTTTGTTTTTTTCTGCAGTTCCACCTTAAAGTTTGCTTTCCTGAATGGACCATCTTCATCTCCACTGCAGCAAACAGGCAGCTCTGTTATAGATTACAGTCACTAAAAGGTTGCATTGAGCCCTTGTTTATATTTCTAATAGTGTAATTCTGTAAAGACAAAATATGTCTGGTGGTCCAGCTCTGATTTACATATCCTGCTAAATTGCGGGTTTGAATATTGCAATACTTTCCTATAACAAAATAGACCTGCAGAAAGAAATTACTAATAAAATATCTTACATATGCATAATGTTATGCTCTATGTAGAGATTCTCCTTAGCTTTGATTGTATATCTCACAATTTTGTAATTTACCATTGTTTATTAAACTTTGAAAGCTGAGAGGCTTTCAAAGTAGAATATTACAGAATATTAACAAAATATTCTGTCCTAAAATACGGTTGGATGTGCCTTTTTTTTTTTTGAGCACCTGCCCCTTTAGTGGTCTCTGCACGGCCCTGGATGTTAGGGACAAAACTGTTGACCTACACAAGGCTGAAATTATTTAAGTAAGAAGCTGGATGACAAGGTGACAATTATTGGTGCAATTATTTGGAAATGAAAGAAGTACAACATGGCAACAACCCAAAACATACAGCCAAGGAAACAAAGACGTGGCTCCAGAAGAAGCATATCAAGGTGATGGGATGGCCTAGCCAGTCTCCTGACCACAATCCCATGGAGAGAGACAAAATCTATGGAAAGAGCTGAAGCTTCGCGTTTCCAAACGCATGCCTAAAAACCTCAAGGATTGAGAGATGATCTGCAGAGACGTGTGGGCCAAATTACTCCTTAAAACCCTTTGGAGACGAGGTCTAAATGGCCATCCCGGCGCGCATTCTTTCTCTTCTCAGTGCGTCAGAGCTCGCTATGAAGCCACGCAGCGATTGCTAGCAAAACTACTACTAACACTGCACACACCACGAACTCTAACTAACACACTTAAGAGTCTAAAAAACCCATCGAAACACTCTTAGTAAATTTCACAGCATCGCTGCGCCCTAGTCTCTTGCCGTACCCAAATCCCCCCCTCCTCTCTCTCCGCGTGTCTCCGTTCTACCTAGCAACAGACTGTCAACACATTTTCACTGGTTGTTACGAAATGTGGTACATTTAGACCCCACAAAATAAGGCGGAAATGATCGATCATATTTCTGGCTTTATTTTGAAGTAAATAACCACAAAACCAATATAAAAACACCACTTTTATAAAGTTTGAAGTCCGTGCTGTCCAAAAGAGTTGAAATAAAAACTCGGTATGCGTCTGTGTTACGAAGCCTTATAAATGCGTCACATGCTTTTACGCCCCGTGGCGGGCACCGACTGCACAGGTTAAGTGTGTGCACACCTTATAAAAAAATACAAGAAACATCTGACTACTGTGCTGGTCAACAAGGGTTGCCACCAAATATTAAATTGTTTCACTGGGGGGGTCAAATACTTATTCTTTCAATAAAATGCATTTTTTTTTCTCTCATTTTATGTAATTTTCTCTTTTTCTTTTGATATCCTATGTGTTGCTGTTAAAATAGAGCTGGCATACAATCATAAAATGTTCTTTTGTAAAAACGTTTTTAAAATCACTGTATATTTACATTTGTCTTAATATAATTTGTTTGAAGAAGCAAAGGTTTTTGTTTATCTGAAAGGAACTCATATTTTTCTGAGATGAATGAAAAACCTATATTATGCATTTGATGCATTTCTTTTGAAGAACTGAAAACCTAATAAGGATGTTATACTTTTTTCATGTGATAGTGTGATGCAAGAATTTCATACTGACTGATTGAGTGATAGGAAGAACTCATATCAGTGTTTTACTAATGCATTGCGTAAAGATTTCAGAGTCTAAATTATGAGACATTGTGAATGCTTGCTGTCCTGAAGCAATAAAACAAATGAAACATGTAATAGAGTAAACAGACTGTTACAGTCAGTATGCCAGTAAACCTAACATGAAAACGATCAAACACTAAATGTTGACCTGTGTAGCACTGGCTGTTTCTTTCTGCATGGAGTTAGGGGGGAAAAAATTAACAATGCCTCCTTGTGCAGTTATAAAGTTCAAAGTACAGCTACATTTAACAGTTTATGGTCTTTGCTTGTTGAAATGCCTTCGCTGTACTTTCACTGCCTTCTGCTTTCATCAGACAATGTGTTTCATGGATACTCAAAAAGCTTGATGTGTTTCATGGTGAATATGGTTTTGAGAGTGAGTTTCAATTGAAATTCCTTCAATCAAGTCACTGCTTTGGATCAGAGTATGATATTTTTAATAACTCCACAGTATTTTATGTTGTAATGTTGCCCTTACTCTACAGTATATTCTTAATTCTGTTTTTATTAGTGGTGAGATTCAATTAAAATGTTTTAGTTAATTTCAGGGTCTGTAATATATTGATCGCAATTGCAAAGTCTTTGACAAAATGATTAAGAAATGTGGACTGTGGACCCTAACAGCATTTAGGACATCTTTGCTGCTACATGTCTAGAATGGAGGTGCCATTTTAAGCTACAATGGCTTTGCTGACAGGCTAACTCCTTATAGCACAACTTGAACACAATAGTTTTTTCCAACATGCATCAGATTGTTTTTGAAGCATAAATGAGCCCCCATTGGCCCAAGGGAAGCAGCTTTGTTGTTGCTTGCAGTTGTCACTTACATGCTCCTACCCCACCAGGGATACGGTGGTAGAAGTTCTTCTGGCAATCGGCAGGTTGTTAGCTTGATCTCTGCTCCTGTACATGGCAGCCTCACTTCTATCAGACTGCCCCAGGTCAGCTGTGGCTACAATCCAGGAGCTTTCTACCATCAGTGTGTCAATGGGTAAGTGAATGGCTGAATGTAGAATGCAGCACTTTGCAGCACAATAGATGTGCAAGTACATCTATTGGGATGATGTACAAATAGCTTGCAAGTACAGGCTATTTTGTCAGATTTATGGGTGTACCAGAAAAGAGCAAAGGTTCCGGACGTAAATTTAACATGCAAAATATAAATGTGATTGTGTTAAATTTATGTAATTAATTTATCAAAATTAAAGAGTCCTGGTCCTAGTTTATATATATTTTACATTTTTATTTTCATATGAATCAGCATCTCTCCGAGTACTCCGGCTTAATCCTACAGTCGAAAAACATGACTGCCAGGTTGATTGGTCTCTCTAAATTCTCCTAGGGTGTATGTGTGCTTGCTTGTTTGTCCTGTCTGACTTTGTGTTGCCCTGCGATGGACTGGCGGCCTGTCCAGGGTGACCCATTGACCGCTGGAGAGAGGCATCAGCACCCCTTGCAACCTCACTGGGGATAGCCAGAATAGATGGATAGATTTTATTTAGATTTTATTTTAGATGGATAGATTTTATTACAACTTTCACCAAACCAATATTAAGACAAGTAATTATTTCATGCCTGCAACTCAGCAGTTAATTCATGAAGCTGAAGGAGAAGCAACAAAATGCAGTTCATGTGTCTGAGCAATCTCACAATCTCTTTCTTTAACCGATTGTGGAGACATTCTAATCTTTCACATAACATATCACAAGATCCATGCTAACACTGTTGCCATGCAGCAAGAAAGTCCTGGGTTCAAATCCCATTTGGAGGCTTTCTGCATGAAGTCTGCATGTTCTCCCTGAGCATGTATTCTCCAATTACTTTATAGTCCAAACTTTGTGTTTCTGTGTTAACCTGTGTTAGCTTGTTGACCTGTTCAAGGTGTACTCAGGCTCTTGCCTGATGATATCTCACGGTAGACACCAGCCTCATGCCATGCCAAGCTTTCATTGTTAAAGATGTTATAAAGGCTAAATTAGACCAAAGGAAATGGCACGTTATATCACGTTCACAAGTAAAAACTAGAGGTGTGCCGATCGATCGGTCACCGATCATAATCGGGCCGATTTTCGTGAAAAAGTGCATGATCGGTGATCGGCAATCATTGGCTCTTGTTGCCGATACCGATCACCTGCATCTCATTTCGCAGCCTGCCTGTGCAGCTGGTCTCCTCTTTCCTTCACACTGCGCAAACACGCAGCAACAAATCCTAAGCGATGTGGAACTATAACGCACTGAGTGAATGGGGAAGTTTGCGTGTTGCCACGGAAAATTGAAGCACACAACAAAGCTAATATGACATAAAAACAATGCCATACTTGACGGAGTTTGGCTACATCGAGGCTCACTGCAGTAAAAAAGACATATGGAGGATCAGATAGCAGGTAAAGCAGCGCACAGCTACAAACACTCACCCGGATTATTGGCATGACGGTCAGAAAGCTAAACAAATAACCCGCAAAATTATTTAAGTCTTCGAGCTGCGATGTAAGACGCTGGTTCTGCTCTCGCTGTTGAACCGCTGCTACGCGCTACAGGTAGTAATATTTCACAGATGGAGCGCCGCTTCTGCTCCACCTGGTAGTGACTCTCACACCAAACCTCTGCTTAAAGCTGCAGCATCTAACTTAAAAAAATACATTTTACATACGTATTAAAACTTTCGCTGTCCTAACATGAGACAGATCATCTCTAAAAAAAAATTTATCTCCTCCCTGCTTTGCATAATTACTCCGCTCAGTCAGAAACAGCCACTCAGAACTAGCAGTAATCAGCTAGCCGCCATGCTATCAGGAAGTTTTCATTCAGTAACTCTGGATTGTTTATTGTAATGGAACCTTTGAATGTTAAGTTGTATACTTGAATTTTTTTGTCAATGTTGAGAGGTTTTATTTTGGCTCTTTGCATTATTTAGCCTCTTCAGAGCCTTCATATGTTATCAGTCTGTTAAAGATAGTATTACAGATAGCAGTACAATTTGCAGAATGCCTGTTTTGTTTAGTTTTCTTCTTGGAAAAAGTTATTAAAAACAAGTTTTTGTCTAAATTAAGGTGAATTCATGGTTCCTTTTTACACATAATGTAACCGGTAGTGTTTATGATAAAAATAAAAAATAAAAATAATTATGTGATCGGTATCGGTGATCGGCCCTCATGGGTGAACGGTATCGGCAGGAAAAAACCTGATCGGCACATCTCTAGTAAAAACTAATACCATAGTATCTTATGTTTTGAAGTAAACTCTTTTTTATTTAGCAAATGCCATGCATCTGAGTGTTTTGTAATGGTGGAATCATAGGGACTAAAGACAATTGCTCAGTGACAGCTTATCTGAAGATTATATGGAACACACCGCTCCATATGATCCACAGTGTGTGTAAATAACTATATTTGATTATAATTTTAAATACCTATGTGAATCTTACGGAAAAGTCTATTAACTCCTTGCTAGTTTGTAACATAAGCACTATGTTTATGTTTCTTTCAAATAAATAATCCATCCATCCATTATCCAACATAATTATCCATAGTTGGGTCAGGAGGGGTGCCATCAGTCAACAGGTGAGAGGCGGGGTACACCCTGGACAGGTCGCCAGTCCATCGCAGGGTAACAGAGTCATACAGGACAAACAACCACACACACGCATGCGCGCACGCATGGACACCTAAGAGCAATCAATCAACCTGAAAGTCATGTTTTTGGACTCCAGGATACCCAGAGAGAACCCAAGCATGCAAGGCAAAAATGCTACCAACTGCCCTACTGTGCAGCCCCAAATAAATAATGTAAGATGTAAATATGTCAAACTGTTTTTCAGGACAGTTTCAGTTATTTGACGTATGTGTGATCTAATGTTTTCCACTGTTTAAAACTGATTTTGGGCAGCATGACGGATAGTTTCAGGTGTGACAGATGTAAATAGTTAAAAAGGGGTGTGTGTGTTGGTGCCCAACATGTGTGACACACACGATCAGGTCCGAGCAGCGGGAAGATTCCCCTTGAGGATGTTAATTGAACCTTAAATAAAAAAATCCAGGTAAATTTTTTTGAGCATATGGGATTCTACTACGGACTTCATTCTGATTTAAAATAATTGAATTTTGGGACATTTTTTGCTGACATAAACTGAGTTATTTAAACCTAAGCTGATATTTTTGAGAGAATTCTGCTACTGCTCAGCTATTTATTTTACAGTATCATCATTTATGCTTACTATTATTATTTTAGATCTGTGAATAAAGTTATTGTTGATAACATGAACAAGTTTCATAAGTATTTATTTGTCAACAAATTAAGAGTGATTATCAAACTGGGTAATCTAAAACCTGGAATAAAACTTCCTTGTATTGTAAGTTCCGCTTTAAGTCAAGTTCAATGTCACAAATTTATATTTCTAATAAATCACCAAACAACTGTTTGTGCTTTCTGTTGCCAACTGTCAGTTAAATGAGCATCGTAAAACTCTAGCCTGTCTGATTAACTTCTAATGTGTCCTGGACTCAAATGTCCTCATAAATAGTTCAGCCTCTTAGCTGCATCCTGATTAAATACCCATCACTTCCTGAGAGAAAACGTTCCCTATTGAAAACATTCAAAACATGGGCAAATATTTAAAGAAGCTATTTTTTTTTACCTTTTCTTTTCCCCAAATAATCCCATTGAGACTTAAAATGTCTTTTACAAGGGAAACATGGTCAAGAAGACAGAGGTGAAACAGACAACACAAAACAGACTGCTTGAAACAACTGGTCCTCTAAAAGCAGTCATTAGCAGCTTCCAGTAGCAGAGTATATTTTGTAGATATGGTATAAGGGGTGGTCTGAGTCTGGACCTGTCCTCCTCACCTTTTTCTTTGGTCTTGATTGTCCCTCCCTAAAGTGTGGGGCTACTCCGCTCTACAACAGTGTTGTGTGCAATTATGGTTCTGTAAATCTGACTTTTTTCTGCATTTCCTTGTTTAGTTAGTTTTGAAGTTATTTTCCAATACTCCATTTCATTTTGTTGTAGTTCATTCATTAAACTGATTTGATTCCCATTTTATCATAAAACCATTTATGCACCCGCCCGCCCGCCCGTCCGTCTGTCCATCCATTTTCTTACACCCATGTCCCAAGTGGGGTCAGGAGGGTTGCTGGTGCCTATCTCCAGCAAACGTTTCGGGCGAGAGGCGGGGTCACCTGGACAGGTCACCAGTATGTCGCAAGGCAACACAGAGACAGACAGGACAAAGAACCATGCACACACGCACACACACGCACACACACACACACACACGCACACGCGCACACACACACACACACACACACACACACACACACACACACACACACACACACACACACACACACACACTAGGGCGAATTTAGAGACACCAATTAAGCTGACAGTCATGTTTCTGGACTGTGGGAGGAAGCCGGAGTACCTGGAGAAAACCCACGCATGCACAGGGAGAACATGCAAACTCCATGCAGAAAGACCCCAGGCTGGGAATTGAACCAAGGACATTCTCGCTGCTGGGCAACAGTGCTACCAACTGCGCCCATCATTAAATGTATATATTACATTTTGGGGTTTTTTAGTAGCTAGATTGTAACGTGTTTGTCCTCTTCCTGATTTTCTATTGTTTGCATTTTTGGCACACTTCAGTGATTCAGAACATCAAACAAATTTTAATATTAGTCAAGACAGCACAAGTAACACAAAATGCAGTTTTTAAATGAAGGTGTTTACCATTAAGGGAAAAACATATCTAGACCTACATGGCCCTGCATTCAAGAGTGATCTCTTGAATCAACAACTATATGCTCCAAAACACACAAAATAGGCTTTGAACTGACCTAACTTAACACTGATAACAGACCTAATCAAGCTTCTGTTATCTTGTGTTACTATGTGTCATCATGTTTTGGCTGATTTTACAGCAATGAATCTAAAGAAGCCTCTGCCTGAAGACTGTTGCTGTATGACATCCTAATGACCAACATAACATGATAACAGTTCAGTTTCTGGGCAGCAGAGATGATATTCTTCAGTAACATGTCCTGGATCACACCATCAGTTATTTTTAGCTCTGATAATCCATATGGTCAGAAGGAGAACAGAGAGATGATGGAGTTGGAGATATGATCCTTTCTCATCATGTTTGATGGAAGACATGTTTGAACTTCCTCCTCTGTGAGAAAACCGCCAAATGTAGATTTAAATGCGCATTGGCCTTTGCACCAAAGCCCAGAAAATGCATATAAGTTGGAAAGGACACTTTTGTCCTCCCTGAAAAGGAAAACAGTATAACAGAGTCATACTTTAAATTTAAATCTATTTTAATAATTTCTGTTCAGCTGTGACCCTTTGAGTAGATCATCGTTATTTAGTCTGTGGTTCAATGCTTATAAAGCTGATTGACGAGGCCCCAATTCAAACTGTGCTTAAGGCCTCAAACAACATTGAGCCGGCCCTGCTGGTGTGCTAATGCAACTTCCTTTGTAAATAATACTTCTGGCCAGGAGGAAATGGAACCTGACCACTTCTTCACATTTTCAACAGTGCAGTAGCCTGGTGTGTGTTAGTGATTACCTCCCAGCGGCCATGGGTCATGAAGAACAGGGAGAACGGGATGGCTGTCCCTGACATGGCGTGGGTGGACGGCATGCTGTACTCAGAGTTGTAAAACATTTCCACTTTGACCACAGGTGGGGAAGCGGGTCGGGGCCAGCCGATCACATCCTTCGTGCACTGTCCCACGTACATGACCCAGACCCACACCATGATCAACCGTCTGCTGACGAAAGCGTCCACATTCCACATGATGAAGGGGAAGAAGATGATGTAAAACAATTCGTTTCCCAACTCTGTCCCGAAGGTGAACAAGTAAAACAAGAAGCGGTTCTCGATGACAAACTCCTGCCCCGCTTCGCCCGTCAGAGAATTTCTGCGGAGGGGTTTAAGAGTGCTGCCCCGCACAGCGACACTTTCTCCGCCTGGGGACAGAGCAGCCCCGTTCGGGGGAGCGTCTTCCATGTCATGCTTGAGTTTTCTAGGGTCAGTCACATCTGAGATCCTCCTCTGAACTCCCATACTGGTCAACTGTTCATCTCCTGTTTCCCCGGCTGTGTGATGATGGAGAGCCCCGTTGTTGCGAGAACGAGCCTTATTTACTGACCTGCAGCTGTCAGAGGTTGAACTATCGGCAGGAACAGGTTCTGAAAGAGTGCCCCGTATCCCGCAAATAAGCTGAAAGCGGGCGACAAGGTGAGGGTCTTGGAGGTAACGGAGGTACTCCATAACTCTCACCATGTTGAGCTGGCTCTGTTCGCGGAGGTGCAGGAAGAAACATGGACTTGTGTACTTCCTCTGAGCTGTGGGTGTTAGCTCCCAGGCTGCCGTCTGCTGGCTAGGGCAGCTATCTGAGGTGAAGCGCGAACCATGAAAAGAGCTGAGAAAGTTGAGACGACGACCCGTAAAACATGTACAACGCAGTGCAGGAGACAGTGGCCTGTTCGGTCACAGCAGAAACACAAAGACAGACGTGAGATTCAGGGAAAAGTGGGAAACAGACTTTCTCCATTGCGTTCAAGTGCTGTTGGAAATCTTGCTTGTTTTGTCATGTTCATATTTGGTTGATAATAATCCACGATAGAACTGTACTGTCATAAACTAGCACATGAATAATATTATATTTGAACTAATTGTTGATCAGGTTCCTTGTGTTGCAAACGTTTTTCGTTGGAGATTTTGTCTGGTTTCTCATAGCACCTGACTGTAGCCAGAATAAGCCACAGACAACATTAAATGCAACATGAATGTCCTCATCTTACGTCTGTGTCAACGCCATGTTGAGAGTATCATATTGACACCTGTAATATGTGATGATTTTCAGATGCATTTCAGTTGAAATAATTTTATTTGGTAAGATGACGATTTAAAGATTTATGAGACTGAATGTTCCTTTTTCTCTCTCAGCTGTGGGTCACTGCTGAAGTTAGCTTCAGGACTGTTGCTTGACTAAACTCAAGTTCTCCCCGGCTCATGCTTCATTCTAAAGTAGCGGTTCTCAATGTGGGCGGTACCGCCCCCCAGGGGGCGTTCAGAGGACGGCAGGGGGCGCTGGCGTACATTTTTACAAAAGGGGGGCGCTGGGATTCCTTTGGGGGGCGTTTGGTCGAAGGTAAAGTTTACACCTTAAATGCACAACAATGCCAGTTTAGACTTTGAGCAACTTGGTAAAACTGCAATGTGCAACATTAAACCATGCTTGGCTGCAACTGTATCGATGGCAGCTCTTCTTCTATTCAGTGTTTGTTAGCTTCTGTTAGGTTCTTGGCGCAGCTCCGTTCTGAAGCTGCTACTAGCTTCACCGCATCAGTTCAGCGTTACACCACCTGATGACGTTGCTGTGATTCACTTTGTCTGGTATTTACATGTTTTCGCATGTGATCATGTCTAAGCAGCAACTTATTTTAAAAAGTGTTTTTATTTCCGTTTGAAGGCTGCCCGCTTCCATGTTAGGACAGCAGAAAATCGCTCTTATAAACATGTAATTACTAATATCAGATACCCTCACTGTGTATCCCTCTGAAAAATGAACCAATTTAAATAAAGAAATCCCTCCATGGGTGATACCACGATAGAGAGCGTTCATTTTATGGCGTTAACACGGTGCTGTAAGTGGTCCGGTATGAAACGGGGGTGATAGAACAACACAGCACTTTTAAATTTCAATAATCAGAATGCAGAAATTGTTTCTGTTGTTTTAAAAGGTTTATGTCAGTCTGCCTTTTCCCCAACGATACGCTTCCCTACCGGCCTTTACCTTAGGGCAGTGGGCCACAACCTTTTTATTACCGCGGACCAGTCAAGACTTGGAAAATTTTGCTGCGGCCCGGGGGGTGGGGGTGGGGGTGGGGGGGTGGGGGGTGAACCGTCAGATAAGGTTTCAGCATGTTAGTGTTCCCGCTAAATCTTGAATATACCCAATTTGCGTCGTCTTGGCCTTTTTATCGCAGCCTGTGGGGTTTTCCCTGACTGGGAACGAGAATACAACCTGCTGAATGTGACAGGTAGCCAATCAGAAAGCGCGGTGACGTAAGAACAGAGGGGAATCCCAAACAGCGACATATCGACATATCGCGCAACTGTGAGTCTGGTAGACATCGGAGATGATATGTGGAAATGTTTATTATTATATGTAAATGTCATTATTACATATGTTTATTCAGTTAAAAATGTTAACTATGAAACAACACAGTCACCTCCAAATCATAGTGCAGCAAATAGAGCGGCTGCTCCCGTCGTCTTTTATCCACCGCCTTTTCTTTTTGTTATGTTTTTTAACTCTTAAAATGACTTCACAATCACTATTGCTTCTACATAGTCATCCGTGTTTGCTTATTCTAAATTCTCATATGCTATGTTGGGAGTTTTGTGGATTTTCTTCTGGAATCGGGATGTTCGTGACTGGAATCGGTTCGTGTTGCTCCTGCCTTGGACACACGAACCGATCCAACCTGTTGGACTTTTATCAGCTCTGTGATCACAGAGGTTTGGAGAATCGGCCGATAATTCTTAAATCTTTCCGTCTAAATCAGACTTAAGACTCACAAGCTATCATCTCCTCTCGACCACTGCCCAAACGCTGTCTGACTCTGGTCGCTATGGTAACGTTTACATATTCCTTCAAAATAAGCTACAGATACTCCACAAAAACGAACATTTTACTTTCATGAAAATTTTAACTCACGATAACGACTAACGGGAGCCCTGAGCTTGTTTCTCTGCAACGAGACGGTCCCATCTGGGAGTGATGAGAGACAATGACACCTGAAGTGTTGCTTATATCCACAGCCTGCTTGGTCTCTACATGGCGAAGCAGCTTGAAGCTTCATTGCCTCATTAGCAGCCAGTCGCCGCATGTTACGCAGAGCGGCTTGTAATGTGGGACTTACCTACCGGTCCAGGATAAATCCATTCTCCTGTCTCTTCTCTGGGCCTTTTCCCCTTCGCAAAGAAACTTTCCAAAGACATCTGATCTGTTTCTTACTCATTTTGCTGTTTGTGGGCTCAGTGTTGGCGCGCAAGTAACCGAGAGAATCCGGTTAAAGGTTTTTCAAAATAAAAGATCCTCCAGACTCAATACAAAAAACGGAAATATTTAATTATTTATTGCGCGGCCCGGTACCAATTGGTCCACGGACCGGTACTGGTCCACGGACCGGGGGTTGGGGACCACTGCCTTGGGTGGTTAAAAGCACATTGCGCAAAACTCTGAAATGGGAGAAGCGGGACATAAAACGGAGCGACGAACTAGATGTGAATTATGGCATAAAAACAGAGAATCCGACGCTGAACAGTGAAAAAATCAACACGATGTGAAACACGTGTTGATTAGGAGGCGCAGCAGGTGATGAGATTACTGATGGTGAATAAACGATAAAATAAATCTAGCAACAGGAAAGAAACTAAAGTGGACATAGCAATAAACCAAGAGAGGATAAAACTAATCAAAGGAAACTAAATGGAAATGAATGAAGAACAAAATGCAAAAATAAACTAAGAAACTAAAGTAAATACAGAGGAATAAACTGGTATGGCAAGACCTTTCAAGCAATAATTAATACAGAGACTGTATGGCAAGAATAAACAGACACTATTTCCAGATAAAAGGTAAAATAATATTGTTGAAGTGTCATGGGTTTGTTGAGATCACAATTAATACTGAGAATAAATATATCTCACAGACCATAACAGTTAAGAACCTATCACTTATGTTTTTAATTAGATTTTATATATTTATTTCTTCAATATTATTTTTTATATCAGTGTTAATGTCATGAGGCTGATGACTCCATGACACTTTCAATTTGACTCATTAGGATTTGATTAAGAACCACATTTGTTCTTTGTAATTTCTGTCCAGTAAAACTATTAATCTATAATCAATAGACAGGTTGATATAAAGATATAATCCATGTTTCTGTCTCATATTTCTATGGCATTAAAAGGATCTGGAACTTTTGTTTTTCCACTGAAAGCTCTGGTTTGCACAATAAATGCCATGTGGGTGAAGTTTTATGGATGATACTCTGATGTCCCATTCTCCTGAAGGCAGCACAGAGCTGCACCACCAGAAACTCACAGAAACACTGAAGAGAAGTAGAGCTATGATTAATGTAGTTACAGTTCTATCCATGTTTTAATGTTGCAGAGCTCAGTCGTTTTGCAAATAGATCAAAGTTTAAACTGGCATGTTGAACATCTTTTATCTGGTCATTTTGTGGAATATTTAACAACTAGAAAATGGCAAAGAACAAGAATATATTTTCCACTCTGATTGGCTGCTGTTAGGCCTACAGATTTTAACTTGAATGTTCATTGCATTTTTTGTAGACGCCTGTGAAAATAATTTTTATTCCCATGGTTTTTTTGTTTTCTGGGAAATTATTTTTGATGATAAATACAGAAACAAGCATACAAATCAAAAGATCTACAATAGTGATAGTAATATTAATAATAAAATAATAGTCAGTGCAAAGTAGCCTGCAAATTCTTTGGTGGGGGGCGGTGAGGGACCTGGATAAAGGCTAGGGGGGCGCTGGCCCAAAAAAGGTTGAGAAACACTGTTCTAAAGGTTTATTCTTTTATCCTGAGCTATCTCTGTCGTAAAGCTGCTATAGGCTTGTTCTTTGTTTCCTGCTATTAACCTTGTACTTTTCATTAACATAGAAAGTACTTCTACATCAGTTCTTCTGTTTTTTTGTTTTGGTATTTTTTTTCTTCTCAAACCCCGTCAATAATGGCAGGTGGCCACTCTGACTAAGTGGTTCTGCTGGAGGTTTCTTCCTGTCAAAGGGGAGTTTTCCCTCTCCACTGTCGCTACATGCTTGCTCAGTATGAGGAATTGTTGTAAAGTCAATGACACAACACAAGCGATTCTCTACTGTTGCTACATGCTTATCCAGGAGAATCCTGCAAGTCAATGACTTAATGCAATCTGCTGAGTTTCCTTAGACAGAAGACATCTAAACTAATTTGAATAATGAACGACTCTAATGCACTGTTTAATAACTAGAATTTATTGAGGATAAATTCTAGTTATCCTCAATAAATAAACATAAAAATCTAAAAGCTGTTTGATTCAATTCAAACAGCTTTTTTTGTGAAGTGCCTTAAGACAATATTGAAATGAATTCAATTAACCACAGTTTAAGCTTGTAATAAATGTGTATAATAACTTTGACTATCTGAAAATCTAAAATATATTTAAACTAGGTGGAATTATTCTAAACTACAAAAATTCTTTAAAATAAGTGTATGTGAAACTTTTATTTTGATTGTGAAAAGAAATGTTTTAAGAGATATGAAATTGACATTCAGGTATACCATAAATGCTTATGGTATTTATGGTAAATTATTTTGATAAATAATTTAGTCCATTTGTAAACAGTTTAAGTATCTCAGATTACGAATTATGTGATTCTGATTCTATCAGGTTTTGCACAAACAATGCCACCAACTGATCACAACAGCGCCGCATCTTATGATGGTCTCAAGCAAGGAGGGTGAGATAGTTAGACAAGTTTGAGCAGATGTCAGAATGGTGTACAGTCAATACCATGCTCCTTTACACCACAAGAATAAATTAGCTCATTATTGACTTTAAAAGAATAAAATTGATATCCCACCACCAGTCATTGGCTGGGCCCATGTGAAGAAGGAAGCGGTGTGCAGGTTTTTAGGCCTCAAACCTGCACACCTGAAATTGAGTACCAATACCAAGGAACTGCTGAAGAAGGCAATGCAGCAGAACATTTATTTTTTCAGGATCCTCAGGAGTCGTCTTCTTCCACAAAACCTGCTACTTGTTTTCTATCACTATTCCATTAAGAATGTGATCATTTATGGACTATGTAGCATACCACATGCTTTCCTCTTTTTCAGAGAGGAAAGGGCTTCATTGGGTCATCAGGATGGCAAAAAAATGAATTGGCTGCACCCTCATCCCAGAACAAATGTACACCTCCCAATAAAAAGCATTGGGCACACAGGACTCATCATGGACATTGCCTCTTCCAACTGTTGCTATCAGATAAAAGATGCAGAGCAAAGAAAACCATTTAGGAACTATCTTTTTGTCCACGCTATCTTGGCCTTAAAATCACAATGAAACTTCTTCAAATCCTCAATGTGCAATGGAGATAATTAATCTTTATTTTGTTAATTATTTTTCACATTGAGGAATAATTACATGTGTGTCTCATATTGAGCTTACTGCACTTTTAAAAAAAACGTTTTTCTTTCTTTGTTCCTTTGTAAAAAGTGACTGAAAATAAAGGTTTGATTTTTGTTGTGCAGTAATTTGCTCAACATTTTGTGAAATAGCCCTTTACTCTGGATATTATTTGGATAATACCTACTGCTTCCTGTTGGTCAGTCTTATGGAAGTATGGAAAACAAGAAAATAAAGACTTGTTGCATACATGACATGAAAATTGAAATGACTGCTTAACTGATGATCAGATACATCTACTCTTTTTTAACCTGGATTATAAATCTGGCATTTGTCCAATCCATATGCCGTCTGACCTGTAGATGTTTCCTGAGCCTAATATGTTTTGTCAAAACACACAAAAAGAACAGGTTTTGATAACGTCATCATCCCAGTAGAATCTGTGACACAACACCCTGCAGCATGAATACCCGCACGCACGTCAGCCTGTGTATAGACCTGCAGAGTTGTGGAAATACAACCCCGATTCCAATGAGGTTGGGATCTTGTAAGTAAAAACAAAATATGCTGATTTGCAAATCCTTTTCAACCTGTATTCAATTGAATTCATTACAAAGACATGTAATTTTCAGATGGAAAAATTTTATTGTTTTTTTTTCATATGTTCACTCATTTAGAATTTGATTCCTGTAACACAATTTAAAAATTGTTCTTTTATAGCAACTTGTTTTTCTCTAACTTGTGTTACATTCATTTCCGAGAATAGACCAGCTTTGTTTCTGTTTTACCCAAGTGAACAAGTTAATTGAAAACAGGTTAGAGCAAAAACTGGGTATAAAGACAGTATCCCTGAGAGGCTCAGTCGTTCACAAACAAAGATGTTCACTGGTTTGTGGAAGACTGTGTGAGCAACTAGAACAGTTTAAGAAAAGTTTTTCAATGTACAGTTGCAAATATTTTTAATCATCTACAGCCCATAATATCATGAAAAGATTCAGAGAATCATGCAATCTTGTCATGGTAACATTTGACTAAAGTCAATTAAAGCTTATATCACAGAATGGAAAAACGAGAATTAACAATACTGATGGCATACTTATTCCTTAAATGAAAGTAAATATTTCTTAATTTTTAACATGAAAGTTAAGGTAACATATTTTATCCATTGATCAGCTATTTTATTTAAAATTGAAAAAGATTAAAATGTAAAACTGATTGAACACTTCACAATTCTTTCAGATCTGAAAGAAATACTATTTTCTGATAAAAACTGATTATGATGATTAAGATTATAGCGAAACTAACAATAAAGTTTAAAAGGGAGAACATTTACAAGGAGAAAATTACTTTTCAAGTATGACACAGCTGATCTGTCATACTCTATATGATCTTTACTTTAAGAAGTTAAAGTAAAGATCATATAGAGTATGACAGATCAGCTGTGTCATCACATTAGATGAGATTATCTTTGAAAGAAAAAACATTTCTATTCAGTTAAACCTTTTAAGCAATTACTAAAAATTCTAAAAATATTTGACAGTTGCCTTGCAGACATATGATGTGCTAAACTGAAAATCTAATTGAAAGAATGTCATATTTTGATCACTTTAGCATTATGGGAAAATATTGTCCTTAATATTGTGTTTGTCTGACTGCTGCTGAGGTTGGATTGGGTTGGTTCTCTTCACTTGCAGACTTCAGTCCGCTTCCCTCTCACACGAATAGATTTTCAGACCAACTCATCCTGTAGACTTATAGCTTTTACCCTTCTAAAGAAGCTTGCCAAAGTCTTATAAAAAGAAACAGCTGGCAAACAACATTGCCAGTTTTATAATTTGTTCTTCATAGCTTTATTTGTTACATTATCATTAACACAAAGCAACTGTGCATAGCAAAAACTCCAATCACATTGAAATTATAATCACACAGATATTCAAAAAGATGAAAAACAAAAATGAGACGGAGAGAAGCTGAAATATTTAAGACATTAATACAGTCAATAATGAAAGACCTTCATTTAAACCCAACATTTCAAATATCAAACATGAAGGTAACATCCATCCTTCCATCCATTTTCTGTATACCCTTGACTCTAGCGGGGTCAGGAGGGGTGCTGATGCCGATCTCCAGCGAATGTTTTGGGCAATAGGCGGGGTAAACCCTGGACAGGTCACCTGTCTGTCACAGGGCAATGAAGGTAACAATGCTTCTAAATTAAAGTTTTATTAAATGTATAAAATAAAGTGATTTTAGTTTGAGACAAATTGAAAGAACTTACATGTCTGAATAAAATATTTCCCAATTAAAATATGGCTACATACCATAAATACTGCCATTGTTAAGGTCCAGTAATGTTTGTTGTCTGAACATTTCTGGGTTGTTTATTATTTTTAGAAAGACCTTGTGATTATTTTATTTTGTGCAGAACACTAATTATATTTTTTATTTTGTTTGATTTTATATGGTAGTTAGGTTACTTCCACACAAGAGGGCAGTGTAAGGTCAGAAGCAATAGGTGTGGTTATCTTGTCTTCAGGTAGAGAGAGAGAGGTTTGACACCATTTTACTTTTTACTTAGTTTTACTTGATCAACGTTGAGAATCTACAGAGATTCTTTCACATATGCTTTACATTAGGTATTATTTGTTTGCTCTTTACATTTAGTCTAGCACTGGGGCAGCCTCATAAAATAAATGTCAGAGGTTTTCTCTGCAGCCAAACCTTTTATGTGTTTGGCTGCAGGCCCTTAGGGCCTAAACACATAAATGTTTAGGTACCTTCAACATCAGACCTACGTTTTTATTCACAAACAAGTGTTTGTTGAAAAAAAAAATCTTGCCCATAATCTGATAACTATCAGATTATGGGCAAGAGGAGGAGTTCCACTCCCTCCTCCTGGACCCTGGTGTCTTAACAACATGGAGGCAGAGAAACTGAGAATCGGTTCAGTCATTATTAGACCGAGGGCAGCCAGACTAATTCATGTTTGCTAAATTGTTATATTTAGCTAAATAATGTTTTTGAGGGGCACCGGCAGTACTCCTGACACACAGATAAAAAATATTGAAAAAAAGCTGCTTCCGGTTCCGCTTTCAACCGTAATGGCAGTATAAGAAGAGCACTCCTTCTTAAAGATTTTAATAACCACTTTATCTCAGAAGATTACAGTTAAGGTTATCTTATTGCCGTTATTTAAAGGGTCATTATGAAAACCATCCATGTCCAGAAATTTTAAAACCTAGTTGGGAAAAGGGGAAAAAGACGTTAAAATCCTTTGGTTGGGAGTCCACCGTCCTTAGAAGCAAAACCTCTCGTGAAGATACATACGTGAGTGGGAATAATGTTTGTGAGGATGAATAAAGACAATTTTTTAAAAAATGTGTCCATCGTGGCGCAGTGTGATACCAGACAGAATGGATCAGGAGAGGAACTACAGACCCGTTAGATCCTAAAGAAGCCTAAAGAGGGAGAAGAAGATCCATTTTCAGACTCCATACCCAGCAAAGCTCCGCGTCTTCTATAAGGATGAAACACGCCTGTTCCAAACTGCACACGAGGCTAGAAAGGATATGCATGACCGAGGCTTTGCATTCCTGGTGGCTAAAACATCTTGAAGTCGTCCAAAAAAGATGACATGAACTTGATGGTTCCCTTGTCCATTGTCTTGGCTGATATTTTGTGAAAATCCGGCAGAAATGCTAAACTAATTGACTCAGAAATACTCTGCAGTCAGTCGAAACGAAAAATCCCATAGAACCTAAGCTCTGCGAGGAGGTTAATGTGAGACATGAAGTCACGTGGGACTTTTGAGGGGCGTTTCTAGGCGGAGCTTGGTAAGGTCATGGCATTGACTACTCCGGCCCAGGAAATACGGCGGCCATCTTGGAGCGGTACTCCCTCCTACTTTGCTCAATCAAAACAGCAGAAGATGCCTCAGCACTGAGGGATATTGTTGTTCTGATCGATGGACTATTGGTGTGAGGGCTCCACAGATAACATTTCACAAGTAAGATGGACATATTATTGTGTATATATTGTGATTAGAATATTACTTTACTGTATTTATGTCCACCGGCGAGATACCAGCTAATATTAGCTACAGTGCTTGGTGTAATACGGGGTTCAGCCCCATTTCTTTTTCTCCATTTCTTTTCTATTGTTATATCCACTAAGCATATTTAAATATGCTGAACTATGTATTAAAAACACTTAAAAAATACAATTGTTCATAAATGTAGCTTTGATAGGTGTTTGAATATGGTTTCTAATAACAAAAAAGCGTGTTATGATTGATTAAATGCGCTGATAACGTCATTGTACCTGCTAAACACGTAACACAGAGTGGAGTGGTGGACCGCTCCAAGATGGCAGCCCTAAATCTCGTCAGCGACAATAGGCGAGAGCGGTCCATGAGGCGTCTATCCTTATATTATGTCTATGGGTCTTCTCTTATATTATGTCTATGGTATATGCCACGAGGGGTGGTGACGTATTTCCGTTTAAATTTATGCCACATAGATTGGTTCCGGGTCCTGCTTGCTCCTAATGTTTTTACCCAAAGCTGCAAGATCTGTACCATGAAAAAGACGCAAAACTTAAAACATCTGCGAGCTACTGGTACAACAATCGAGTTTTGTGGTGTGCTGTTGTGTCCAGTAATTAGCCGGTACCATCCAGTGCTTAGTTTTTTCATTTTCCTGCTGATATCAAGGTAACAGCGGACTGTAGCCAAAACTTAGCCACTACAGCTAACACCCGGTTTTGTAGCTGCAAAACCGGAAATGGGAAGACTGAGGTTAAAAGGAAGCTGTACGAGCTTCGTTCACTGGAATAATATGTTGGAGGAAAATAATGCCGGAGGAAATCCACTGCAACGGGAACAGGCTGAGAACAGAGGCAGCGATTCGGCACAAGGTAAGTCAATAAGTGTGTTGATGCATTTGTGTTATACGGAGTATGAAATTATTTTTAGGCAACTCCTTAGTTTTTTTTTATATGACAATTATATAAAATACATTTAACATGCAGTCGTAGCCCCGAGGGCAGCAACGCTTCTGCCCGATCCAAACCACACAAGTAGTCAGTCAGATTAAGGCCCAAAACCTTCGCTTTACAGCCGCACCGATACACATAAAACAAATGGTACAAACAAATGGTACAAATCACGTATTTCCCGAATCCCCAAAATATGACATCTACCTTTGCTGTTTAATAATATAATCCACGTTAGAATGAATTTTTCCACTTGGCTGCTATAATTTGTTCTTGCGATACACAACGTAATTTCTCTTTTTTTTTTTCTCTCTGAGATTCTGCTTAGAAAATTACTAATCACGGTCTGCCGGATCATCACAACGTGGACTAACTTTTTATTTACTTGGTTAAACTATGATCTTGAAACCGGAGCACCAGATATGCAAAAATCTACCTGCAGACTTTGTTGGCTACCCTGACACTGCAGTCATCCTGGACGGGGCTGAGCTGGTCTTCCTCTCCTCCAGAGTGATGAGATTTCATCACCAGTAAAGGCAAAACAAGTCTGATTAGCTGCTGGGAGGTATATCATATATTCACTGTTCATTTTGCTATCCTGTTTGTACCTACAATAAAATTTAATCTCTACATTTCACAAACCTTTTTTTCCCCCATTTCTGTGTGTTTACGTTATATCAAGTATTTGCATGTAGACCAGGAATTTGAGTGAGATGTTAAAATGAAACACTTTTAGGTAATACCAGAAAAGAAACGTGAATATGTGAATATTAAGTAATATATAGTTAGTCATGTAATTTAATATACTGAATAAGGCTGGATGATATGACTTACAAGATTGTTTTTCATACCAGATTTTATTTTAATCGATTCCTCCTGCCCTCAATTTCTATAATAAAATTACAGAAAATACTTAAAAAAAAAATGCCTTTATTTCAATCATCTGTTCTGTGAGTTGTAGGGAGCATTACGGTCAGGATACAAGAAATTTTAATTGCAAGAATGTAGTCATCGTTATAGCAGAATAAAGATGCAATTTTATAACAATGTCTTAAAATTACAAGAAGTCATTTTAATGAGAAATAAAGATTCAGATTGATCTGATGTAACCAGCTCAGTCCATGTGGTTCTGACATTTGTAAGTAATCAAGAGGATGTACATTTCCACCTCAACTGGCCAGGTAAGCATTAAGGTAAAAAAATAAAATAAAATAGAGCAAATACAGTACACAAAATGGAAAAAGAGCAACTGATAGAAATACTTTATATAAAGAAAAGCAGAAAAGTTAATAGTAGGAGAAAAGTTGTTGACAGCATTAGCTCAGCCAATCTCTCCGTCCAGGAAGACATCAAACAGAACTCCTGTCCAACTCAAACTATAATAAAGATAAAAAAAAAAAGAAAGAAAACGGGAAGTAAAATAATCACAAATTAATAATTCAGATCTAATGTGTTCTGGAACCTATTATTGACATTTTACAGATTTCACAAATCAATTAGAAGGTTTCACAAATGTTTTATTTATTCTGCTGTTAGTACAGAATAATCTACTTAGGTTTGAAATGTCTAGGTGTTGTTTTAAAAGTACAACACATTAAAAAAGCTCATGATAGTGAAAAATTAAGCCCTTTAGCTATTTTACGAATTAGATGCTACATTCGGAAGCTAACTTCAGCTTCGACTGATAGCTTGGGCACAATATAGACAGATCTATATATGTTTAAATAAATGTATATCTATATCTATCCATAAAGCATAGATATATAGATTGCACACTGCACAGATAATCAAAACACTTAACGTTTACATAGCACCTTTGTAAGCTTGGCCCTGTTAGCTACGTCAGACTTATGAGGCATTATAATGAATACAAACGATTTATTAACTTACCTTCAAAGTTATTGTGAAGTTTTGACACATCCAGCTTAAATCCTTTGTTGTTGTTGGAGTGTTTCAGGACATCTGAATAATTATATAGTGGCGGAGCCAGGGGGGGCTCCAATTTGTAGTCATCAAACGTAACATTTATTATTTCTCTGCGAGAACGTTTTTGAAATCAGGTAACATTTCACGAAATGACGTGATTAGGAGACGACAGAACTCTGATCGTTTCCAAACCCCGCACTAACCTTCCTCAGCGGGAGAAAACCCCGCAGAAGCGGATCAGCTGCTGGACGCTCCAAGCCTCTGGTCCGTTAAAGCGTCCAGATCAGAGATGATTCTCTGACTGATATTGTTCTTAGTATGATTAATAATTAGCTCCACGATGTTCTCTGTGTGTAAAGTTGAAACTGTCTGAGCACCAAGTGTCAGCTGTGCGCTTGATCACATTCTGGACAGAAACCAGCGAACTGCTCTCTGTTCTTATCAAGACGAGGGTGAGGAGGGAATCTGACATATTAACTCAGTTACGTTTTTACTGGTTTTGTTTTTAAAACACCATTAACGTAAGCAGTGTAACTATATGTTGTATATTTGGCGTTTGTCATCTCATGTGTGATTAATTGGAGCGTAACGGTGGAGCATTTATGCGCATTTATTGCCCAGCGCTCTGCGCTTGTTTCAGCCTAACGGATCTGCACTTTAATTTCTTTCCTCTCTCAACAGTCAGCTGTTATTCCTCTACTTAAACTACAATAAGTAGATCACATTCTCTTTAGGTTTTCTCTGTGTGCTCCAAACTCATTAAATATAAACTCATTAGAAGCCCGAGCCACCATCAGGCAAATAATTCTGGTCCTACCCGGACTATTTTTACCTGTCAACTTACCTGTCCAAACAGAGCTTCCTAACCAAGGTGTCCATAACTCTTCAACACGCTGTCAGCTCCCGGTCAGAAAGACGCATTTAGTTCAGAGTCCATGAGATGATATTCAGAAAGGATCTTTTATTTGATTGATTATAGTTTCCTCTGCATGAACTCTGCGTAAAGTCTATCATGTCTCCATGTGCGCCAGTCAAAGGTGTTAATTATAACATGTCAAATGACAGAGGGGCTTAAAAAATAACTAAATATTCAGTTTGGTTATTTTTTAAAAATTATATATATATATCCATCCATCCATCCATCCATCCATTTTCTTCCGCTTATCCGGGGTCGGGTCGCGGGGGCAGCAGCTTCAGAAGGGAGGCCCAGACTTCCCTCTCCCCAGCCACTTCTTCCAGCTCCTCCGGGGGAATCCCAAGGCGTTCCCAGGCCAGCCGAGAGACGTAATCCCTCCAGCGTGTCCTGGGTCTTCCCCGAGGCCTCCTCCCGGTGGGACGTGCCCGGAACACCTCACCAGGGAGGCGTCCAGGAGGCATCCTTACCAGATGCCCGAGCCACCTCAACTGGCTCCTCTCGACGTGGAGGAGCAGCGGCTCTACTCTGAGTCCCTCCCGGATGACCGAGCTTCTCACCCTATCTCTAAGGGAGAGCCCAGCCACCCTGCGGAGGAAACCCATTTCGGCCGCTTGTACCCGTGATCTCTTTCTTTCTGTCATTTTTTATATATATATATAAAGAATATATATATATATATATATATATATATATATATATATATATATATATATATATATATATATATATATATATATATATATATATGTGCACACACACACTTAAAATTTTGACCCCCCCAGAGGTAGTCAAGGCCCCCCCAACTTTAAAAGTCTAGCTCCGCTACTGATTATATAAGCATCATTAATAGTCCTGCAGCGACTGAGGAGCCACTGTTAACATACTGTTGCCTGTGCACCGGAAGCATTCTATGTGGCAAAAAAATGCGGACGTGCTAAGACGGAAGTCCGTGGCATAATACCCCATTAAACGCACAAAGATGAAGAGGGAAAAGATGGACATAATTTACCTACAAAAAACATCAATAACTAACCAAATGTGGATACACTAAATCATATTATTTCTCATGCAAAGGAAAACATAAAAGAGGAGTGGCAATATTGATATCAAGTAATTTTTGAACATAGTTTTGAACTCAAAGATGAAAGGGGTCGATATATATTAATCAGAGGAAATATAAATGGAGAGACATATACTTTTCTCAATGTTTACGCCCCACCTGGAAGTGATGTCTTGTTTCTTACTAAGATAATAGATTTGATTGTAAATAACTCAGAGGGGACACTTATCTGTGGGGGAGACTTTAATACTCACCTTCAGCCACCTCTAAATACCTCTAGACCGAAAGCCAACAGTAAAACAATTAATAAAAATTCAACAACTTATTGCAAAACATCAGACTAATAGACATTTGGAGGGAAATGAATCCAATGACCAGACAATATACTATACTTCTCTAACTTCTATTTGGTATATACAAGACTAGATTATTTATTTTTAATAAGGATAGTGTCGTGCAACCTGGTTGGGACTGATTGAGATCTTTCCAGGATCGAACCTGTTGTACTTTTATTAGCTCTGTGGTCACAGATTTCGAGAATCGGCCAACAATACTTAAATCTTTCCGTCTAAACCAGACCTAAGACTCACAAGCTCTACTCATCTCCTCTCGACCACTGCCCAAACGATCTGACTCTGGTCGCTATGGTAACGTTTATATATACGGTAAATGAAAAAAAATCTGAATGCTCTCTGGTATTGTTCAGGGGGCCGGACCAAATGTGGAGGTGGGCCGGATCCGGCCCGCGGGCCGTAGTTTGGGGACCCCTGGATTAGAGTGTGGGTCATGCAGACCCATCTCAATACTCAACATGGATTATTGCATATACACCTCATTTCCATTCCAAATGAATGGAAAATATTATGTCAAATCTGATCAACAATGATCAAACAGGATTCATTAACAAAAGACAAACACAGGATAATATTAGAGACGTACCCTGCACATAATGAGTTTCATACAGAAACATAAAGAAGAGGCAATGATCAGTCTAGATACCGAAAAGGCTTTTGACTCAGTTGATTGGTCCTATCTGTTTAAAGTTCTTAAGAAGTTTAAAATAAGTGATCTAATAATAAATAATGTCAAGGAGCTTCATAATAACCCGACTTCTAAAATAAGGATAAACCTAACAGATTCACTTTCACTTGAGGGAGAAGCAAGACAGACTGACCATCATACACTCCTTTCTGACACGTGGTCCAGACAAAAAATAATGTTGTTCCTGAAGAACTGAACAAAAGCAATCAGCCTCAGAGACTGACTTCACACTATCAACAATTACAAAGTTGAAACAATGAGCATAGCAATGCATCACTTGAAGTTTCTGGAACACAGGTTTTACAAGTCTACTCTGTATTTTTGATAGTGAAGTTTTTATTGCCCAAGTCTGTAAATAACTGATTGCTCTCAGGGTCCATTTCGATCTTTGATCTCAAACTGTTGCCATTGACCTGATTTAACATAAGCCTTGTAGCAAATATGTGAACAAAGGAAGCAAATTCCATTTTTTGCCTAAATGGAATTTACTATTTGTAGAGAACAACAACTATATATCTCCCCTGAACACACCATCCCCACAGTGAAACGTGGTGGTGGTAGGATAATGCTGGGGAGAAGTTTTTAGACGTTTTTTACGTTGAGAGAAACTCTTCTCCTCTAACCTCGCAAATATATATTTAAAAACAGTTTGCATTTGTGGGAAAAAAATGCTTTTATGTGCTGAATTATTGTACTTTGGGTCTGCTTTGGAGTCAAAGGTGTATGTTTGTACCACTTGTAGCCATTTTCACGTGTTTAAGGTGCTGATGTAAACACTAAGCTTGGAGGGTTTGGCCAGCAGCAGCTCATTTGCATAATTGAGCTGCTGCTGGCAGCTCAATTATGATGCCCTAGACATCACGATTATGATGTCTAGGACATCATAATCGTGATGTCATATCACTAACTGCGTAATCGGCCAGTGAGTGAGATTTCACTCAGATATCGAGTGAAATATCAATATCTGAGATTAATTTTGTGTATTAAATGTAATGAACATATTTTGTATACCCTATACAAAACACGACCTATTCTAGACCTATAATAGTGGACCTTTAAGAATGTAGAAGCGTGTAGGGACACAGGCACCCTGACCAGATTGGCAGCTAACTGTTTATAAACATTTACAAGAGGTTTATATGATTTGACCCCACTGTAATAGAGAAAAGGAGTGCTCATACACACACTCGCAACCCTCCACCCCCCACACACACACATCTAAAATGCCCTCCAGGGTTTCCAAATAACAGGTGATCATCTGCAAATGGGCGCAGTGAGTGAACTGGCAGTTGGTTAGAAAACAGGAACATTCATCATCCTCAGGCTGCCACAGTTGGCGTACAACCCAAAGAAACACACTGAACAGACAGCTCCATTTAAGAGCACTCAATCAACAACTGAACCAACTCGGGTCCTAAGTTAAAATTCCTGTAGAGGTGAAAGCAGACCTTCTGTTAGTGTGAAGTTCAAAGAGATGCACAAACACATCCTCTATCATGGGAGACACAGGGGGCGAGACGGGGGAAGATCAGAAGGGACTGGCCTACTGCAAAGCAAACACAAGCACCAAGTGATAATTTAACAGTACTTTGTTATTTTTGTTTGTTTTCTTAAAGACACCTGGTAATGCCACAAGTAAATAAAAGGCCCAAATTCCAAATAGATTTAAACTTGCAATAAAAGAGATTTTTCAGCAGGTAATGTGGTGTAAAGCTAATCTTGAAATTGTTGTGCGGCTCTTTACAGTAATGAAAATCCGTAAAAAGCTTGATAATATTTTTGGATTATCAAAACAGTTAATGTCCAATTTCTGATGGGACTATGCAGGCACGTGCAGAGGGCGGGGGGTGCTGGGGGGGGGGCTTGAGCACCTGCCCCTTTTGCTCCTTGCCCCCAAGTGCCCTTTTGGTCAATTTATTAAAAATTATTATTATTATTATTTTTTTATTGGTATTATTATTTCCTAAGCCCTCTTCTGACACATAATAACATGTACTAAAATTATTTGGTTTTTTGTTGGGTTTTTTTTGTACAACATAATAAGCCGTCCGGTCACCTTGTTACCTTTTAACCTTTTGCCCGAGACGCATAACGCAATTGCCTCTCACGCAGTGAAATAAGGCGGCTAACTGCGGAGCTCAACGTAGCGAACGTTCCAGATTATAGAACAGTTTTTGGTGAATAAAAAAAAGTGGAGTAGACTTGCTACTTGTCAGATGATGGAAAACGTTGAACGTATCATTTCTGCTTCAGCACGGAGTCGCGGTTTAAGCAGAGAGGTAATGAAATACTGACAGGCCTCTGCGTCTGCCTTTCTCTGAAGAACTACTGAGCGGGAGGAGACAGACAGCCAGGTGAGGAGAAACTGTTCTTATCTATTGATTCAGTATTTTTATCATACAGACATTAAGCTGTTGTTGTTGTGCTATTAGCTAGCTGCTAACTAATGACTTTGCTAGCAAAGCAAGATAACTAAAATGCTTCTTTCCTGTATCGTTAATGATAGCAGTCATTCTTCAGTATCGCTTATGCGATACGGAGCACATCGCCTGTCCAAGACCTATCATCTCCATAATGGATACATGTCTTCTAATTTCCTTTGCTGCATAATGTACATTTCATTTATTCTTGCGTTAGGTAAATCTATCTTGAAGGAGAATAGCACTTAAATAAAAGTCCAACAAGGATATTCATTTTGAATTAAAAATAACTCACCCTGAACTACCATGATGGATGTAATGTATGTAATAAAAGTGACAATAATGCAGGGGAAAAAACTCAACCCAGACTTTAAGTTTAGGGTCTGGTTCGCAGAGTATGAAGTTAAATTTTTTCCCAATTATTCAATGAAAAAAAAAATTAACCTCAGTCAAGTAAAATAAAATTGTAATCAAAACGTTTGTAATGATTTTTTTTTTAAACAAAAAGTTTTGTTTTAAAAAAACTTTTTTTTAATTAAATAACTCATTTTTGTCTCGTGAACTTAGAAAGTTATTTGCCAAACAACCTATTATTTGCAAACATCACAAATCTTTTGTTGCAATTTTAGGCTCTGCCCATGTCATGTGAGGATCACAAGCAAAACTTTGAGTCACAAACAAAAACTTAGAATAGCTTAGAAAAGATTTCTGACATGCGCAAATAACTTTGTTTTGCAAATAATTTTTTTCACTTCATGAGACAAAAATGTGTGATTTTAATTTTTTTTTAAAGTTTTTTTTAAGCAAAACTCAGTAGGCTTTTCTCATGGTGACATGCATTAACAATTCAGTTTTTGCTTTTGTTTTCTTTTTCTGCAGTTCCACATTAAGGTTTGATGCAGCTCTGCTTTCCTGAATGGACCATCTTCATCTCCACTGCAAGTGTAGCAAAAAGGCAGCTCTTTTTTATAGATTACAGTACACTAAAAGGTTGCATTGTGCCCTTGTTTATATTTTTAATAGTGTAATTCTGTAAAGACGAAATATGTCTGGTGGTCCAGCTCTGATTTACATATCTTGCTAAATTGTGGGTTTTAATATTGCAATACTTTCCTATAACAAAATAGACCTGCAGAAAGAAATTACTAATAAAATATCTTATTAGTAAGATATTTGTTATGATCTGTGTTTTCTGTATAGTTATTTTGGGATTTTCTGTGTTTAGTCCTGTTTCCCCGAATCTCTGTGTTGTCCTGTCAGCCCTTGATTGTTCCCAGGTGTGTCTCATTCCCTTGATTACCCGTGTGTATTTAAGTCCACCTATTGTCTCTTGTCGGGTCCTCCTCTTATGTCAGTTGTTGTTGCGTGTTATGCTCTCCAGTGGATCTGCTAAGTCCTGGTTAGCTCTTGTTTTCAGTCTTTTGTTCATCAGTTGCTACCGGTAGTTAGCTGTGTGCTATTTCTCTCTGCCGTGCCATCTGTATTTGGACTGTTTGAGCTTGTCATAATTAAATTCATCATTTTCTTCACACCCGGGTTTCTGCGTTCATCCTCACCATCTCTCAAACCACCACTTCATGACAATATTACTAATAAGTAACATCTTACTTATTACTTAGATCTTATATAGATCTATATAGATTTTTCTTAGCTTTGATTGTATATTTCACAATTTTGTCATTTATCATTGTTTATTAAACTCTGAAAGCTGTGTGGCTTTGTTATTTCTCTGTCCTAGAATGCGGTTAGATGTGCCCTTTTTTTTCAGCACCTGCCCCTTTACTGGTCTCTGCACGGCCCTGGGACTATGAGTTAGTATAAATCAATGAGTCTTGCAACAACAACAAAAATTAGCAAACATTGCAGGCAACTCACTAATTTCCTTTTGAAACAACATTTTAGATTAACACCCATCTGTTTTTTTGTAATTTGCATTCAACAGAAAGTAAGTGTCCAGTGATATAATTTCCATGGTTACTGGTCAATTTAGTATTTCAGTCTTGTTAAACACTTCAGCATCCTTCGACTCCGCTGATCCACCATGTTAACTAACAGACTGCATAGCTTAGTGGGGATCACTGGAGCTTTTTATAGCTCCAGTGATCAAAGATTAAAGAGATCTTTCATCTCTTTGAAAGATCTTACCTTTCAAAGAGAAGCTTCAGTGTCAGAATCATGTCACATTCAGCTGATGTAATATCAGGCCTCAGGTGTGGCCTTGCAGGGGTTTTTTTCCCCTATATATTCAACTCAGATGGATCATTAGAATTAATATTATATTATAATACATTATGCAGATGACATTCAGCTGTACTGCTTCTTAAGAAAACTGCTCAAATGTTTGAAAGAAATAAGTTAGGAAAAAAACAATGTACTGTAGTTTAATGGCTGCAAGGTCTTACCTAAGGCATAGCGACCAGATTGGAGAAGGTCATGACTAGCCTTCTACACGCTGACCAGGTTGGAGTCATTGGCACGCAAAACTCTGCTGACATTAGAAGAATAATTAATATTATGTGGACAGCCCAAAATAAATGTTCAGCCAGTGTCCTTTCCCCTGCCAAAGCCCTCTCTCTGTATGCAGAAAAGGTGTTTGACATGGTGGAGTGGTGAGAGTATTAGAAACATAAGGATTTGGCCCAAAATATGTTACCTGGGTCAGGCTGCTTTACTGTAATCCCAGGGCTTCAGTATTAACAAATTACATCATATCACATGTCCTACACAGCAGGACAAGGCAGGGCTGCCCACTGAGCCCATTGCTTTTTGCTCTAGCCCTTGTCGAGAAAACCCAGGCTCATCCCATTTCTCCATGCTAGAGATTTTAGTTTAGCAGTAACAATACATCAAGTTACCTTTAAAATGAATCACACAAGTAACATCTAGACCCAACAGATGAATCAAACTTCAATAAAATCAATAAGGTTGTGTTTGTTGTGTGTTATCTCATGCAAACTTTGCTTTTATTCTATTTCTTTTTAGAGAGCAATGTCAAAGCATAAAAAAGGAACACCAGGCTTCCTGACAAAAGAGGAAGTGGGTGTCCAGCTTGCAGATTTATAAAAATACTTGAGACTATTCCTTATTTCAATGCATAAAAGTTTGAAAGAATGAAATCTAAACACTTTGAGTAATTGAATAAGACCCAAAGCAAAATACTTTTGTTAATGCTGTTTTATTTGTAAAAATAAATAACTAACTTTGGTATCAAATAATTAGAAGAATTGATTATTCTTGTTTTCTTTTCAGAAGAATGCCTGTAATAACTCACATTATGATTATAATAAGAGTAGTAAGTTATGGTTATAATATTATAAATGAATGCTAAATAAGAGAAGCTAAAGAAGCTATAGATGTGATTTTGACGTTGAACTTGAAATGGTGTAAAATGTGCAACTTTAATTAAAGATCACTGATGTTGTGTTGGAGGTAGATAGTAGGTAAAATATTAGGAAAGGGAGGAACTAAAAAGAGAGCAGAGATGACCAACACCTCCAAGTTTGCTGATTTGGAAACAGATTATTGAACAACTTAAACTGTTGAAAGAAAAAGATTGAGCAGGCAACAGATGTAGGATGACCTTTGAGCAACGCCGGGACATGAACAAAGACATCATGTGATAATATATCTAAGACAATGATGAATGTGAGATTATCTATTCAAGCGAACAACCAATAAAATAAGCATGACATCAGTGCCAGCCAATGCAAACAAGTCTATAGGGTGGATAACCCCTATAAACGGTGAATGCAAAAGAGGAACCTTTGGTTGGATCCTCCAGGCAGCTTCGAGCCAAGATCAAGATGAACAAAGAACTCTGCAGCTGAGGAAGAGCTGGGGCCACAGAGCTGAAGACTGTCCTGTGCATGAGGACCAACCCGTCAGCCCTGCAACATGTGGCTTCAAATTGCACTTCTCTCAGACCCCAAAGACAAAGAAGAGGAACTGATGCCTTTCTTCCATGAGGTCAGCTCGCCTACATCTCAACCGACCAGAAAGATCTTGAAACAAGGTGAAGGGGGTTCCAAAGCTATAAGACAAGAAGCTGAGGACTGCTACAAGCATGAGATCATCACCCTAAGACCCAAGACCTAAATCAGTTTTTCTTCCTGCCAGGAAGGCCTGTGTGACCTCACCATCCATGCAGAGACGTGGTTTAAGTGCAGCAACAATACTCTTGACAATCTTCCTTCAGAAAGGTTTGATGAACAGCAAGACTAATTTAGCTATTCTGGTGAAGCTGTGGAAAATATTTGTTGAAATCATGTAATTTCTTCTTGCAGCTGAGTCTGTATGATACCTTTGAGAACAATAACTCTAAACTGACCCATGTCGGTGTTGGAATCAATTTTTATTCACAAACTGACCAGATCTAATTCCTAAGCATTTCTTGTACTGGAGACAGCACTGCTGGAGATTTCATATTCTTTGTGCTGAAGCCTACAATAAAAATCAGAATTGATCAGACAAGAACTGATGTGGGGGAATTTTTCTGCCATAATCCAAGAGCACACATTTTCAGTCTGAAAGCAGGATTTCATATCTTTTGTCAACTTTTAATACTTTTGCTTACATTTTCATTTTGAAAGCAGGAATTCATGTCTTTCTTCTCAAAACTTGTAATGCTTATACTCAAAGCTTCTCCTCGAACTCACACATGCCCACTGGATGTTGGGAGAAACAATGACTTCAGCTTTCTGCTCCGTAGTACACTAACAGCCTTCTAATCTTAGGCAGGAGTTTGTTCATCCAACCAACTCCCTACATCCAGTGGGTGGCACAGATTGCTACAATCGATAGTATCCACACAGGCACATCCGCTAGAAGGAAACAAATGCACTCAGTACAACATTTTCATTCTATTGGCTGAGAGGTTGCCAGGCAACTGTGGCAAAAGGAAGTTCTATGTTTGTTGGAGAGCACAGTCTGAGCAGAAACAAAGTGTGAGCGTGAGGAGAGGTTTTGAGTGCAATCATTATAAGTTTTGAGAAGAAAGACGTAAAGTCCTGCTTTCAAAATGAAAATGTAAGCAAAAGTATTAAACGTTTTGAGTACAAAAGATATAAAATCAGCTGTGGTGACAACCTACACCTGCTAGAAGAGAACAAGTTTTTTCTGTTCCATCAATTTTTGGATTTTTGGAGGTTGCTTTGACTTGAGTGACAATTGACTCAAAGTGACTCAAACTGCATTACCTAAATCCAAAAGGTTGCACATTTAAAAAAAATGGAGTCACGTGGGCAGGCGAACAAGATGGCAGCTGGCTAACGGCTCTCTGTTCCCGACATGCAATTAGATGACGATACTGTAGTAAGGGGCTCTTATTTGATACTGTTCTCAGCAAGTGAGGAAGCAGTGTAGGCTTGTGGACTTCTTTTTCGGGGAAAAAAGTACTTTAATCCTGCAATTAACACTCAAAGAGTATAGGCCACATGTCAACCCGCAACAGCCCTCCACATGAGGAAGAAGCTACAAAGCGTAGCTGCGGAAGTCTCCACAATAAAGCAGACGACGTCGGAACTGAATGCAGCGGTGGCTGCAATGCAAGAAAGGCTAACGGAGACTGAAACACGCATCTCCCGCTTGGAGGACACTTCAGAGCGGCTGCACACGCAGTTGGTGAGAGAAGCAAGCTAATGGAAGCCATGCTGGACCGCATGTAAGTTCTTGAAAATCACAGTATGAGTATGTGAGAGTTATTGGGTTGAAAGAGACTATCGGTACTGATGGGACACTTTTGAGCTGTGTACGGAAGATGCTAACCGAGGGCCTTGGAGTTTGTGATGACGCAGAGTTTGAGATTGAACAAGCCCACCGGGCCTTCGCACCATTACCCGAGCCGAATCGAGCCCCGAGACCGGTTCTTATTCGATTCCTGAGGCAATCAGCGAGGAATAAAGTGATTATAGCAGCTAAGGAGAAGTTTGAGTGGCAAGGATGCAGGCTATCAGTGTTTCCGGATATGACTAAGAACTGGCGGAGAAGAGGAAGGCTTTCACCGCAGTGAAAAAGAAGTTGCAAGAGCGCAACGCTAAATACACCCTGGCGTTTCCAGCCACGCTGCGCGTGTATGGAGGACCAAAACTGACATAATAATAAATAATAAATATATAAATAAAAGAATAAATATATACTTTGTTTTGATTTTATTACTTCTCCCTTTTCCGTATGCTGTATTTATTTCTGTATTGTTTTCTGTATTTTTTTCTGTATTGTTTTCTCGCTGCATCGTTATGTTAATGAGGTGGGCTGTCTTCTATGTCCAGCTCTCTATTGGTCAATAAAAAGGAAAGATCGATTGTGAATGCCTGCGCTAAGACGTCAAACAACATCCGTTTAACATCCTAACATCCACTATCTATACATAATCTAAACTGGACAAATTCCTCGCTGATTGACACCAGTTTGACTAGGAAGGTACGTTTTTTTAGTTTTTTTCTAGCTGTTAGTTGATATGCTAGGCTAGCAATAGTAATTTGTTAGCTGGCTAATATTACATAGCCTTTCTGTTTTGGAAATGGAACGTATTTAGGCTCTAATCTTAATCAGATTTTTATAGTATAGACTGGGGTTGCCACCCGTCATGTAAAATGCATGATCGTATTAAACCCTCCTCATCTACGCTAGTTTCACCACCCGCTAAGTAGCAACATTACCTGAAGCCACAAGTCCAAAACTTGACAGTTATGCCAAACACCCGCTACTCCACCACGTCCTGAGAAATTAAACTCCTGCTACGATCAAGACATGAGGAGGAAGACGCTGTTTTAGATAGATAGATATTAACGTTTCATTGGAGAAATGTGATCATCTCTCTCTCTCTCTCTCTCTCTCTATATATATATATATATATATATATATATATATATATACACACACAGGTCCTTCTCAAAAAATTAGCATATTGTGATTAGGAAATGGGTTACAGGTGCAGCATACATTATTAGCATACATTATTTTCATAATGTAATGATAAAAACTAAACTGTCATATATTTTAGATTCATTGCACACCAACTGAAATATTTCAGGTCTTTTATTGTTTTAATACTGATGATTTTGGCAAACAGCTCATGAAAACCCAAAATCCCTGTCTCAAAAAATTACGATATTTCATCCAACCAATAAAAGAAAAGTGTTTTAATACCAAAAAAGTCAACCTTCAAATAATTATGTAAAGTTATGCACTCAATAACTGTACATTGTCAGGGATCATTTTGCAGCCTTCAATGTGGCATGGAGGCCATCAGCCTGTGGCTCTGCTGAGGTGTTATGGAGCCCAGGATGCTTCGATAGCCTTAAGCTCATCCAGAGTTTTGGGTCTTGGTCTCTCAACTTTCTCTTCACAATATCCCACAGATTCTCTATGGGGTTCAGGTCAGGAGAGTTGGCAGACCAATTGAGCACAGTAATACCATGGTCAGTAATACCATGGTCAATAATACCAGAGGTGTTGTCACTGTGAGCAGGTGCCAGGTTGTGCTGAAAAATGAAATCTTCATCTCCATAAAGCTTTTCAGCAGATGGAAGCATGAAGTGCTCCAAAACCTCCTGATAGCTGCTGCATTGACCTGCCCTTGATAAAACACAGTGGACCAACACCAGCAGCTGACATGGCTCCTCAGACCATCACTGACTGTGGGTACTTGACACTGGACCTTCTGGCCTTTTGGCATTTCCTTCTCTCCAGTCTTCCTCCAGACTCTGGCACCTTGATTTCTGAATGACATGCAAAATTTGCTTTCATCCGAAAAAAGTACTTTGGACCACTGAGCAACAGTCCAGTGCTGCTTCTCTGTAGCCCAGGTCAGGCACTTCTGCCGCTGTTTCTGGTTCAACAGTGGCTTGACCTTTGACCTGGGGAATGCTGCACCTGTAGCCCATTTCCTGCACACGCCTGAGCACGGGGGCTCTGGATGTTTCTACTCCAGACTCAGTCCACTGCGCAAGGTCTGGAATCGGACCTTCTCCACCTTCAATTCCTCAAGTTCTGGTCACTTCTTCTCGTTGTGCAGCGTTTTCTGCCACACGTTTTCCTTCCCACTTAGGTGCATTGATACAGCACTCTGGGAACAGCCTATTCATTCAGAAATTTCTTCCTGTGTCTCACCTCATGCTTGAGGGCGTCAATGATGGCCTTCTGGACAGCAGTCAGGTCAGGTCATGATTGCGGTTTTGAGTAATGAACCAGGCTGGGAGTTTTTAAAAGCCTCAGGAATCTTTTACAGGTGTTTAGAGTTACTTTGTTGATTCAGATGATGAGGTTAACTGCTCGTTCAGAGAACCTTTTCATGATATGCTAATTTTTTGAGACAGGGATTTTGGGTTTTCATGAGCTGGATGCCAAAATCATCAGTATTAAAACAATAAAAGACCTGAAATATTTCAGTTGGTGTGCAATGAATCTAAAATATATGACAGTTTAATTTTTATCATTACATTATGGAAAATAATTAACTTTCACAATATGCTAATTTTTTTGAGGACATATATTAGCTCATTAAATTCATATTTCTCCAATGAATATTTATCAAATGTTGTGATTAGAAGGTTAAGTTTCTTATACTTTGTTTTCCTGTGGTTGTAGACTTGGCAGTAGAAAATTGATAACATAGGAGTAACAACTTCATATCCCTTTTAACAGGTTACACTCGATTCTGCTGTGGTGCCTGTGGAAACAAAGTGCATGAAGTTTGTGCTCAGGTGGGAAAACCCTGTGGATCACATGGTGGGACTTCTGCTTCAAACTGCACACTATAGTATACCATTGTCTGTCATCCATCAGTTCACTGCAGACTGGCACCCGCCAAGGACCCTACATGGATGTCTTCTTAAGTTGTAAACCCTGAGTACATACAGTTGAAATAAAATGTATGTCTTTTGTAACTACATTTTCTCTATCAATGACTTAAATTATTAACTGTGGTAATTATGTGCATGTACATTGTTTAATGTAATTATTAAATAGATGTTTTAAAGAAACAGCCACAAACCTTATGTCTTTGGTCCACAATGGCAGCTTTAATTTTAGCATTTCCTCTCCTCCACATACTTTGTTGCCAGATGTGTAAAATTTACAAAAAGAAGCTATTTAAATGTAAAAGTTACACATATGTAGATTACTCAAGAGAAGCTATTAATAGTTTTTTACAGAACTCTACACATCAATTCATTTATTAATAGATACATATAGATGTTAATTACAGAATAGATACACAAAGATTTCATTTCTAACAGCTGCTAGCAGTGACATCTTACGCAGTGACATTGGTTCCAAAGCTCTATTGGCCAATAGTAGAGGAGCTGGACATAGAAGGCAGATCTCCTCATTAACATAAAGATGCACACGAAGAAGCAGAAAAAGGACAAGTAGTAAAAGGACAAGCTGAAAAAGAGAGGAGGCAATGACAAAAGAAGGAGCTCTTGTATAAGGAAAAGACAAAACAAAATATCTACTTTTCTGATGCTTAGGGGACATGAAAAAGAAAATATATACATTTCTTGATGGAAACTTATGTGTAAGAACAAGGACAAACTAAATATATGTGCTTTTATTTCTTATTATGTCAGTTTTGGTCCTCCATATAATTCCACCAGCACCTGACTGTGGAGGAAGAATAGAGATGAAATTTACCCACAAGAGATCTGCATGTGACATTCTCCAGCATGCTGGAGTTCACTGAGCTCCCTATTCTTCCACTAATGTTTATAGAAGCAGTCTGCAGACCGACATGGTGGACTTGTATTCCTGTGGGCTTGGAAATGACTGGACCATCTGAATATAACCAGTACACCCAGCAATACTTTGAAATAGTGCAGGTTTTTGTTGTCTTACCCCAGATCCAAAAGTGAATGGATAGTATTATCAATTTTTTCCACTTGGGGGTGCTGCAGAGATCAGCTTAATGAAAGTTTGAGACTGTGAACCTGGACTATGGTGATTTGATCTTTCTAATTACTGTAAACTCAGAGAGAAAGGATTTAAACAGAGGCTAATCTGCATTTAAGCTCAATCTCATAAGTGCAGTCTGGAGAAGCAGTGGTTTTAATGTCTGTTTATGCTTTATGACAACAGGTTATGATTATCAACATCAGTGGCGTCACAGAGAGTAACACAGTCAGCAAGTGCTGACACACTGGTGACCAAAGCCAAGTCTTACAGAACAGTAATATTTCTATATGTATAATTTTTTATCCAACTTGCTGTCAGTGAGCATTACTCAGTGAGGTTTTTTTTTACTCAGTGCATGGGTGGGGCATGTCCACTGGGTGATTAAATAAAATGAGCAACAACTGGACAATCCTTGGACTGGGGACACTGAAAGGCCACCCCAAAATGTCAAATTTTGTCACAAATCATAAAGCCTCAGATGTCGCACGTTATGCTGGAGCATGCCATTGGCATGTTGGATGTAGGGATGTCCACCAGAGCAGTAGCTGCAAAGCTCAATGTCCATAATCGGACCATCAGCCATTTAAGAGTTTGTTTCCAACACACTGGCACTACTGCAAATCGACCTCATCCTCGTCAGCCACATGTGACCACTCCAGCACAAGATCGCCACATCTGGCTTGTCCACATCTGGATTGGCTAAGACCAGCAACACACCCAGCTGATGAGACTATTGGTCTGCACAACAGACGCACCTCAGACTATCCGTAGCCGCTTATGAGAAGCCAACTTGCATGTTTGGCAAATTCCTCAACCTGACCCCTATCATGTTCAAAGGACTGTCAATCCGCTACAATTGGCCATACCATGTTATCAATGCCGATATGAAGATCGGTAATTACTGAACACATATTTTGAGTTTCTCTATATACTACGTAACCCAAATGTTCGTAAAACTCTTATTTGACATGGGGCGTTTATATTTTTGTTCAGTGTAGATTCATACAAGTTTAATAACTGAAGACAATCATAAATCCTAGTTACCACTTGTTTCACCCTCAACATCCACGCTAACGTGCATCATGGCTTATGGACCATCAGTCAGATTCTGGATAAAATATGGAAGCCTCAACTACTTATGCTAGAATACCTCATTCATTTTAAATTTAGATTTTCACTGAATCCATACTCTGATGTAGGAGAGGGTCTTTGGAATGGACGCTATGCCGGATGAAAAAAATTACTTGAACAAGAGTCTGGATGAGAAGAAGTAAGAAACGTATTAAAACCTTGCAAGGTTCGACAAAAATACTAAGTCAAAGGAGTCTATCAAATCGGCTATAGCCAACAGTTGATTCTGACTACTTTATAGGTTCTGTAATAAATTGAGACCGTTTCGCTAGCTCTTCATCTACAGTGAGGTTCTGGTTAAAAAGGTGACACAAAAGAAAGCTCTTAATTTAGCAGGTTTACTAAGGGCTCACACACATTTTCATTGGATTACAGCTGTCAGCTGATAACAAGCACTGCTGCAGAAATCACACTCTAACAGGACTGTAAACCATATTACTACACCATATAAAACAATATGAAACTCAAGACTTAAATCGCATACAGAGTTCCTTGCTTGCTGGATTGCAATAAAGAAAAAAAAGCTCTGCATAAAATAGCACACTTTAAGAATCTCAAGATACACTTAGCTGTCCTAGCTGTTGCCTGACATAATATTAGTCCAACCATGCCCTTTAGTGGGAATTCAGAACAGCCGCCCCTCATAACAGTCTTAGCTGTTATGTAACTCCTGTGAATTCCTACCTTCTGGGGATGTCGTCTTTGGCTCATCATTATCTGGTATCCCAGGTAACTGGACCAACTTGGTGACAGGTCGGACATAAACTCTTCCTTTCACTTTTATGTCAACTGACCTGACAAGTCTATCTGCACTATGGTGCAGCTCAGGGGTCACCAACACGGTGCCCACGGGCACCAGGTCGCCCCCAAGGACCACATGAGTCGCCCTCAGACCCGTTCTAAAAAATAGCACAACTCACTAATGAACTGTGTCTAAAATTTTGTTTTATTCTGTTGCTATTCTTTTTTTAATCACACTTGCATTTATATAGATTTAAAAATTATAGTATCTTAAAAATATCTTCATTATACATGACGTTTAGAAAAGTTTAGGTGCACTGTGACTTACTCTAGTTCTAGTTCAATGGTCAGTATTGTGCGCATGACAAAACCAGTGCCAATGGAGCGTAGGCTAGCGGACACAGCGAAGATGGGCGCTGAATGCAGTTTCTTTCCCCCAAAATATGGCTGAAAAAAGAAAGAAATCTTATCACTTTAACGACGAATGGGAGAAGGAGTTCTTTTTTACGGCTGTGAAAGAAACCTGCATGTGTCTCATTTGTGGGGCGACCGTAGCGACGGCAAAGCGGCACATTGTTGAGAGACATTTCACTATGTGTCACAAAAGCTACCATGCTAACTACCCACCGGGAAGCGCACTATGTGCAGAAAAAGCCAGTGAGCTAAAGGCAGCTTTGGGTAAGCAACAATCTTTTTTCACGAGGCCGGCAAAAAAGTCACTAAAAGCAACCGAAGCCTCGTTCAGAGCTACACATTTTCTGATCAAGAAGTAGAAGGCATTTTCAGATGGAGCAGTTGTCAAAGAAGCAATGATGATAATAGCTAACACGAGTATCAGCGTATCAGTATATCAGAGTATCAGTATATCGAGTATACTCGTAGTTAGACGAGTATCAGCTATGTCTGGTAACTTGGCCGATCAGCTGGACCGGGATCTGGCAAAGTGCAGGTGGTTTAGCATCCAGTGCGACGAGTCCGTGGACAGCATCAGTACAGCGCAGCTGTTGGTCTTCATCCAGATGGTGTTTGAAGATTTCTCCACAAGAGAAGAACTCCTGACACTACTGCCCTTAAAGACAACTACGAGGGGAGTTGACATTTATAACACGCTGAAGGAGTTTTTCATGCAGAAGAAGGTAGCATTGGAAAAACTGGTAGCGGTGACTACAGACGGGGCTCCTGCTATGATCGGCCGACATACAGGTTTCATCGCTCTCTGTAAAGGTGACCCAGACTTCCCAACATTTCTGCATTACCACTGCATAATTCACCAGCAGGCGTTATGTGAAAAAGTGATCGGCTTTGAGCACGTGATGACTCCTGTTGTAAAAATCATTAACAACATCCGCTCCAAAGCTAAACAGCACAGGATTTTCAAGGTGCTATTGGAGGAGATGTCAGCTGAATATGGTGAACTGCTGCTACACACAGAAATCCGATGGCTCAGCAGAGAACGAGTTTTACTTCGTTTTTTGTCACTTTTGGGTGAAATCAAAGAGTTCATGCAGTCCAAAGGCGAAGACGTCTCACTGCTAGAAGACACAGAGCGGACCCTTGACCTTGCATTTTTGACGGACATTACTGGGAAACTAAACTTCTTGAACTGCGAGCTGCAAGGCAAAGGTAAGACTGTTGTTGATATGATAAGTGCTTTAAATGCATTTAAAGCCAAGATGAACATTTTCTCTGTGGATTTACAGAGACACACGCGTTTCTCGATTGATTTTTACCCAGAAAACCCATGGGCAAAAACCGTTAGTGAAACGGTCACTGGGACTGACTAGTATATATTCCATTGAGGGAAAGTAACATATGAATTCTTCATATGTTAACATAAAGGCTCGTTTTGAAGTATAAGTTGCTACTTACAGGCATTGCTTCCAAGAATACGACCAACAAACACGTGTGTTCATCTGCTCTACAGCTAGCAAACAACCGTAATCAGAAATAACATTTAATCAGAAATAACATAAAAGTCGAGCAGTTCCCTAAAGGTCCATCATCCACAGTTTACAGGACACACTTCATGCTAAAGAGCCCCCTGGTGGTTGAAGAAAAATCCACATATAAACCGGAAAATACAATATATGAAGAAAAATCTCTGGTATTGCTCAGGGGGCCGGACCAAATGTTTGGGGACCACTTCTCTAAAGAGTCAGACCCCCAATATGCTGAAAATGTCTTTTTTCTGAATATGAAGGAAATGTATATGTATTTTCTATTACACTTTTGGATAATTTATCTTTTATTCTTGGCTTTAGCCTGTGTACCAGGACATCTCAGAAGTCATTGGTGTTCTCCCAGTTTGACCAGCAGACTGAAGCCCTGCTGTGACCAGTGTTCCCAGTATAATAAATGTTTTATTCTTTCACTTTTTGTGTATTTTTAAATATCTCAATCTGAAGAATTATTGTATTAATACAGTTATGTAATTAAATAAAAATAATTTACTCTGTTAGAATTATTTTCATTCTTTGCTGTAAATATCAGAGTTAACATACTGTAATAAATATTTTTTCTCTGGAAATAAGTAAGAAAAATATGTAGTTTAATGTTTGACAATGTCTGATTTATCAAAGTCACTGTCAGATAACAATGACTGATCAAAAGTAATTTATCAATAAAATATAAAAAATAAATACAGGATAATAATTTATTTTTCTTGTTTTGAAACGTTAAATGTACAATAAATTATGGAATCATATAAAAACTATCAGAATAATTTCTAACAAATAAAAACGTGCTCTTTATTCAGAAATCCCCCAAAAACAAATAATCACATCAAAAGTTAGAAAACGCTGTCTTTACTCCTTTTTGTGATTACCAAATATATTAGTGTGTGTGAGAAAATGTGTCAAAGTATTTTACTTAAAATACTTTGTAGAACGGCACTTTATAAAATTAGGTCCATTTGCTGGTATTGGCTTGCTGGCACATAGGCCACATTCAATATGGCGAACGCTGTGACGTATCGCAGCAACGGGCCGACCCGCTCCATGAGGGGTCTATGGATTCATGTCTATGCCTTGCTTCCACTTGGTGTCAGCCCTAAGGTGAGCTAAGTGTGGCCCAGAGATGAACGGTGAATGTAACAGTATTTGTTCCATTTGTATGACATGTATGGCTTGTAACATTTGATCATTTTCAGCATTAAAGCCTGTTTTAATATAACCAAATCTCATTATTCAGGAATCACACCCTATAAACTACATAACTACACCATATGAAACAATACGAAACGTTTTCAGTCGCATACAAAGTTCCTTGCCTGCTGGGTTACAACAAAAAAAAAAGAAGCTTTGCATAAAGTAGCAGTTTTAAGGACCTAAATGTACAATTAGCTGTTGCCTGACCCAATATTATCAGTCCAACCATGCCCTCTAGTGGGAATTCAGAACAGATTCTGGTCAGCAGATTTTATAACAGAAAGTTGTCAGTGTTTCCAAACTGAGAGAAGATAGGCTTGGTTGGACTATAGGTGTGAAGATTTGATTGTTATACTCCAAGGATTCTGTGGAGTTCACCACAGATGGTACTGTCATTTACCTTTTGGTAAGAAAATGGGGTTGTGTTTGACATAAAGAGGGAAGCTTTGATCCTGATAAGTTGGGCAAGTTGGCTTCAAGCATCAAGGACTTCTTCCCTGACACTGTAGCTGACCAATCTTATGAGACTATTCAGATAATCTAAAGCAAAGGGGTGAAGAGTACATTATGCATGTTTCAATTTCAATACTTTCTTTTGATGCTATTTTTGATTGAAGAATTTGAATTAATATAACTTACAATATTTAATTTCCCTTTGTGATCAATAATTTTTGAATATGCATTTGAATAATGGACACTGGGGCTGCACAGTGGCGCAGTTGGTAGCACTGTTGCCTTGCAGCAAGAACGTCCTGCAAGCAAGAAGATGCAAATGTATCAAAGAATGATGCAGTCCATCAAGTCCTTCAAAGTCCTTTGACTGCAAAGATGCAATCCATCTTTGATGATGGACTGCAGGACCTACCAAAAAGCTGCTGAATTTACATCAAAGTTTGCAGGGTTGATGATATCCTGTAAACTGGAAACTCCTTATCCAGGAGATTATACTCAGACACAGAGAGAAACAGGAGACAGGGGATAGAAGAAGGTTAGGATATGGTAATGGTAGGAGTCAGGACACAGCAGGAGAGGCAGAAGGCCTAGAAGCATAATCTGTTTTGTGACCAGTCTGATCCTTTCTCCCCAATATTTGTTTCATCTGTCTCCTTTTTCATTCATCCAACGCTTCTGTTCTCACATGGATCTCTTAAAACACTTTCTATGTCTGTCTACAGTCTCTAAATCTTTTATACTAATATTCTAAATATATATTACTTAGTTGAAGCTTCGAGTGACAAAACAGTAACATTAGTAATAAAAGTGGCAAGTGTTCTATTCCAAGAGGAAGCAAAGGTGTTGATCTGTGTGCAAACATGGCCTGATAATTTAGCAGGCCTGGCTGCTGCAGTGGGGGTGCTTTTAGCAGGGTGAGGTTGGGATGGGAAGTCTGGGAAAGTCCTAATGACAGAGCAGCAGCGAGACGAGACACAGAGCCATAACCATGAATCACATTGTAATTAATGACCAGGTTCCCATGGTTCAGACTTGTTTGATGGTAAAACAAAAGCTATCTGGACGATGCAAGTAATATTTACACACACATTAGACAGATTAAGAAAAACAGGAGGTTGAGGTTAGACAGGGGTGTGGGGGTCGGATTAGGTGGTGCTTGTGATAAGAGGAGGGTAGGAACATGGCCAACAGGTAAAGTAGAGCTGGAGCTAATGAAGGAGTGTTGAACCATCTGGTCAGCTGGTTGAAGAGTAAAGAGCAGGGTTAAAGGTCTTTCTAATGATAGTCCCTATGTCAGCACACTACACAAGACAAAGCACAACAGCCAGCGTCAAGACATCAGCATAGTCAAATTATGCTGTTGCAGCATGCTTTGTTGTGAACTCACCTTTCAACGAGTCAGTTAGCCAGTTTATTAAAGTAAAGATACCAGAGACTAAAATCATACAACCAATTAAAGCAGTTAATCAGGTGTCAAATAGTGTCAGGTGTTTCACTAACTCTTGAAATTACTTTAGCACAAATTATGGAAGCAAAAGGTTCTCTTACATTGAGATTTTACAGAAACATTACACACACAGAGACACGCACACACACTCCAGTTAAAATACCAATTTTCTTTGTAAAAAAATTTTTTTTTTATCAAGGAGCCTTTATTTCCTTGATAAAAGGTTTTCTTCCTATATCTTACTTTTACCCTGTACAACACATCTGAAAAACAGATTACTCTGTTAGAGCTCAGAAAGGGTAAAATAATGCTGCAATAACCTGAATGGATGAGAGTGCTCTCCTTTAACTTAATACTTTGTTAAAATAACCTTTGATTCAATGAAGGAGCTGGGTTGCATCACAGATGGAAAGCAGGTGGATCTATGGATGATGGGACTCATAAAGTGATGACTGGCTGAAGCAGAGCAACGACTTTGTGTTGGAGACATGGCCATTAGATGATGCAGATGAGTTGGAGAGTCTCCCAACTCAGAATTGATGCCTAGGCTTTATATTTTAAATATTTATGTAAAATATTTGAGTTAGCAGAAAATCCGAATATATGCAAAATTGACACATCTCAGACGGATTTAGGAAAAATATTGTACTGCACCAATATAACCAACACTGAATTATTCTAGATTGATGACAGATTGTTTAAACATAGCATGTAGTTTTTCACATTTTCACTATGAAAAAACACATTTGCTCTGTCATGATGGATAGTGGTTGATAATAAACCCAAATGTAGAGGCAGAGGCAGCTTTTAGATGAGGAATATTTAATATGAATTGATGACCCAAAAAACTTACATAAAAAAAAAAATCACAGAGAATCAAGACAGAACACATCCAAGAGGAAAAACAACCAGGAGACACAAAGAGGACACAGGGTAGAGTGAGGCAGTAATGAAGCTTTGGCGCAGATTCAATCTGGAAGACTCTTTTAACCTCACCTGCCTCATCAATCAGCGCCTCCTTCTCATCACCTTGGACCTATCAGCGCTGGATCAAGCCACGCCATGGCCAATCATCGATCAAGCTCCAGTTCATTAGGACCTTCATCCATGGCCTCCTTCGCTTACAAGCTGTGATCAACCCACCTCCGCCCCATCTCCTCCTTCAGCTCCTGGCTCTTCAGGCCACCAGTATAGGCCCTGGGGGAACTACATTCCTATGCAGCATCAGGAATGTTTATCGAGCTTATCAAAGTTCCAGCTCGATGTCCTCAGCCAGGGCCTGAACGCCAAAGGACTTTAATATTTATTTGTCATTAAATTTTTAAATTGTGTACTTTCTCTGTCTGAGTCTCTCCAGATTGAAACAGAAGTACAACGGGAGGAACCAGCCAAGCGTGTGAGCAGGAGAAGGAATTAAATACTGAGAGGGTGAATGCAGGAATCGAAGACCTGGGCTGATGAGCTAATGGGTTGCAGGTGTGAGGGGAGAGAGCAGAAGGCAGACTGAGGAGAGAAGGTGAGAGAGAATGGCACAGGGGACGAGGGAGAGTTCACGAGAGACTAGAAAATAAATCCATCCATCCATTTTCTAACACCCTTGTCCCTTAGTGGGGTCGGGAGGGTTGCTGGTGCCTCTCCAGCTAATGTTCCTTGCGAGAGGCAGGAATACACTCATTTCCTGTGACAGACTGGCGACCTAAGAACCAGAATTAAACTTGAGGAAACAAGGAATAACTAGAGACAAGAAATAAACATAACTAGAAACATTAAGCAGGACTTGCATTTTGCTTTGGTTCACTAAAGTAAAACAGAAACAAAACTGACCAATTCAAAGAAGAAACAGAATAATCCAATCTTAAAAACAACTCAAAATAGCCCAAAATATGCCTTGTCTAATTCTAACAAACTCATTGTTGTTTTGCATTGCTTTGTCTCATTACAATTCAACTGAAGCCTTTTGAAATGTGATGCACCTTTCTGCGTTTGCATGACGCCATGTTCGATGTGTATCCCTGAAATGTGCTAATTCTTGGAGCTCACAATCACAGCAGGAATATAGCCAGCAAAATTATTTGAAAGCTAAAGAAAAAGTTTTCAGCCTTCATTAACAAGGTACATTGTGCTGTAAAAGTAATGCTGCACAACAAATGTGTTTGCTCTCAATGTCTGCAGTTTCCTAAAGAAGAAGCAACCACAAATGTCAAAACCTCTCTTCTCTTTTGGCTGTGAAAGATCATCTTTTACAGCCAAAAGAGCCACACAAAGCATTTTACATTTCATGTAAAACAAGCTTGTAATGATGCTGCCCAATTAGAGGCCTTGACACCACCAAAAGGAAGGAAGTGGATGCTAAGATGTGGGTGGGGCTAGCGCAGCACAAGCTTTAAGTCCTGATAGGCGTGGGAACAAGACCGATGAAGGCTGGGTGAGGTTTGGATCCTGGTGAATGACACATATACACACACAAGCACACACAGCACACCCACCCACGCGCACGCAAGCACACACACACGCACACGCGCACACACACACACACACACCAGAAGTTTCATGAGTCGACAGCAGTGTAAATCAAATCATTAGTTTTATCTGTGAGCTGTGTGATCCAGGCTCTTGTGTTGAGTCTCTAACACCCAGCAGTATTTTATTATATCCTAAAAAGATTTAATTAAGTTTCTTCATAATTACAGAAACTTAATTATAAGTTTCTGTAAACTTAATTTACAGAATGCTGGCATAAATACCCTGACATGCTTTAATTCTTGAACAAAAGCAACTAGGAGTTCACACCATGACATCACATGAGGGTTTCAGTTGGCTGTTTAACAGCAACTTTGGATTCTCCTGACATTTATGGCTTCCAGTGCTCTTACCCATTTTACAAAAGGCTGTCATTTGTTTTTGATAATTTTCCAGGTCTGGATAAATATGGAAAGACAAAGTACAGCACAGAAAAATACAACTGAAAGAGGCTGTATTTCTCTTTCAGTTGTCTAAGTGTTGCATCCATTCTCACATCCCTCCTTTTGTCCTCTGTTGTTCCATCCATTCATTTATTATTTACTATTTTTTCCTTTATCCATGAATACTTGCATTTATACAAGTTGTCTAAAAATGACATTTCTAGAAAACTGAGTGTGAAAAATAATGGATCTTGAGTAATGGATTTCCAGAGTGAAGGGATTGCCTCTTTTACTCTGGAGCCATTACAGACACATTTAAAAGTGTTAACTAAATGTTAGGCTATTTTGTCAGCAAGTTATTTTTTATGACTAGAGTTTCATGCTAAACTGCACAGCAAAGCAACCATTCCACTGTCAGCTTTACCCACGCAAAGCCTCACAGGTGAATGAGCACTGACGATATTCAAGGGGATTAGTGGGTGGAATTTTCCTTTGAGAGGAGTCTCCACCCACGGCGGCGCTCTTGTCACATCCCACAGACTCACTGCTATTGTCTGGGCCTCACAATCAGTAGTGATGGCCTGAACACTCCACGCTCAGACAAGATGGATCTATTTTCAGCTGTTATCAGAGCAGAGCTGCAGAAGGTATGCATGCTGTCTCCTGCTATTGCAGTGTGTGTGTTTATGTGTGTTTTAGTAGTTATAAGGCCCATGTCCCAACAAATACTACGCAGTGCTCCTTATGCAGACCATAAAGCCTCCTTATAAAACCATATGCCTAAACTGGCATTAAACAATGAAGCACCTAAGCGATAGCTCTGGAGGAGCTACAGAGTTCCACTCTTAAGGTGGGTCAATCTGTCCATAGGACAAATATTAGACATGAACTCCATAATTCTGACTTTCATGAAAAAAATTTGTAATTAAACACCTCTTGGTGTTGGCTGGATAATCCCGTCTAGATGCTTCTCTTCACTAGGACAGAGAAGATAACCAGAGTTGATGAGAAGACGATTGGGGTAAAATGCAGGACAGCCCAAGTAGAAAACTTGAGAGACTGGGCAGAGCCCAGAACTGCTGTTTAATGTAGATTTTGACAGCTATATATCTCCTCTCTTCCACTTCAAATATTGACTGCTTTGGCTATGTCTGTCACATAAAATCTTACAATACAGTAATAACAAACGTTTTGTAATTGTAATGTGACAAAATGTGAACTAGTTTAGGAAGTATTAAAACAATGCAACACAGTGTAATAAGTAATCAGCTGATTTTGAGTTAAAGGTTATGTGTTTTGTAGTTAGTTCTGCAAGTGCTAACATGCTGACTGGGGCAGCAAAGCAGACATGGAAAAGAAAATCCAGCCATCCCTGATGGCAGATCTCCAAAACTACACAGCTGTTTGGTTTCCTGACAACCAGCAGGAGCATAAGAAGAGCAGTAAAGTATGACCAGGACTAAACGAAGGTTTCTATGATGCTGCAAAACAAGCAATTTACCTAGCAACATACAATATTAAGCCATTTTCATGTGTTTTTCAAAACTTTGCCTCTGCATGCACATGTATCTTATGCTCCACGTTGTGCTTCCATAAAATAATTTCTACTTCATCCACCAAACCATGACACCTGCAAGAAAACAAACCAACATCTATTATTGAAAATACAATCTCAACACTTCATCTGGGTTTCAGTGAGTCTAAAACAATAAAATGATGACCATCTCATTACCCTAACTCTTATGGGGTACAGACCACTCTTTCTTTCAAAATGATTGATTTTTCTCATCTGAATAAATGTAACTGAATTTAAGATGAGATATTTGTAAAATCTTCTGTAAGAGTTTGTGAAAGTGAAATAAATTTGAGACTTTTTGAGCAAGTTTTATACAGGTGCCAATAAATGTTTAGGGAACTGTTGCCATGAAATTATTTTTTAGCACTTTTAATCTGTATAGGTGATTGCATAACACTATATTAAGTTTCTTAAGTACAACTCTGACTGGAAAATCTTCTGAGGAAGCGTCAGACACTGATATACAACAAGACTGATGTTGGGGAAAAACTACCAACTGTCCCTGCGCATGTGGTCAAGTCCTCTTCCAGCAATCAGTTAGGCTAACAGAATACTTCAGCTAATGTTCCTGACTAATACTTGCATCAAAACGGTAGCTCACAATCCAGGTGGCAAACAAGCCTCACCCCTAGGAGAGCAGCTAAAGTGCAAAGACATTATTTGTTTCCCACAAAGCCATCGTCATAAAGGAGCTTATACACAGCAATGCATTTGTCTTCATTACTGCACTAAACCGTTTCAATGTTTATTTATTTTGGCAGACTGAGACAGAATGCATCTTTGGCCCCTAAAGGTCTAGGGGGCCCTAAGCGGCTTCTTAGTTCACTGGTGTCTTAGGTTGGCTCTTAATGTGACCAGCATAACATAGCTTATTTTAAGACTGAGAAAATTGTTGCTTACTTAGGATTTAACTGAAGTAGTTTTAAGAATTATATAATTAACATTAATTATTATTTTTGTTGTTTTTTGTTGACAATACTTAAACTCTCTGCTATACACAAAGCCAGAATTTCCCACCCTGGTCCTCAGGGCACACTGCCCTGCATGCTTTAGGTTTTTTTCTTGCTTCAGTGTTGCTGAACATCTACCTGCTGAATGAGGTTCAGCGCTGCTCTGGCCTTGTGGTGACCGCTGGAGATCTGGCACCATCATCCTGTCATCTTTTGTCAACACTCTTGAGGCCTTCCTGCACCTGTTGACTATGTGGCTCATTTGGTGAATCTTCCTAATAGCCTCCAGTGCAGTTGATTAAGAGTCCAAACTAATGAACTTCTAGTTCATTAGTATGTTAACTAAATGTTAACATACTAACTCTTAGTTCATTGGTTTGGACTAATGAACTGATCCAAACTAATTCAATTTGGACTGAATTAAATTTTGGCCTCCTGTCAAAATCCGACCTTCCAGACAGAAGTTATTGTCACTTCTTCTGTGGTGGCAAAGGATTGGCGAGGACTTCCTGTAAGATTTCGAACATGTCATGTATGATTATCAAGAGTTAGTGAATATGGTTTCAATCTTAAATCACATACATGGAGAAAAAGAAATAGCCAAATAATCTTCAATGTCTTTTTTGTCTTTCCTGGGTGGCCAGGGCTTTATTGATGTCATTAATGGCCTGTGTTCGCCTCTACCTTTTTGCTTCTCCTGTTCTTTGCTGCTGATCTGTCTTTGTGTTTGCCACATGGCCTGTCTATGTGTCTGTTTCCCTGCAGCACTGCAGCCTTCGGACAACCTGACCCTTCCTGGTCTGGTCTTAGGTGCTGAGAGTTGTAAGATCTTCTTTGTTGCCAGATAACTAATTAATTTGCTTACATGTGCAAAGGCTTTTTTGTGTCTAATAGGACATACGATGCCGACAAGTGAATTTCCATGAATAATATATAATAAAGAATAACATACTTTATTAATTCACGAGAATTGATAAAGTATATTCATTCATTCAAAAATCGCAGGAGACCAGCTCTTGAGGTCAGGAGTGAAAGATCCCTTGCTTAGACCCCAAAAATGACTAAACCTGATGAAATGTTGACCTTTGGATGCTTGTAGGATCTGGTACATGGGACATGGCTAACGTTGATATGTTTTAGATAAGTTCCCAATTTTTTTCTCCATTATACAGCTATGTTGAGTAGTTTCTGTTTGAAAATTTATATCAACATAACTGTAAGATAATCTGTCAACTGCCTCATGTCCACTCTACATGTCCCAGCTTCCCTTTGAATCATAACACTTACATACTCGACGATGGTCTAGATGTTGACCAAATGCTGTCAAAATTCAATCATTCCCTCTGAGGACATTTTATCATTCAGCTGTAGAAGTGAAAATAACCTAGAAAATAAACCTCAAGTCATTAGTCACAGGATCTGCTCTTAAAATAACAGCTCACATGGGAAACAAATGCACAAAACAAAACAAATTCCTCAGACAATCAATGTATGAAACAGAGCTGGATTGAGCACAAGCACATGCAAAATCTAACTGAGTGCTGAGATAAAATTGTGATTTGATAGAAAATAGAATAAGTGGCATTGGGAGGAAACTCCATTTGATGTGGATTTCCTGTTTTATATAAGCTCTTCCATGTCTCATAAATCTATTAATACCCCACTTTGTGGTGTGAGTGCAACAAGGCCTTCCAATACACAATTTTTCCTGCTTGCAGTACTGTGCTACACGTCCACATGTGAGTTATATGGAGCTGTTTGTTATCAGCAGGAACCCGAGTCTACATGAGGGAGGAAATGTTACTGATTCCCACCATAACTCAGCACAGACCTAATCAGTTATGGTAGCTTGATGAATGGAAGGCTTACGGTCCACACAGACCTTTGCCGCAAGCTGCTAACAATAAGTCAGATTGGTATATTTTTTTCACAATTATAACTGTGCTAGAAGGACTCCAAAAGATAACCAAATGCATTCCCGTCCTCTTTAGCACCATTTCACATGTGGTTTTGTGAAATGAAAGACTCCATGTCTGCACACACAAATCTAGTTATCACTGTAACTGTAGTTCACAGCCAGACTTCCATAACCAAAGTCAGCATCAACAAGAAACACTAAACAAATTCAAATACAAAAACAGAACACCTGTAAAAGCCTGTATGATTACTACAGAACTGCTCATTAAAAGTAATTCAAGCAGGGTGTACTGTGGTGGCGCAGGGGTTAAGCACAACACACATATGGAGGCCTTACTCCTTGACGTGGCCGTCGCAGGTTCAATTCCTGGCCTGGAAACCGTTGCCGCATGTCTTCCCCTTCTCTCATTACCCACTTTCCTGTCAATTAACTATCAAATAGAGCCAATTAAACCTTTTTAAATAAGTTATTTGTTTTTTGTTTTAAAAAGTAATTCTGTTGTTTTTTATAAGTCAATGTTATGTTTTCTTTCATTGGCCCTACTGTACTGTAGATACATTATCTACTGGAAGGATTTGGGCAATATGAAGTATAAGTTTCACTGCGAAACTACTGTAGGGTGGGAGGACGAGTAAAGGGAGGGTCAAAACTAAAAGTCGGGATACCACTTGATTATATGGTATGATTAGCCAAATAATTTTTAGGTATTAAGTTCTATGAATGCTAATCTGATTATTAGTATTCATAATAATCAAAAGACCCCTTATGATGGACACACACTTTGGATCTGGCGTTCCCTCGCCCGGATGTGTGTCACGGTGGCCCCACTCTGGAGCCAGGCCTGGAGATGCGGCACGATGGCGAGCGCATGGTGGCCGGGCTTTTACCCATGGAGCCCGGCCGGGCTCAGCCCGAAGAGGAGACGTGGGTCCCCCTTCCAATGGGCTCACCACCTGTCGGAGGGGCCAAAGGGGTCGGGTGCATTGTGCTATGGGTGGCAGCCGAGGGAGAGGACCCTGGCGGTCTGATCCTCAGCTGCAGAAGCTGGCTCTTGGGACGTGGAACGTCACCTCTCTGGTGGGGAAGGAACCGAAGCTAGTGTGCGAGGCTGAGAGGTTCCGGATAGAAATAGTCGGCCTTACCTCGACACATGGCTCTGGAACCAGTCTCCTTGAGAGGGGCTGGACGTACTTCCACTCTGGAGTTGCCCACGGTGAGAGGGGCCGGGCTGGAGTGGGCATACTTGTTGCCCCCCATCTGGGCGCCTGTACGTTTGGGTTCACCCCTGTGAACGAGAGGGTAGCCTCCCTCCGCCTACGGGTGGGGGGACGGGTTCTGACTGTTGTTTGTGCTTACGGGCCGAACAGCAGTTCAGATTACCCACCCTTCTTGGAGTCCTTAGAGGGGGTACTGGAGAGTGCCCCTCCTGGGGACTCTCTTGTTCTACTGGGGGACTTCAACGCTCACGTGGGCATTGACAGTGAGACCTGGAGAGGCGTGGTTGGGAGGAACGGCCCCCCCGATCTGAACTATAGTGGTGTTCTGTTGTTGGACTTCTGTGCTCGTCACGGATTGTCCATCACGAACACCATGTTCAGGCATAAGGGCGTCCATATGTGCACTTGGCACCAGGATGCCATAGGCCGCAGTTCGATGATTGACTTTGTCATCGTCTCATCGGATTTGCGGCCGTATGTCTTGGACACTCGGGTGAAGAGAGGTGCAGAGCTGTCCACTGACCACTACCTGGTGGTGAGTTGGCTCCGGTGGTGGGGGAGGAAGCCGGTCAGACCTGGCAGGCCCAAACGTGTAGTGAGGGTCTGCTGGGAACGTCTGGCGGAGTCCCCTGTAAAATCCTATTTGACAGTTTAGTGACCACTCTTAAAAGTTTCAGTGAATGAGCATTTTCTCACTTTCAGGTTGTCATTTTTTCTTTTAAATATTTCGGTTTTCAAGAATATCTTTTTATATTTTCCCATGCTCAACTGTGACTTCACCTGCATCTGAAAAGGTAAGTGTCACTTAGGTTGTTGAATAAGAAGTGTAGAATCACATTGTGTTTTCCTAAGCAGAGTTTTAAAGGGCAAACTGGTTTTCAGCATTACTGCAGCCATGTTTAATTTTTCTATTATTATTTGGGAGAGTCTTTGTTCTTTCTTTTTTTAATAATTCCAAAAATATGTGAATTTTCTTTTAACAGAATTTTTTGAGTCCCTAATATTGTAAAAATGAATTAGTTAAATGCAGTTTAAGATGGTAGAAAATGTAATTCTTACATTTTTATTCCAGAAGTTTTGCAACCATGACTTATTCTTGACATAAAAGGCCCTTTTTTCTAATTGATTCCTCGAGGCCTGGCAATGTGATTTTATTATTTTGTCATAAAGTAGGTTTGTTAATGATTATGAATGCAGTCTGATCCAGGGTAAAATGGAGAAAATGAGATTAATGATGTCCAAGCAACAGAACAGCACTTCAGAGAACAGACGATGCAGCAAAAGGAAAATGAGTCAAACTGGTAACAAGACAACAGGATTCAGCAGGAAACAGATGATACAGGTGAGACTAAATACACATGGCATAACAAGGGACAGCTGTTATGTCCCCATGTGTAATTTAGACATGTGGGGACTAAATTAACCAAAATACAAACACAGAAACCCACATTCACCCATACTTGTATAAATGAAAAAATAATTTGTAAAAATAAAAATTCTGTCCTAAATAATGTTAGCTCATTCTGTTTTGTGTCATGTAATGTAAATATAGAGGTGTGCCAATCGATCGGTCACTGATCATAATCGGGCCGATTTCCGTGAAAAAGTGCATGATCGGTGATAGGCAATCATTGGCTCTTGTTGCCGATACCGATCACCTGCATCTCATTTCGCAGCCTGCCTGTGCAGCTGGTCTCCTCTTCCCTTCACACTGTGCAAACGCGCAGCAACAAATCCTAAGCAATGTGGAACTATAACGCACTGAGTGAATGGGGAAGTTTGTGTGTTGCGGCGGAAAATTGAAGCACGTCAAAATGCATCAACACAACAAAGCTAATATGACATAAAAACAATGCCATACTTGACGGAGTTTGGCTACATCGAGCCTCACTGCAGTAAAAAAGACATATGGAGGATCAGATAGCAGGTAAAGTAGCGCACAGCTACAAACACTCACCCGGATTATTGGCATGACGGTCAGAAAGCTAAACAAATAACCCGGAAAATTATTTAAGTCTTCGAGCTGCGATGTAAGACACTGGTTCTGCTCTCGCTGTTGAACCGCGCGTAGCAGACGGAGCGCCGCTTCTGCTCCACTTGGTAGTGACTCTCACACTGAATCTCTGTTTAAAGCTGCAGCATCTACAGTGGGGCAAAAAAGTATTTAGTCAGCCACCAATTGTGCAAGTTCTCCCACTTAAAAAGATGAGAGAGGCCTGTAATTTTTATCATAGATATATACCTCAACTATGAGACAAAGGGAGAAAAAAAATCCAGAAAATCACATTTTCTGATTTTTAAAGAATTTATTTGCAAAATATGGTGGAAAATAAGTATTTGGTCAGCGACAAACAAGCAAGATTTCAGGCTCTCACAGCCGTGTAACTTCTTCTGTAAGAGGCTCCTCTGTCCTCCACTTGTTACCTGTATTAATGGCACCTATTTGAACTCGTTATCAGTATAAAACACACCTGTCCACAACCTCAAACAGTCACACTCTAAACTCCACCATGGCCAAAACTAGAAAGCTGTCAAAGGACACCCGAAACAAAATTATAAACCTGCACCTAGCTGGGAATACTGAATCTGCAATAGGTAAACAGCTTGGTGTAAAGAAATCAACTGTGGGATCAATTATTAGAAAATGGAACACTTACAAGACCACTGATAATCTCCCTCGATCTGGGGGTCCACGCAAGATCACACCCCGTGGGGTCAAAATGATCACAAGAACGGTGAGCAAAAATCCAGAACCACACGGGGGAACCTAGTGAATGACCTGCAGAGAGCTGGGACCAAAGTAACAAAGGCTACCATCAGTAACACACTACGCCACCAGGGACTCAAACCTGCAGTGCCAGACGTGTCCCCCTGCTTAAGCCAGTACATGTCAAGGCCCGTCTCAAGTTTGCTAGAGAGCATTTGGATGATCCAGAAGATGACTGGGAGAATATCATATGGTCAGATGAAACCAAAGTAGAACTTTTTGGTCAAAACTCTACTCGTCGTGTTTGGAGGAGAATGAATGCTGAGTTGCATCCAAAGAACACCATACCAACTGTGAAGCATGGGGGTGGAAACATCATGCTTTAGGGCTGTTTTTCTCCCTTGTTTTTCTCCCTTGGCAGGACGACTGATCCGTGTAAAGGAAAGAATGAATGGGGCCATGTATCATCACATTTTGAGTGAAAACCTCCTTCCATCAACAAGGGCATTGAAGGTGAAACGTGGCTGGGTCTTTCAGCAGGACGATGATCCCAAACACACCACCCGGGTAACGAAGGAGTGGCTTCGTAAGAAGCATTTCAAGGTCCTGGAGTGGCCTAGCCAGTTTCCAGATGTCAACCCCATAGAAAATCTGTGGAGGGAGTTGAAAGTCCGTGTTGTCCAGCGACAGCCCCAGAACATCACAGCTCTAGAGAAGATCTGCATGGAGGAATGGGCCAAAATACCACCAACAGTGTGTGAGAACCTTGTGAAGACTTCCAGAAAACGTTTGATCTCTGTCATTGCCAACAAAGAGTATATAACAAAGTATTGAGATGAACTTTTGTTATTGACCAAATACTTATTTTCCACCATATTTTGCAAATAAATTCTTTAAAAATCAGAAAATGTGATTTTCTGGATTTTTTTTCTCCTTTTGTCTCTCATAGTTGAGGTACATCTATGATGAAAATTACAGGCCTCTCATCTTTTTAAGTGGGAGAACTTGCACAATTGGTGGCTGACTAAATACTTTTTTGCCCCACTGTAACCTAAAAAAATAAATTTTACATATGTATTAAAGGAACAAGACATCAGCTGCCAAAGATTTAAGATGTGCAAAAACCTTAGCATGTTTAACTGAGTGCCCTGCCATGGACATTCTAACTGACCAAATTAATGCCCTCATTCTTTCCTCCAAGTGTCTTGAAAAACTCAAGGTTGAGCTATGTGCACAGTGGCAAATGAAATTGCCCAAAATATGCATAAGAATAAATAAAAAAATAAAGAAATAAAATTTTTAGAAAAATATGTAAAGAGAACTTACATTTACCCATCCCAAGCTCCCTCTTTCCCAAACAAAGCAGGAGAAAGCATCCTAACATGCTGTTCTCTTGTGTCATATACTAGTTAACTCTAAGCAGTGACATTGCTAATTATCCGACTTACAACAGTATATAGCATTCCTTCCGAAAACTGACTGCAAACATTATTATTTCAACATTTCAGTGACAAAAATCTGAAAAAAATCCCATTGTTGATATAAGAACTACAGAAAATTTTGCATGCGCCTCTGTTGAAAGAAATGTGACTTAATCACACTGTTGACTTGGCAGTCGAATTTAATGCAGCGGTCTATTTTCACCCCTAAATTTGTGAGTGGATTTTTCATAAGGGGCTAAAGAAGAAAAATCATAGGTAGGGATTCTACTAGGTCGACAAGGTACCCGTGTTTCACTGGGTAAAGAGTTTTGACCCAATGAAACAGATTTCTTCAGTTCTGGGTTACAGTGTGAACTAAGACATTGACAAGCTAACCCATCTCTTTCCTTTCCTTACATCATTCCCCAGCCTTGACTGTGATATATTGAAGCTGTTGTACTAATTCCCTTACTTCACTCACCACCATTGTTTCTGTCTCTTTATCATCCAGTCCAGTGAAGGATGTTCCCAGAGGAAGGAATTGTTTTCATGCATGACGTCCATTTTGTGGTTCAAATAAGAAGTTCCCACCTTTGTATTTCTGGATATTCACAAGCTTCACTCTGCCTTGTAATAGCATCTTTCACTCCTGTTCTTACATGTTTTCACCAGCTTGTCAAAGAAAATGAATGGATGCATCCATCAACTAAAATTGATGAGCAGTTGGCTCGTTTCTGGCCGTGTGGTTGGTAATCGTCACCTCTCAGTTTCTGGTGATTTGCTAAATTAGCATGCTTGAAAATTTGTATTTGACTTGTTCCTGAAATGTTCAGACACAAGCAGCGTGAGTAATGAGCATACTGTGAACTTCACACAACAACTCCAGTTTCTGTGGTTAAAGAAAGACTAGGATCGTAAATGGGTCACTCTAAGAAATAATTTTGTAAATTTACAGTAAAACCCTGGCAGCCACACCATAAATTTATGTAATTGTACTGTAATTTACTTTAGATTACTGATTACAGTAATCTAAAGTAAATACAGTACAGATACTGTAAAATAGTACAATACTGGTGAATTTAGCTGCCAGTAGTTTACTTTGAATTTACATATTCAGCACCGTAATTCATTTTCATAGTAGTTTACTGTTAAAGAAAATTCAGTGATGAAACTACATATGCAGTAAAATTCTGATGTCTTCAGCTGCCAGTATTGTATTGTAAGTTTTACTACCCCATCTACTTTATCAGTAAGCTTCTGCAAAAAAAGGTAGTGCAACATTTTATTGTGCAGTTGTAAAATGCATAATATTTACATAGAGATGTGCCGATCAAGTTTTTTCCTGCCGATACCGATACCGATCACCCACGAGGGCTGAGCACCGATACCGATCACCGATACCGATCACATAATTTTTTTTTTTTTTTTTAATCATAAACACTACCGGTTACATTATGTGAAAAAAGTAACCATGAATTCACCTTAATTTAGACAAAAACTTATTTTTAATAACTTTTTCCAAGAAGAAAACTAAACAAAACAGGCATTATGCAAATTGTCCTGCTATTGATAATACTATCTTTAACAGACTGAAAATATATAAAGGCTCTTAAGAGGCTAAATAATGCAAAGAGTCAAAATAAAATCTCTCAACATTGCCAAACAGTTCAAGTATAAAACTTAACATTCAAAGGCAAATACAGGTTCCATTACAATAAACAATCCAGAGTTACTGAATGAAAACTTCCTGATAGCATGGCAGCTAGCTGATTACTGCTAGTTCTGAGTGGCTGTTTCTGACTGAAGCGGAGTAATTATGCAGAGCAGGGAGGAGATCGATTATTTATTTAGAGATGATCTGTCTCATGTTAGGATAGTGAAAGTTTTAAGAGACTTACATTAGACCATCCTTTTTTTAGATGTTCTTTGAACAGAAGTCTCTGCCTTGTACTTGGGTAGACAAACTTACAAACAAATCTTAATTTTCCAGTAAGGTTTGTGGTGTTGCAATTATTATTTGGAAAAATATTCCTTTTAAACATAGTTCAACAATATGTGATCCAAATGGCCATAGGCGCCGGAACAGGGGGACCAGGGGGCCATTATTACCCGTTATATTACAATTCCATTATATTACCCGCTCAGCTTATTTTCAACATCAATCGCCGCCGCCCCTCCCTTACTCCCCATTCCACTGCCATTCTTGTTCACTGTCTTGTGACATCACGCCTTGACTATTGCAACTCCCTTCTGTTTGGTCTCACCCAGAAATCTCTTCATAAGCTCCAATTGGTCCAGAATTCAGCTGCCCGTATCATTACCAAAACCCCATCCATGCACCACATCACTCCTGTCCTGCAAAGACTCCATTGGCTGCCCACCAAGTTCCGCATAGAATACAAAATTCTTCTGTACACTTTCAAGGCCCTTTACAATCTCTCCCCACCATATCTTTCAAATCTTATTCATATTGCCATTCCCTCTCACTCCCTCAGATAATCCTCCTCTATCCATTTCACTGTCCCCTCTGCCTGTCTCACCACCATGGGGAGCAGAGCTTTCAGTCGCTCTGCTCCCCAACTATGGAACTCATTACCACCATACCTTAGAAACATAAAGTCATTATCAAATTTTAAAACCAAACTCAAAACACACCTTTTTAGATCTACCTTTTCCACATGACACAATTGGTTTGCCTGATTTTACATAGATTTTATATAGATACATTGTTTTGTTTTATTTATTTCTATCTATTTTTAATTGCTATATTTTATTTGTTTCTGTCACTATTTTTTACTCTCGTACGGTGTCCTTGAGTGCCAGAAAGGCGCCTTTGAAATAAAATGTATTATTATTATTATTATTATTATTATTAGCCCCACCACTTTATGGCCCTGCCCAGCCCATCCACTGGTCCCGCCAGACATTTACACAGGCTGCACGCAACTCTGACAGTCTGTGACTGACATCTCTCTGTGTTTATATGCAGACAGAGGTACAGATAAAACCTACAGCACTGAGATCTGGACCAAATCTAAGGCTCCAGATCATAACAGTCACCCAAAGGTGACTGTTATGACTGTTATGCACATGCGGCAGCTTCGGGTCGGGTTGGGATCATGAACCTGTCTGACATCTGAAAAAAGGCTTTGACTCCAGATCTGAACCAATTCTGCCTAAAAATTTAATGAGATTTCTGTATTTGTCACCTTTTATAGAACTGTGATGATGTTTTCTTTCTAATGGCGTTGGGATGAAAAAAAAAAAAAAGAGACATCGGGCCCGTGTCCGTTTACGGCCTGGACCAAATGCTCACCCACACTTTGCCCAGAGCAGATCATTTTTGCTCAGGTCGAAAAATAATTGTGTGAATTTGTCCCCCCCGCCCCCGCTCTTTGCTCTTAAAAAGGCAATCAGCAATCACTAGCCATAAATATTCATTTTTGTCTATTAAATAACAAGCACATTAAAGTTTATTCACGGTGTTTTTCATTTTGTTTTTAATGCAAATATATTGTTAGCAGTCTGGCTGGTTATCTGTCCCACTCAAATCATCTCTTTCCCGCACAATTTGTGAAACATGCAGTAAATATAATCTGCGCTGCCTTTTGGTTTTAGACCCACAACATCCAGATAGCGCGGAGCTGCTGCGCCGAAACGTGATGATGCACTGGAACCATTAGGTTGTCCTGCTGCTCTAAACTGGCATTGCTGGAGGATATTCGACATCTATTTTTTAATGTTCCAAATATTTGACCAACAGACTGGCGACCTGTCCAGGGTGTACCCCACTTCTTGCCCGGAACGTTAGCTGGAGATAGGCACTAGCAACCCTCCCGACCCCACTAAGGTACAAGGGTGTACAGAAAATGGATGGATGGATGGACAGTCGTGATTTTTGTCATATCTATCCTCGGCATAGTTCTTTTGTGCGTATTTTGGACTTTTGACAGTAGCTGAGCACAGTACGCCTGCAGCTGTAAAGCTGTACGCACTGAGATTTTCCTTTAAGCAAAACAGAAAAGAACAATTGTTTATTTTCTTTTATTATCTAACCCTCTTTACTATTAATAACATTTAGGAAAAAAAAGATCTATTGTGTCCAATAAATCAATTGTACGTACCCAGATAGCACAGAATGATTGAAACAACATTGAATCAATGTCAGCCAGAAACATTGGTTCAACGTTAAAAGTGGTCGGTATGTTGAATCAATGTTAGGGTTTCAACCAGGGGGTGAAAGTAGGGGGTACGGCAGGGTACTGCAGTGACGCTCTTACTCTCCAGCCCGACCACTCCGACTCGGATGACCTCTTCGACCCTTCTCCAGCTGCCTCAACCTCTCCTCCCCAGGTCACAAGACAAGCCTCCGGCTCCAAACGCCTTCGTTCCGTGATCTTCGACCCTCAAACCCAGCTTCATTCCTCGTCTTCAGCAGCACCTCGTCCAACCGTGGTCCATCCATCAACGTCACATCGACGGCCGAGGGACTCGCCGGGGGTCCAGCCGACGCCCTCGTTCTCCCGGTCCCAGACACAATTCCCAAACGCCGCAGCTCCAGAACACCAACCTGGCTTCGTCTCCGTGGCCCTCTCCAGACGTTCCAACTCGCCAGCTCCTCAAAGGCTGGACCGTTGCCCGCCTCCATTGCTCATTAAAAGAAAAAGGAATCCCCTTCAGTTGCTCTGACAATAAATTGAGGCTCTTTCAATTGCTCTCCTCCCTCAGGTCCGCAGCAAACGTCAGCCCCGGCGTCATCCGAATACCCCGGACGTCCGGGTTTTTCTCCAGCATCCTCTTCCTCCCCCATCATCCCAGACGAAGTCATCTGGCCCACGCCTCCGAGGCCCTCGCACTCAGCAACAGCTCCCCCTCGCGGGAACCAGGTCGTATTACATCCTCCACCAAATGCACCCTGCCTAGCCGACCTCTCTCAGCTTTTATCTTTGGCAATCGCTTCGTTGTCTTCACAGACTCCTCAAATCCCGCCATCTCATTCTTATCTTCACCCCCCCCTCCCTTCTTCAGCTCTCCTCACTTCCATAAATGCCATGACCCCTGGTTCTTCTCAAGTAGCGGGAAATCCAACTCAGCATAGTGCCTCAGGATTTCCTTCCTCATTCCCTTCTTCACTCCCCTCTAACCTCTTTCCTACCACTTCCTCTCTCTCAAACACCTTACCCCTGCTTCCTCTCCCTTCAAACACTCTCCCTAACATTAATAATCATTCAATCTCGCTACAGTAGTTCCTCCAGCCCAGTCATCCACTAACGTACTACGGCCCTCCCCCATTTCTCCTTCTCTTCGCCAGCAAATTTTGAATGGTAATTATGTCGATCTAGCACTTCTCCTTCAACCTTCTTTGATCTGTTTTAGTCAGCCTAGAGAACTTAATACAAACCAAGGTCCTATGCAACTTAGTAATTCTTTAAGTTCCCGCTCCAAAGATCTCACACCCGTCGAATTCGCTCTCGCTTTTTCTCTTTATAGAGACACTATTTATCAATATTACATTCTGTTCGCCAACCAAGCAGCAGGCTGCTTGCAACAGTTTAACCTAGGCAGCTATTGGGGTTCTTTTGATTCTGAATTGTACTGCCGCATTTCCGCCGCCCACGCATCTCTCTCCTGCAATCTTTGCGGCGCTCCATCTCACCTAGCCACAGCCTGTACATCCATCATCCCTCTCCGCTCTAGCCCTCCTCCTAGCTCTTCTTCTACTTCCAATCGTCTGACCACCGCCGCCCCCCCTCCTTCCCTCATACCGAAATCCAGCAGACCCTGTCCCTCTGCCAAAACCCTTACTCATAGGGGAACCGACAAAAGAGGTCGCCCCATCCTGTAACAAGGAGGCAGGATGATCTGTAACAACTTTAATGACCTCGGCTGCTCAAGCTCCAGTTGCAGGTTGCTGCACGCCTGCTCCTTCTGCGGCGGAGCCCACGCAAGACACACCTGCCCTCACAATCCCACTTCTACAGCAGACTGACTAGGCCGCCATCTCTCCACTCCAGTCCAGGTGAAAGCTCTTGCAACTGCTCTCAAGTATCACCCAGACAGGGAATTTGTTAACTTCCTCATTAATAGTTTCACTCACGGTTTCCACCCGGGCATAGAAATTATTCCTGATTCCACCCACCAATGTCACAATCTTCAATCCTCTCTCTCAGATCCTGACACAGTCGACACTCTCCTCACCGTAGAAGTTAAAAAAGGGTTCGTGATAGGCCCCTTTTCTAGGTCACCCTTCCCTACTTTTCGCGTCAGCCCCATCGGCATCGCCACTCGTAAATATTCAGGTAAAAACAAGGCTAATCATAGATCTTTCAGCCCCTCATGGTTCTCACGTTCCTAGTATCAACAGCATCATTCCGTTCCCTGACTTCTCCATGCAACATGCAACCATAGATCATGCCAATAAACTCATTCGGTTAGTGGGACATGGCGCCTGGCTCTCTAAAGCCGACATCACTAACGCTTTCAAAGTTCTACCCATCCACCCCGATTTCTGGCGCTTCTTCGGCGTAGTTTGGAAAGGTGCTTTTTACTTCGCCGTCCGCCTCACGTTCGGGTGCCATAGCAGCCCCAAAATTTTCGATTCCCTGTCCGAAGCCCTTTGCTGGATCCTTATCAATGCCTATAAACTCCCTTGCGTCATACACCTTCTGGACGGCTTCCTGGTAGTCACTCCTCCATCTTCCCCTCCTCGTTCCGGTCTTAACGCCCTAACTCAAGCCTTTTCCCAACTGGGAATTCCCCTCTCAGAGGAGAAAACCGTCGGTCCGTGCATGTCTTTAGAGTTCCTAGGCATCACCCTAGACTCTTCATCCTTCCAAGCTTCCCTATCATCCGAAAAGATCAACCGAATCACCTTAATATTCTCTAATTTCTTACTCGCTCACAAATGTTCTAAACAACAGCTGCTTTCTCTCCTCGGCCATCTAAACTACGCTATTCGCATCATTCCGCAGGGTAAATCCTTCATTTCTCACCTCCTGTCTAAAGCGGCCAGCATCCCCTCCCTTCACGGTTCTCTCGTTATCGATCACTCCTGCAAATTAGAAATGCGCCTGTGGCATCACTTTCTTTCATCCTGGAACGGAATTTCTTTCTTCTACAATGATTTCCTCACCTACCCCGAAGACATTCAACTCTTTACCGACGCAGGTCCCTCAATTGGTTTTGGCGGTTATTACAGAGGAAAATGGTTCGCCAACAAATGCCTGCTCGAGTTTAAGTCTCTCCAGAACGCCTCGGGCTCTCCTTCCTCCGCACTTTCCGAGCTTTACCCCATCGTCATTGCTGCGATCCTTTGAGGTCACGAATGGTCAAAAAAATCCATCCTCATTCATTCAGACAGCACAGCAGTCATAGAAATCATCAATAAAGGCCGCTCTCGCTCCCCAGAAATCAGGGAAGGTGTGCGGCAAAGCAGCTGTTAATTCAACATTGATTAGACGTTGATCAGACCTCGGCATTTCAGTCATTCGTAGTGATGGATAAATGAGGCGTCGTGAGGCGTTTCGACTCATAGCAACACTGTGTCGATACTGTGTCACTCAATACTGACACCTGCTGGACATTAAAAATTCCTACAGGCAACGTAGTGATTTGATGACCAAGTCTATACAATAAGATTTAAGTTTTTGTATTTTATTGAATATTGCATTATGTCATATCTCCAGTTACATTTAAAATATATTTTATATACAGTCAATAAAGAATGTGAAGAACATGTACCATAAAGCGAAAATTTAAGTGATGTGTTTGGAATGATATATTCTACAGACCATAAAAGTAAGGAACTCAGCACTTATTTATGTTTATAATTAGATTTTATTTTATATATTTATTTCTTTGTTATTTTCATGTCAGTTTTAATGTCATGAGGCTGTTAAGTGACTCCATGACACTTTCTATTTAACTCATTAGGATTTGATTAAGAACCAGATTTGTTCTTTGTAATGTGTGTACAGTAAGGATATTAATATCTAAATCAGTAGACAGGTCTATATAAAATATCAGTGTTTCTGTCCCATTTGTATGGCATTAAAAGGATCTGGAACTTTTGTTCTTAAAGCTCTGGTTTGCATAGTAAATGCCATATGAGTGAAATTTTTCGGACGATATGTCCCATTCTCCTGGAGGCAGCACAGAGCTGCACCACCAGAAACTACACGCTGAAGAGAAGAAGAGCTATAATTGATATAGTCGCAGTTGTTGGATCCATGTTTTAATGTTGCAGAGCACGGTCTTTTTGCACATTGATCAAAGTTTAAACTGTTGTACATCTTATCCATTTTGTGACCCTTCAGAATAAGAAATTTTACTCACACTTAACTGTTTTAACTTCTGACAAAATAAAAGTTATTTGGTTTTGAAACCAAATAAAATATCATAACATGAAATACAGCACTCCTAATGTTTGTAATTATTATTTTTCATTTTTAACTATTTTAAGACTTATTTATTTATTTATTTATTTATTTATTTATTTATTTGTTTATTTATTTATTTGCCTATTTATAGGCAACTAAATATTTTTTAATGAAAAGGCTTATATTAGGTGAGGGTTTTGTTAACCAGGGTTACATCCAGATGCAGAGAAAGCTTTCAACCAAAGCCTTCTCTGCAAGGCTTTGGTTGCAACCAAACTTGCCTAATAATTGTGCACACAGTGGACTGGTTACAAGTACCAAGTAGTTCAAAGCTTACATTAATTACTTAAATAAAATCACTGTGCAATAAAGGTCAGGCAGCAGAAAGTACTTTAGCACATCTTTTTTGGGTTTGCCCAAAATTATTTTTGGTCTCTTATTTTTCAGTGGTTCTCATCTGTGTTTATAATCATTGTCACACCAGATCCTGAAACTGCTCTGCTAGGGTGCTTCAACACCCTGGAGAATCTGGATTGTAACATACGTACTGCTCTAACTCTGTATGAGAAAGAAATTGTGGAAGTCTGATTTATCCCCCCAAGATTGAGACCTGGCTAACTGAACTTGTAATCAACCTGCATGTGGAGAGACTAAGATACAAACTTTTGGAGTGGTGATTATGACTACAAAATAGCTACATTTCAGGGGAGTCAACTTATATACATGGTCAAATGATAAGTTATAAGAAAAGAAGACATCAGTATTTTTATTCAGTCATAATAATGGTACGTTCCTTTTTCATCATATTAAAGTACTGCACTTTAAAAAATTAACCATGAGAGGCAGCAAATCAAATGCATGCTTAGTAACCAAACAACAGGACCTTTTTTTTGCTTAAGGTTTTAACATTTGAGGAATTTAGTTGAGGATCATGAGATTTCAAATGCTTTTCATTCTCCTTAAATTGATGTCAAGGCAAATAAAAACCCAACACACTGAAAACCTTTTTTTTCTACTCTCCCAGTTGAAAGCCTACAATAAAACTCTTAGTTTTGGGTGTGTCACCAATTTGATCAATTCCATCAAAGTGAAAAAGAAAGAACCGAATCACACACTCATGGAGGTTTTCATGTTGAGTCAATCAAACAGTGCCTGGGCCCTCAGGCTAGGTGTAAAAGATGTTTATTTTGTGCCAGAGTGTCTTATCCCGCACTGAAACACTCTTGTTTCCAAAGTGTTTGCCTTCTCCCTGCCCAGACAAGCACAGCTAGGCACGGCTAACGCAGCATGTTAAGGCAGAGTAGGGTTAAGCTTGCTCACAGTAATGTTCAAACGAGGAACAAAGCAGCACACCTCAGTGTATTAATCACTTCTTACTTTCTGTGACACTAAGTCGTCCTTCTCTTTCATTAAGGATCAGGAACCAAAAGCAAAAACGGCAGATTTGATTGGAGTCGGTCTCAGAACCTAGTCAATGCAATGTTTTGTATTTGCAGAGTTTAATGAGAGCAATCTCCGGATTAATACGGCCCCCATAGAAATATTCAGATATGCTGCCTCTCCCACGCAGGCTTTGCTTGTTGTGGGTTTGGACAGGAAACATTCATCTTGGTGAAATTCCAATGTTTTTTTCACAACCTATGGACTACTACTTTTAAAAACTTACCATTCCATTTTTAAAAGATAAAGTAAACAATGACTTTGAAATGTCTTCACACCACATTTAAAACTGCCATGTTGTTGAGATGGAAAAAAATTAAAACTATGATAAATTATCCAGATTTTTACACCTGCAGAATGACATTTTATTTTATTTTATCTCCACTGAAAAACTAATAATAGATGGAAAGAAAATTCTATAAAAAAAAGATCAAGTACAAGTGGCAGTGTCCTGAATGAACTCTCTCTTAAATGCATACAAACAAATGCGCAGACACAAGCTGAACGCTTAAGTACCCAATCAAATAATATAAAAAGTTAAAGGTCGTGCAGACAGATGATCAAATTTTATTAATGCAACCTATCTACCATGACACCAAATTCAATTTAATTTAATTCAGTTTATTTATATAGCACAAATTCATAACACATGGTGTTTCAAAGCATGTAACAAAAATGTCAGTTCAACTGAGTTATATGAACTATATGGTTATATGGTAACTATATGAATATATGGTTAAAAGGCTTTCTGTCTAAGGCAACCCAGCAGATTTGCCAGTCATTTTGGAAACATCAAAGAGTCAGAGCCCTCTAAGTAAATGAAGACCTTTGCACACACCTGCCACATGTGTGCACCATCTAATATCACCATTTATGTACACAGCTAAATATTTTAAGAATGTGACCTGTTTAATGTTAATCTGCCGTTTATGGGAGTCACACCAATCTAGAAACCTATCTACGCCAGCTTTATAACTGTTGTTTTTTTTTTACAGTGCATCACAGAGCAGGATATCCTGCTGAATAGCTAAAAGATGCAAACACCAGTTTTAAATTTGATGTCTCTTCTTGTTCCGGGGTTTCTGTGTTGTATTACCCTGAGGTTTACATTGGCAGTCCATCAGCCTGTAAAGGATAATCATTAGATCAAGACAGATCCATGATCAAATCCAAAATATGTCTCCCATGCATTTCATTTCTCAGTGTATTTGGGTTGTTGATGTTCCGGTCCAAGGGCATTAATGAAGAAAGTATAATTAGGAAGCTGAAAAGCAAAGGTAAATAAAGGTTCAAAGCCCCTCTTCTATTCTTTATAGGCCTGACTAATGATGCTGTAGCTCCCAAATAATCAAAACAGGTAATTTGTATGGATTTGAAAAGTCTAGCAGCTAAAGAAAGTAAAATAAATCTGGTTCCCACAAAAGAAGCCTGATGTCAGGAGGTATCTCAAGAGGAAGGTCAACTGAGAAAAAACTGAAAATGTATTTGTTTGGACAAATACCTTACAATAGACAGCTACTCTGTTGGGTAAACAAACACATTTTCACCTGTCTTGTTTTTTGTTTTTTATTTTAAGAAAAAATATGCATCAAGACATGCATATGGTTCACAGCAAATCCAGGAGGCCCAGATTAACTCTGTCAGATTTGATTTCAACACTTTTTAAAGTGTCTATATGGGTCCACACCAGAAAGTGTTAATTTAACTCTTTTTGGAGAGTTAGTACCTGAACTCTTATAAAGTGTCAGATATCAAATCTGCTGGAGGTAATAATTTAACACTCACTAACACTAAGTCAGTGTTAGATCTTAATATTAACTCTCACAGAGTACTTCTTTAACTTCTTAAGAGTTATTTGTAATTAATATTAAAAAGGTACTTTATTTAATATAGTACTTTTAAAAATTCTTTGGAAAATAAACATTTAATAAAGATGCAATGATTTTCTCAAATGCATTTATTTCAAAACGTGCACCATATTACAAAACATATTACAACGTGGAATAATGTGCATGTTTCACATGTCGCTTTCATTCACATATTGTTATCAAATGGTCTGACATATCAGCTGTGCAATACAAAATGCAGTATACTTAATACATTTTTCTTCAATACCATATGCATGAAATTGTTCAAAATACAAGGTGGAGAAAGTAAAGCCTGTATCAATGCATGCAGTAATATGATAGAGTACATTTTCTTTTAACAGGTAAATTGCCAGATATGTACAGTACATAACAGATCAACCTGATAATCAGATCCATCATTTTTTACCTAGTTTATGTTTCTGTTGATAAGAGACAGTTCCTCTCTGCACTCCACCAGAGATGTCCACTCACTAACAGACTGTCTTCAGGTTGTTGTTCTGTTCGTGACGTTTGGCCGGAGACACCAACATTCTCCTCTACTGCATCAGACAGTCTTCAGTCTCTGAGTAGGACAGTCAGTGTCGGTCTCTGGATCATAACAAACAAAAAACATAACAATGAGGAATGGAGCGAAGGAATACATTTTTACTGCAACTCTAACAACAAGAACAAGCCTCCATTACAGAAATGTAGAGTTTCAGAGATATTAACACTTACATAATCATTTTTGGAGCTTGTTGCCTATCTGATGGGCGAAATATGACCATCAGATAGGGTTCCTCCACTGTATAACAAGGGGAACGGTATCTAATGGGTAATATTGAGCATTAAAATGCATTGCCCTGTTTTTTTATATATATATATATATATATATATATATATATATATATATATATATATATATATATATATATATATATATATATATATATCATTACTATTATTACTATTTGTTTCCCGCAGAAACGTGAAGAAAGTGACAACTTTGCCGAAACATGTTGTTTGAGCTTTCACGGTGTCCGTAGTTCCCTACACGCGTGCTTTCTCAGTGCTCATCACGAGCACGCGCGTATTTTGCCGCGTGGGCGGGCCGGAGCGGCAAGAAGACGCCGGGGGACCGTATCTGATGGGGAAACGCGGATTGACGTAACACCTGCAAGAGAGGGGAGCGGCTGTCTGCTGTAAAGAATCAATGGGTTCACTGTGCAGCTGTGAGTGCGCTCACTAATCAGTCGTGACTGATTAGTTTTTCAAGAACAATCTAAAACACGACTTAACGTTTAATAACTTTTTTTCCCATTTCATATTGTTTCTGAACTCTTCGTGCTTTGCTAAAGCAGAGCTGCAATATGTCGATCGCGGAAGGTTTTGAGTCGATCTCTGCATTAGGTGACAGACTGAACGCCGCCAGGACTGAATGTTAAGTTTTTAACGTAATCTCTGGTCGGTATGTGGAGCGCAGGAGGTTGCCATGGCAACCGCTGTGCTTAAACGACAGAGAGAGTAAAAAGGTAGGAGTGGTTTTGAGTTGATCACCTGTTCAGGATCCTTTACCTTTGTTTATCTTTGCTGTGGCTCATCACAGCCGCTGTAGTTTCTGAACGTTCAATAAACGACAAACTTGGACTAATTACCTCGTTCTTTGTGACTATACGTCATTCACAACAAACATCAAACACGGTAAATATGTTTCATTAAGTATTTAACAAACAAATGGCTTCTACCGCGATAATTATGTGAAATTAATTGTCTAATTAATAGTTTGGTGCTGTCGGGTTCAGAGTCTGAGAGGCTTTTCATTTATCAAACACATTTTTTTGGCTCTGTGTGATTGTCTACATACCTTGATCACCTTAAAAATAATCAAACCTGTTTGGAATTAATCTGCTGATAAACCTATTTTCTTTTTTCAGTGAGAACTAAAGTATCCCACAGATGCATTTCATGCACTTCAGTATGAGAAAAAAACTGAGGAAATGTACTATTTACATTCTAGTGAGGTTTTCACATCCTTTTATTTTTGTTTTCTTTATTTTGTGTGTGTGTTAGCTTATTGTATGAAAATAAATGCGGTTCAGTTTCATCGTTTACGTTTAAACAATAAAATATTAAAATCATGGAAAAAAACCAACATTGGGTTTGATGCTTCCTGGTCTAAATAACTGAATGTAGTCAGATTTAAGTGTATTTATGTGAGTTTTGACGCTTTGTAGTTTGATATTGTTCACAGAAAAAATTTGCGTGGCTGCCACACATTTTCACGACAGGGAAAAAGTATGCATACATTTACGCAAACTTTGACGCAAAGTAAATTTTTATACATGCCGATTTGTGCGTAAAATATGGCGCCGTGCTCACACACGCTTTATGCAGGAGGCCCCAGGACTATTCTTTTCAGAGCCTCTCTTTGCATATTTTCCAAATTGCAAATCACAGTTCTGGTCAGCTGTTCCCTCAATGCAAAGGATCAAATTTTCTTGAGAGCTGTCAGGACGTAAAGGAGAGCTGTCAGGACATAGCACTTGGTTTCCTGGGGAAGTGGAAGATAGCATTTCTGTCCATATTGTCAGTCAAAGATGTTGAAGATATGTACATACATGGATTTTAATAGCAGAATTTCTGCTTTTTGGACTCAGTGGTTACCTGGAATATTGTGAAATTCAGAAAACATTAGCAGCATATGAGGGCAGCCTCTCAATGGTTGCCCTCATATGGCAGCCATTGAGAGGCTGCCATATGAGGGAATGTGCTAAGCGGTGAATTCTCACATTCAGATGCTTAACCCGTGTATGTAGAAATGGGGTCCAACTGACCCCACTCATGTAAAACTTGTATCATTTGCCATAGTCCTCTACATTTGCCTTAGTCCTTGCACACACAAGCGTTAAACTCGATCTTCATAGAACAAGAATAACAAACCAGAATCCAATAATGATTAAAATTTTGGACACATTTTGTCACTTTCTTATATTGAAGAATCCCCAAGAAGATAGCTAAAATGTGAATGGTTATAATTATGTAGAGCAAAGTAAAAATGAACAAATATGACTTATATTTTGGGTTCTTTATATGTAGCATGTATAAGCACACAAACTCACAGCAGTCTTTCCTTGAAATGCTCATTGTTTTGAGTCTTTCTCTACACTTTGAAGTGAAGTACTCAAAGTGAGGCTACTCCTTCTCTCTAGGGAGACTGAAGGTTTGGTATTGGTAACATCTGGAGGAATGTGTTAAGAAAGGCTCCCTTGGTAGGCGGTTGCTACTGGCACCAGCAAAACTTCCTACCAGGAGCCTTTCATCTCCGTTTGAACATGTGGACGTGGCCCTGACCTTGGGAGGAGTCAGAGGGCTTACTGTTATCAGGCTGACTGAGGTGTGGTCACTGTATTGAGCACTCTGTGCCTTTCTTTCCTTACACTAGACTGAGCTAGTGTATGAGGATACTCTTTACATTGTTTTGGAATGTCAACAACTACTCTGTCAGATTCCTGGTGAGAATTAGTCCAGCAAATGCCTGCTGATAAATTTCCATCAGTAAGTAATTTGTATTTGTAAATACCTTTTCACAAATAAAAATTAAAAAATACTTCAAAATTAGAACAAAAAACATGAAAAAAAAAAAAATGCCAACAACGGTATTTAGAAAACGTGGAAAAACAAAAGAGTTATAGATCAAATGCAGAATATGGAGTTTCAGATCTGGGGTCTCATGCATAAAAGAGTGCGCAGTTTTGACACTAAAGCTTGGAGTATGGAAAAATGTACAAAATTGAGGCTCACAAAAAAAAAAATCGGGATACATAAAGTCGTGCACATGCACGTGGCCGTGCACCTTTCCTTTATAAATCCTAATTTGCTGTTTGCAATTTTGCGCTTAGATAAAATATAACAAAATATGAACACAAGACCATAAGTTAAATCTAGTTTATAACATAAGAAAAATCTGTAGTTATTGAAAACAGCATATGCAGATTCAAAGGAATGTGCACTAGGTAGGATAATTTTCTAGAGTTTCTGTTTCTATTAAAAGTTTTAATTAAAAAGAAAATATAAAAAGTGCATAATATTTGTGCTAACAAAAACAGGCTGCTCACAAAATTATGAAAAAACTTTTCAAATTACAGCAGGGATGTAAGTCGTTGGGAGTTTGTTGGGAGCAGTGCTGGTTATAAATTCCAACTGCAGAGAGAGAGGACCTACAGTAACGCATTTTGTGCACCTAATATGCACAATCATAGTGGGACTTTTGCTCCTGAGATTGTGCCAAGGTGCCTTTGCAAAGTCTGTCACTGAAGGAGCGCTGCAGTTCTGGAACAGCTTCATGCTGTCATGAACTGCTGCATTAAAACAGAGTATTTTAATAATAAAAAGTTACAGGTGAAATGCAGTTAGGTGCAGGCACAGACATGGAAGAATCCAGCGAAGAACAGTGAAAAATAAGAACCATAAATACAGAGGGAGGTGTGGAAAATGGAATCAGATAAACTATTCAGGGCAAATGTGGTCCAGTTGCGGCTGTGAGAAACCAGGGAAACAAAGGGAACTGAAAACAAGCCCTTTGTAAATAGGAAAATAATGTCAAATGTAAAAGAAGCACAACATAAGAACACACTAAGACACTAAACAGAAAGAGATGAACAAATATGGCAACACCATTCTAACAATAACTGGGAAACAAACTGACAATGGCAAGACTTACTGAACACAAACACAAAAGAAACTAAAATACAAACACCTGTGAATCCCTGACACATGCATGAGGTGGGACTAGTGCTAATTTGTCATATCCACAGCTATGTGTATAGGGATATATGTGTGTGTGTCTTTTAAGTTCCTCCACTGCAAACCATGGTCAGCAGGTAATTCACCACTGAAACTCAACAACGTCAATGAGGAAGAGCATAATGAAAAGCAGAACCACTGAAGCAGACACCAGATTGTTTTCTCACTCACCAGCAAAGCTGCCTTTCCGCTTCCTTCCTGAGCATCGCACTAAGACTGCAAAGGTTGTCAGATGTCAGATCCTTTTTCAATAAAATACATCAAAGTCTGTGTTTGAAACTTGATCAAATGTGTAAAAGTTTTCAGGGGGTGTGACTTTTGTTTTTGCAAAGTGCTGTAGCATCTGTTGCTGCTCAGATTAAAATGTCCCTGTAATCTCAGTTCTGTCTTTTTACAGTGAAATGTTCTCATTGATCCTCTGCATTTAGTGTGGAACTTGTCTGCTGCTTCATGGAATGGCATGTACTATAGGTTACAGGTTAACAATAATTGGACTCAAATACAAGAACCATGTAGAGTTATGATTTGGAACTTATTTAATTTTCTCTCTAAACTCTTTAGGACCAAACTAGTAAAATACAGAACCAGGACCAGGAAGTGCTACTTGGGTTTAAAATCCCAAAATGGATTTAAATAGATTTTGGTCTGCATCTCTGGATCAGTTTACAGGCTGTATTATGGGGCGACATGTGATCCTAATACCATCACGGCTTCCTCTCTCTGCTTTGCCACCACCACTCACACACCTTCATTGTGCTTCTCTCTCTCCAAGTAGGTCAGTGAGTGTGGTGCACTGTATGTGCATGTGATCCAAACACTGCATCATCCAGGATTCCTAGCACATTTCCCATTCTTCCCAAAACAACTGTTGGGCTAATGAACTCCCAGCATGGCACATAATGTCCCACCAAGCATTAAGGATATCCATCACAGCTGCTGGAGGCTTTTTATGCAGCCCTGTCTATTGTTAATAATTTCCCACAGTGTCATTATAAGGGCAGATGGAGTCACACAAATAACTCACCTCTTTGGCTTGGCACTACAGGAGACAAGGGATGAATGGTTGTAAATGTCCTACTGGACAAGATCACAAACAAGGATTTTCCTTACTCAATAAAACTGAAGGCAACTGAAAGCAATCTTCATTATCACCTTCTCAGCATAGCACATGTTTTTTATTGAGTCTTAAAACTCTGATCTGGCAAGAGAAGCATTCTAGGCTGTTTTTGATAAAAATGTGAATTCTGGAATGAATAAACATTAAAAAACTATAATATTATTAGTAGTAGTAGTAATAACAGATTTTATTTATGCCTTTTACATTTTATGATCTTCAATAGATTTAAAAAAACCTGTTGTGGTTAAAATGGTTAAAACTTTTGTATTTTTCTCTTATTCTATTTAATTGTGCTACAAGTTTTTTAGATTTGCATGTATGAAATACACAGTAACATTACCCACAAGAGGAAATGAGACAGAATCTTCCATTCCATCAATAAAGACTCAACAAAATAATTTTTGGTATAAAATACTTTAATAAATAATAGGATTTTTCTGAAAAAAGAAAAGAAAAAGAAAAGCCAACTAACAAACCATTTTTCCAAAATTTTGTACAAAATCATAAAAAAAAATTCTGCACACTGCGACAGACTGGCGACCTGTCCAGGGTGACCCCGCCTCTCGCCCGGAACGTTATAGCTGGAAAGGCACCAGCAACCCTCCTGACCCCATCAGGGACAAGGGAGTAAGAAAATGGATGGATGGATGGAAAATTCTGCACATTCAACTCCTTTTCCAGGGCTAACACATAGTACATTTTACAGTCAGAAATTGAGTGTAGGTTCTCTTTCAACACCATTATTAACAAAATTTAAAAAAAATTAAAAATCAATTTTCATACATAAATATTGACAATATTTGACGTTACCCCGTAAATACTCAAAAGAGTGAACAACAACTTGTTCCCTTCATAAAACCAGAAAAACATAACAGGGAAACAAAATGAGAAGAGACTCATGCCTACAGCATGAACTTTCCCACACCATGAAGCCTGCAATGAGGGTGTTGCTAAAGGCCACTTCACTATCAGGCACCCTAACACTCTATAGTGATTACACTGTCAACAGACTGTAGAACTGTAGATCTGAACCTGGAACATGAGGAAGCTAAAGAGAGACTGCTGGCTGTGACCCATGAAGTGTGAACTGAAAATAGAAATCAGATTCATGTAAGAGCCAACCTTTGCTGGTACATGTGACATTTTTGTGTCAATTTCAGTTCAGTAATCTAAAAAGACACTATGCAGCAGAACAATGCAGCCACACGAGTAAACATGCTGATCTATCTTCTCATCAGCCCTGACTTGCTTTCTTCACACTATCCCTACATCGTGATGCTGCCTCCACTTTTCTTAACTGTGGGGACTGAAGCCTTTTCCATCATGCATTTCCTGTTGCATCTATTTTAAGATACTGGAAGACATGCACAAAGGCATGAAATGGGTAATGGGGGAGGCTCTACCAACAATATTTCATCTGTGCATAGTCAGTTGTGCATCATGTCTGCTAAGCGAATGCCATTGACTGGTAAGTGTCTAAAATTCACATTACTTGTCTTCTGAGAGTGTGTTTAGAATTAGGAGCACAACATGCATGATTTGATCTGGATTCGGCTAAAAGCAACATGAGCATAACATGTCTATATCATGAATAGTGAACTGTTTCAATCAGAAGGCCTACAGGTTATGCTGTTCAAAAACAAGACTTTACTCGTAGGATAAAACAAGAAAATTCAGTCTGACCTTGTACTAAGCAAGTACATGCATCTGTTTTTCTTTAATGTTGGCATGGTTAGGTTCTTGTGTTAAGATCATAGCAAGAATACAGTAATACTGGGACCAGTGATAGAACAGAAACAAACTATACAATGTCTTCAATGTTTTTTTTCTTTTTAGAACAAAATGTACTTTTGGGAACATGGATTCAGGAAGGGATGAAAAAACACAAATATCATTTTGATAGCTCAAATATGCCAAAACTAAATATGAAAGTAGTTTGTACAACCATTTGCAGGGTTAAAACAAATGCAGCATTTGCACTTTAATTAGAGGAACAAATACTCTTTAAACACTTCTGTATTAATAATTAGGTTTGAGAATTTACAAAATCTGAAAATGATTCAAATAAAATCTGCCATTAATAAATGGAATGACATAAAAATCCAAACATACAGGAAGCCTTATTCTTTAAAATTACTGCAATACAAATAATCTCTTAACTTACTAAAATCAAATAAACACAGTAATTTCTGTCCTATTTACAAGTGTTCTGTACATCACAATAAAACAAGCGTGAGAGGCGAGATGATTGTGATTATAGCCACTTTCCCTTTATATGTATTAAGAATCTTCTATTGTAAAGAAGGGAGAAGTTAGCAATTCAAGGCACTTTAATTAAAAAAAGAAATACTGAAAGATCACTGCATAGAAAAACAGGAGACAATTCTCATTTTAAAAGGGCAAATGCAAAAAAAATTGCAAGCTTCAACAAAACAAAAAAAAAAGAGAGAAAAAAGCTATTCTATGCATCAGTCAACCAGGTTAATATGCCAACTTGCACACAATGTAAATCTTTTTTTTAGATGTCAGGGTTTGGGCTGAAGTTAAACAGCAGTCAGCTACCTTAATGATAAAAACTGAAAGCTTCAGCTTCCCTGTAATGTTTTGAACCAAAAAGAGAAGCCTGTGGACCCCATAATCCCTGAAGCATTTGTTTTTTTCATGCCATTTTATAAGTTTCTTTCTTGATTTAATAAAAGTCTCCAGCTGCAAATAAAAGACTTAAATAAGGCATTATAAACTCAATAGAAAATGAAAGCATCTGCAGTCTTCATTTGTGGTGCAAAAGTTTTAAAGTCTGTGACGCTGAATTTATTTGTTCACACACAGAGGTCTGTAATGTCCTCGCTAAACTTGGCTGCATTCAGGTTTTTACATCGGTTGTCTTTGGGGTTGTATGCCGTCCGATGCGGTGCCATCACTGGGCCGCTGTGTGTCATGCACATCACCTCTGCCATTATGATGGTGCTCCTGTCCTGAGCTCCCACTATGGGACACTTGTGAGACAAACACTTGTCCCCCAAGCCCATGATCATCTCCTCGTCTTCCTCCAGCTGCTGCTCCTCCTCATCAGCCTCATCACACGTCCTGTCGGACGGGCCTATTAATTTCTTGCATTCGTACTGAATGTCTTTGTCTCGGTTTTCCTTTGGGGTATTGCTCCGCAGGGGCTCCAGCTGGTTGTTAACGGTGGTGTCTTCAGACAGGGCGGCTCTCTCTCGCTCTTTCTTTCTTTTACGGGTCCACCAAACACAGACAACAAGGCAAAAGACCCAGAGGAGGCTGAAGACAACTCCAAGAACAGGGACTAAATAAACTGAACAAGAATGACATAAAACATTTTAGAATTAGAAGTTGACTTAAAATGTATCTACATGCAATTAAAGGGGCTTGTAGGGGTATAAAAATACACCCTATTTGCAGGCAGATGAGATTTTAACTGCATTGTTAAAAAAACTAAAACACATCCTTAACTTTTTGGTTACAAATAGAGTAAAGGTTTGAAAATCACAAACTGTGACCTTTATATTGATCTTTGTTTCAGTTCAGTTTTAATCACAAAGTTTTTTTGGATTTTGAGAAAGAGATGATCAAATGCAGTTCAATTTGATTAAAAAATGATGAAAGCCCTTTAAGAAGCTCAGGAGCAGGTGCTGAATTTACGGTTATTAGCGGCTAATTGTTAATGAGTTGCAACATAGAATGCAACTGGTCTCTCTTTCTGCCCAGGTCCAAATGAGATCTAGATCTCAACGGGGTTTACCTGGTTAAATAAAGGAAATAATAATAATAAAATATAGAAGAACCAAATCACTGTGTATTTTTAAACTAAAATTCCAGAATGTTCCAAACCAGAATATTCCAAAGTACTGGAGCCATTAAATTGTTGTCAGACAACTTAATGTTTTGCTCAAAAAAACAACACAAATTTTTAAAAAACCAAATAAATAAGTTGTCCGTTCAAGTTTCAAATATATGTAAATGCATTATTTTCATAAATGGAAAAAAATAGAGCTTAATTTCAGAATTTAGCTAAAACAGCACATTTAAAAAATAAAATATTAACGCATTTGAGTGTGTATTTTTGTTTAAAGGCACAATTTCCTCTATTGCGGTTTAGCATATAGCAAAAACATTTTTTTACAGTATAACTTCTTAGCTTAATAAAAGAATTGTTACAAGTCAGCTGACATTTCTTCTACTGAGTCAAATTTCATCAGACTTTATTGGTTGACTGTTTTATGGAGGACCTTATAATAGTCTTTAATAGAAGCAACTTTTTTGATTTAGATTCCAACTTCTCACAGATTTCAAAAGAGATTTCCAACATTTAAAATGCTCCAAGTTACATAATTTTTAACTAACAGATATAGTCACAATACAATGTTAAAAGCTCTTTCATTACTTCTTCTGATTACTTATTTCGACATACCGTTTCTTAAAAATGTTTTCTAATACGTATGCCCATTGAAAACAAACAGCTCATATCACTTTTTTCACCATGAAGACAGCTGGTCCTCACACTGACAAGAAAATTGTCGTTCTTACAGCAGTGTTTAATAAGCTAGCTTTGTCAGTGAAGTCAGTAGAGTTGCAACCAGAGAGTGAAATTGTTGAATTGTCAATAAGTCAATGAAGCACCTATTCACACGTTAAACTTCTAATTACAATCATGTAAGTGTTTCTATTAATGGTTTGGTACATATCACAGTGCTGGGTTCACAGTTGTTTTGTTTTTCCCTATTAATCTTCCACCAAGAATCATTTTATTTTTGATTTCTATAACACCCAGGACCTGTGGCTTGTACAGAATGCTGTTCCATATCCCAGTTGCTGGCACTGATAAAGAGCAGAATGAAAAAAAAACAAAAAATCAGTTTCGCCATGGAAGTTGGACTCACCTTCAGCTCGACATTCAGCCTGCATCTCCATTCTGGCCTCCACTACAGCTTGAAGGATGGTGCTGTTGTATTTGGACAATGCACTAGTAATGGCAGCTGCTGCATTCTGGATATAGCCACAGTCACTGTCCTTCAATTGTCCATCCATTTCAAAAGACTGCAGAGAAGGAGACAGAAAGACATGAAACTCATTTTAATAACTTGGGTGTAATTATTGAATTTGATCATTTTTATGCAGTTATTGGGACCACAGTCAGTGTCTGTCTATATATACCTCATGGTTATTCCACCAATTTGATTTCTGAACTCTTCCAGAGTGTTAAAACATTAGTATTGTTTCTAAATGAAGATGAACTTGTTTTCTATGCATTATTTGAGGTCTGAAAGCACTGCATCTTTTTCATTATTTTGACCATTTCTCATTTTTGCAAATACAAAATTTTTGCTTGGAATTTGAGAAATGTCAGTAGTTCATAGAAAGAACAATATTCATTTTACTCAAATGTATGTTATTAATTCTTCAAGTTGTCAAGAGTGGCTTTGTGGTGGTGAAGTTGGGGTGCAGGCAGACCCAGATGAAGATGATAATGAATTTAATGATTAAAACCAAGGAACAGAACAACACCACGAGAAACATACGAAGCATGATGAGGATCCGACAAGAGACAAAGACAACAGGTGGGTTTAAATACACAGGGAGGTAATCAAGGAAACAGTCAACGGGGAAGACGAAAGGACAGAGACTCACAGGACAGAAACTGAACACAGAAAACGGGCAGGGAACCAAATCGTGCTGGGCCCGCAGCCTCAAAGAGTGAACCCACAAAACCTAAAAATAAATACACGGAAACAAGGATCATGACACAAGTACTTCAATGACTCATGTCTATGCTTTTATTTTGAAGTGGTTCCTTTTATTGGAAGGAGGTTTGTTCCATTTGTCTCTTCTTCTGACGTTCATCAGTTGATCTGTTTGCTGTTTACTGTTGAGACTGGTGCCGCAGTCATTGACAATGTAAATCGTGGTGTTAGTCATGTGTCATGAATAGGTGGATGTCACTTCTGATAGCGTTTCTTGGCTGCAAGTGTGTTTCTATAGTTTTTGAATGTCTATTTTGCTCTTAATGATTGTGATTTAGTGTTGAAACTATCTTTGTATTTGGCTGTTGGTCTTGAGATTTGGGCAGTTGGAGATAGATTGATTCCAGGTGCTGTTCTGCATCATTCAAATTTAATCAGTGCTTTAGAAAGGGAATTAATGCTGATATTTAAGGTTTGTTTGCACACTGATGTCCATTTTTAAATGGTAATTTGAATCTTTATTATTATTGTATTTTCAGAAACTGCTTCAATTTATTTGCGCTGACATTGCAAATAAATTGATAGAAACACACTGAATTGTCAGTAATTGTTCAGTAAACCATTTAAACACCCTGATGACCAGCGTGCTTTCTGACCGAAGCCCTACAGCAGTGGTTCTTAACCTGGGTTCGATCGAACCCCAGAGGTTCCATGAGTTGGTCTCAGGGGTTCGGCGGAGCTTCTGCCGCGGAGGTAAAGACACACTTGTGTAAAGTTGTGATGACGCCCCGCTTTGCCATCACTTGCTGCAGAGGATCACGTTACATTGCTTAGCCAATCAGAGGATCACGTTACATTGCCTAGCCAATCAGAGGATCACGTTACATCGCTTAGCCAATCAGTGCTGCGGAGGAGCACTGATTCAAGGAGCTCCACTCTCAGCATGGATTTGAACTTGTGTCTTTAATCACTTCAGCAAAGCTCACAGTTTTTACCAAATTCTATAGTCTAAATCTGCTCCTTAGTCACATCTTTTCGGTGTTGCTACTGCCTCTAGTGGTGTGGGGGGGGGGGGGGTAACACAGCTAATATAATAACATTACTAAATCAGAATACCGCAAAGTATTTTGTGTGTCGGGGGGGTTGTTGGAATAAGAAGGGTTCGGTGAATGCTCATATGCAACTGGGGGGTTCGGTACCTCAAAAAAGGTTAAGAACCACTTAACCTCTGCAGTGATACAGACACTGCAGAGGTTGCAGTGTCTGTATCACTGCAACCTCTGTTGCAGTGATACAGCAACAGAGGTCAAAATTCTCAACAGTATATCTATAAAAAGTAAAACGAAAGAAACTGATTTATTTGCTGTGTGATGTGACGATGTGAATCCTTCATTCAGGTCGTATAAAAAAAAAAGAAAATGCAATAAAACATGTCATCATTATAGTTAAAAAAACTTTCACAATATATTTTTTAATGTTACAATGACAGACATTGAGAAGTCCAGATCCTCTGACTGAGAGAGCTGGAACATAATTTGTCTCTGTCCCACCCCACTGCAGATAGTGCACCAATCAAAAGCTGACTCCAAACCTTGGGATTCCAGCAAGTGGGGTGGAACCGGGTTGGAAGTGCTAATGCAAAAACACTGGGCCCAGCTTTGAAGCCAGGCTGGCCTGGGTCCGGCTGTGCAGTGCAAAAGAGGTTATTGTAGGTAGTTGGTATGGATGATGAGGGTATAAATACGGTAATAACACCATGGTGATGCATTCTTTAGAATGTGTGGTTCTTCTGGCTCATCGTCTTCATTCTCCTCCTCTGGGTCAGACTCTGGCTGAGGTTGGATGGACAAGTCTTCTGCTGCTGACATCTTTAATAAACTTGGGAATAAAAAGTTTCTCTGTTGGTAGATAATCGGATCGCTGCTATTAAACTACAAAAATGGTCGACCAGGGTGGAGTGGAACATTCTACTACCTGGTAGAGGCGTGAAATGTCTGACATTTAAAAAGACAGCAGCAAAACGAGTTGCTCTTAAAAGAGCCTCAGAGCAGAGGTAAAGGAGGGTCTGTGTGAATTCAGACCAAAGCATTGAAGTTCTACTTTAAATAGACCATAAAGTGAATGATTTACATGTGAAAAGGAAGAATTAAAGAGCATGATATGTCCACTTTTAAGCAAACGGGATGTAACACATTTTATTTACTTTCACTGCTGAGACACAATAGAATGAGACACATTAGCAATAAAAATCAGTTCGTTCATTTCATTACTTGGACTAAATCACAATAAACTGCCTTGTTATTCCTTGTAAATGAATACTGCTTCTCCATACTTAGCTGTAGTTCTGCTTTGATAGACTTAAGCTTTTTTTGTTGAAGGTAACAAATATTTCAATTATATTTAGCCCTCTCAAAGTCTTCTCACTAACATTCGCGTTAAATGGGAGAAAGGGGCTGAGCATTTCAAGAGGCTGACAACTCGGTGTGTGGGAGCTAAGAGCAGAGGAGCTGATGGTAAATAGAAAAAAAGAAAGTATGCTTTCATTTATTACCATCTTCAATGTCCAGCCTTTACAATCAGTATTTCTCTATAAAAACCATGGTGCTTTGAGCATTATGTTTAAGTTATGATAGTTACCAGATATTAATTATTTCTACCTACTTAATAAAAACCAATGTTTATGAGTAATTCTATTAAGTGGAGTTACTCATTAAAACTTTTTATTTAGAGACTTAAAAAAATGCAAAATTGTAAAAGTTTTGTAGCAGAGATTAGATCAGTAACACTGAACCAGACTCATATCTAAACAACATTTAAATACACATTTCCACTTGTCATTTTTGGTCCTGCAGTTTGAACACATTAAAAGAGTAATAAAGGACATTGTGGTAATAATTAATATTACTATGAATGTGACTATCAGCCATGAAATGTAAACGCAATAATTGGCAATTATTCAGTATACTTTGCACTGATAAGTTTCTGCACATTTTACGTTGCATTTTACTGTAATTTTGCCAAATACTTCCAAAATTGCTCTGTTTATTGTCCCAATCAATAATTAAACGGGGTTTAATTAGTGGTTTGTAACTTCTCTTCACATTCAACTCAATTCAAATTAAATCTTGTTCAAATTATAATGCAGAAGAATCTAGTTGATCACATTGAAAAAAAGTGAACAATTTATGGAAGGTCAACCAGTGGTGTGTTAACATAATTAGTGTGTACACACAAGCCTACTTTAAAATGGTCAACATTTTACCAGAGGATATGTAATACAACAAAGAGAACAGAAGGAGAGAAGAAAAATCACATTCATCTGTCTGAACAGAGGAGATTCTACTCCTGACATCTGGCAGGCTGAGAGCATAGGTGGAGTTAATTGCCTAATAAGGTGTGGGTAAAACTGCTATGGAGAACTGAGGAGGATTAGCTTAGTGTTGTGTAGTTGAATTGATCCAAGCAATAGAAAAAAAAGAGTGGCTGTACTCCTTGTTTGATCGGGTAAAAAACAGCATTCTTTGTTTCTCTTCAGGAAGTTAGCAGTTCATTCCCACACCTCTAAGCCCTGCTGATCTGGCTCACTGTCTGAGCTGAGTTCAATAAAAATACCAAGAATCTACTGGGAAGAAAGAAATCAAAAGGGTTTGCTGGTTCTATTTTCAACTAATTGTATTAATTTGTTTTATTTTGTAACAAGGTTGCTGTGTATTGCATACTTCTGCCCAGGTCCCTCTTGAAAATGAGATCTAGATCTCAATGGGATTCATCTTAAATAAAGGAAATTAAAAAAAAACTAGCAGAGAAAAAAAACAGATAACTTGACAGTGTTCCTGTTCAGTCAGCAGGCTAACTGTTACTGTTGTTAGCAATACAAACTGATAATAAGGGATTTTAACATTATAGCAACATGCTCATACAACACAAGGTTGTAGTGTTGTATATCAGTTGCCGATTGACTGCATTTTACACTGACAGCCGTCGCTACATCAGGATGTGCTGCAGCTAGCTGTGTAGCCATACATTCAATCTGACCCAGTGTTCATCAAAGCCAATGTTTGATGAACACTGGGTTCATCAAAACAAGACAAGATTTTTACAATGTACTGAAGAAAACTAGGAATAACACATAGAGTAGCAGAGGCTAAAACTGCTAATGCAGTGAAGGAATACGTTTGGATTGGCCTAGCCAGAATCCCGACTTCAACCTGATGCAGAGTCTATGGACAGAAGAAAAGATTAGGGAGATAGCAAGAAGACTTTCTGAGCTACAGAGATTTTAGTGGAGACAAACCGTGTGCAATTAAGCATTGTATTATTGCTGTAGCATGCAAAGATATGAAAAATTTTGGACTTCAATTTTTGTACAAATGTAAATAAAAACAATTATTTTTTGCCTGTATGCAATTGCCTGTATTTTTTGTCAATAAGAAAACAAAGAACATAATGTAAAATATAAATCTGCCTGGAATTTGAGTGAAAATATTTGATTATATTTATATATTACAGAAACCTTCATAAAACGTCTGTGCATCATTCCCCTATCTACTACACAAGCATTTGACATAAACTCTGACTTGTAGTTACTTATTAAAAGAAACCTTGAACTGCTAGCATTCTGGTACAACAGGAGCCCACATCAACCATAAGTATTCTTCTATCTGTTGTGTTTTTTGTAAAGCCTTGCAGTGGATCAAGCTCACCACCTTTCCTACATCAGCTTCTCAAAGCTGCCTTTCTATCATCAGAGCTAAACCCCTCTTTGAGTGCTTTAAGCTCCAAAATTGCTGATTTCTCTCAAGTCTAGGTGGCCAAGAGAGATGGACAAGGAGAAAATCACACAACAGTAAACAAAAAAAAAACACAGAGATGTACTGGAAATCTGTTGCTGGCTGGAATTGGATTTTACCAGTTGTAATTGGTAACCAGCTGATGAATGCATGTGCTCCTCAGTTCGGAAGTTGCTGCTGAATAAAGAAAACTCAGAGAAAAGCAGCTAGGTTTCCTACTGTGGTGTAAGGACTGTTTTTGGCCACCTGCTGTTTTTAAACATGGTGAGACTTCAGCAGAGAACAGGAAGTTGAACCTATTACAGTAAAGTTCTTTTGATATGCATAATGACTGACAAGTCACGACAGAAAAGTTTCTATCTGGCTAGTTTTTTTGAAGAAAAACATTGCTTTATTTTACAAAAAATAACTTATACTAATACATTTCTGTTTTTATAATGAAAACAGAAATAAGTCTTCTATTATTCACAAAATCTGTATCAGCAGAGCTACAAAATCTGTGATTGGTGCAATTGCTAAGAAACAATGATTTTAAGGAGAAAAAAAGAGAACATGTCAGAGATATGACATTTTACTTTCTAAGGTGTTTCCAAGCAAAATAGACATTTTATCCAGAAGTTGCTGAAACAAAATTTATTCTCCTGCCTGTTGCTCTTATTCCTTTTTATTTTTTAAATCTAATCAAAGGAGGATGACATCAACATCCTGGACAGACTGGCGACATGTCCAGGGTGACCCCTCTTGCCCAAAACGTTCACTGGAGATCGGCACCAGCAACCCTGCCGACCCCACTGGGGACAAGGGGGTAAAGAAAATGGATGGATGGACATCAAGAATTGCTCTAATGTTTTGCTCTAATTTTTCAGGAATTTTTTTGTGGCAAGCTAAGCAATGTTTGTTTAAGAAGAATAGTAAAAGTAGGACATTGTACATTTATTTCATCCATGTACTTATTTAACCCTTGTGTGTGCGAGGACTGAGGCAAAGGTAGAGGACTATGGCAAATGATACAAGTTTTACGTGTGTGGGGTCCGTTGGACCCCGTTTCTACATACAAAGGTTAAGTAAGTTCAGAATCCACATTTAGCCAGCCGTGCTACCTGTGCTAATTGCTTATAACTAAGTCCTGTTTCTCTGTAATTGCTCTCATACACAGATTGTGTACTGCTGCTTCTGCTGCCACAACACAAATGTAAAAAATGCCACCACTGGAAATAATTTATTTGAAGACTAATCTTATATTAATGTCGATTTTATAGATAAATCAGCATCCGTAGGTTGGAACTTAAAACACAAACTAGCTGATTTGGTCACTTGATTCTGTTTGGTGCATCTCAAGTTTAAAATGTAAAATTCAAATGGTTGTTTTTTGCAGTCTTGCTTATGAAGCATTTGAACAAACATCTCATATTTGGCTGAAGAGTGTAGTGTTGTTTCCTGAATAGTGAAAATATAAGTGTTAGGGTAAGTATGTGTAGTAATTACCATGGCAACCTCCACAGCGTTTCTTGTATAATAGGACAAATCACAGAGGATGATCAGTGTTCGGTCCACAGCCAGCATCCGAGTCACAGGGAGGTATCTCAGCTCGGAGCAAATGTTCTCTACAGCAGTGCCCTGCCACACACACACACACACACACACACACACACACACACACACACACACACACACACACACACACACACACACACACACACACACACACACACCCCCACACACACACACACACACACACACACGCACACAAAGTAGGTAGATTAGTAAAAACATTGTCAAAATGTCTAAATTACAGTGGTTTCAGATTAGAAAATCCGGGTCAGTTGAGCCAAAATTATTAGCCTGATGGTGGGCCGGGCTTCTGTGACAATAAACTGTAAATAAATACACAGAGAAGATTAAAAGAAAATACATGATCAAGTTGTGACTTGCTATAGTATAAATATAGCAGTAGGTAGCTTATGGTGTAGAAGAAGGAAAGAAATCAAAAAGCAGACGTCCATCAGATTAACAAGCGCAGTGCGCAGCAAAATAAATGTGCAGCAGCTCCACTGCTCTGCTCCAATTAATCACACATCCTAGATGATAAAATCTAAAAATGGTAGAAGTTACGCTGTTTACTCTAATGATGGTCTAAGAACGAAAGCAGTAAAAGCTTAATTAAAATAAAAGATTGGGTTTCCCCCTGCTCGATGGCTTAACCAAGCACAGAGAGCAGACTTATATCCTATGTGATTACACACACCTGGTCTCAAATTCACACACAGAGAACATGGCTGAGGTCACTAAGTCAACCACTATAAGAAGAATTTCTAACAGAGATGACAACAGAGTATCATTTCTGGACACTATCTGAGAGCAAACAGCAGCGCGGTGAAGAGTTATGGACCAGAGGCTTGGAGCGCGTCTGGCAGCTGAGCCACTGCTGAGGGGAGTGTTTACAAGATCAGGCAGCGTTCAGAGAGTCTTGCCGACTTCTGATCACTTCAGTTGGTGAAATGTTACCTTCAAAACTTTGTCACTGCAGAGATAAGTTTGATGGTAACATGATGGTAAATGCAATTAAATGACGCTATCATTTTAAAAATTCATGGTAAAATTAGATTATGACATGATTAATTTTTCCACCGTTATTTAAAATGATGGACAACAAAAATCTAGCACGGGGTGCCTAAAAGTCGGTCCTCGAGGGCTGGCATCCTGCATGTTTTAGTTCTCCTCTGGTTTAGCACACCTGCATCAAATGATGGCTCATTAGAAAGCCAAAGTAGAACATTGACTTGCTGAGGAGGTTGTTAATACCACTAGGGAGAGAACTAAAAATGCAGGATGCTGGCCCTCGAGGACCGACTTTGGGCACCCCTGGTCTAGCGCAATCTTTGCTAGAAATCTATGGGCATTTTAGCCCCTTCCACTGTCTAAGTTCTCTGTTTTGTTGGAGAATTGGCAAATAACTTATTGATGTATTACCACCATCACATGGTATGGAGAATGGTTTAGCCTCTTCACCGTAGTGAAGCACAGCAGGAAAGTCCAGCAGAACAGTGCTATTAATCTGGAGTATCGGTTTGCAGGTTCCTACAAACCTGCAAGTACCGGTGTCCCGGTACTTGACGCTGGTACCGGGACACCACTAGTTTTATTCTGAGCCTTTAATCTGCAGGTGAACCTCTAGTAGGGAAGGGAGACTCTAAGGATCTCTGTTATTGCAGTGCTGCTGTCTGAAGAAGGGCAATATCTTGAAAATGGTTCAGTTTATATCTGTTTTGATGAGTTTCTTGGAATCATTCATATTTTCAGCATTAATTATGTCTCAATACAGATTATTATGACAATCCTTGTCTACTGGGTGTTTCTCTGATTAATGCTTTCCAAAACATCTAACACCTCTATGTATGAGTACCTGTGGCACTTTGTCCTTGTTAAAGATGAGAGTGATGTGAGCACAGCTGTTGTCCAGGTAGCCACTATGGGGCTCACACTGGGTATCCTCAGGAGTGGGAGGGTCAGGTGTTGAGCACACGCCCCACTGATGACATGGTGGAGACAAGCATGTGAGGAATGGATGCTTCACACACTCAAGGCCTCCAGGGCAGGGCTGATGGCTGGTGACTGAAGGCAAAACAGCATTTGGGAGGATGCAGGGGCGACGACCGCACTTCACCTGTAAGTGGACAGTTAGAGGGATTTAGTACATGCCTCAAATATTTAAAGTGGATCAGTAATTGCTCAGCCTATATATGTGGAAAAAATCTTTGGTTCATCAGTGAAACCTTGGAACAGTGAACTTCGCCATTGACACACTGACAGGCGTTGCAGTCCTCCTCCCAGTGACTGCTGTGAGGATACTGCAGGCCAGCGTGGCGGCAGGACTTTCCAAGTCCCATGACTGAAAAGATAAAAGGAAGCTTTATTAAGATGCAACTCACTATAAATGATCGTCAGAGATGAAACAATCAATCGTCAGAGATGAAACAATCAATCGTCAGAGATGAAACAATCAATCTATATTGTAATTTCACAATAACTTTCTTTTAGAGCTTGGGAATTTCACAAATCTTCATACACAACTCTGCTGCAAAAGTATTGAAAACCTCACCAAGACCTTACCAAGGATCTACAAGGACATCTACGTTCTACCTGTATCATACCAAATCCTGTGAAGGCAGCCTTAATATGAAACTTCAGTGGCAAGCAAAGTCAAGTTTATTTGTACAGCACATTTTAGCAGCAATGAAGTTAAAGTAAATAAACGAAACAAAAAGAGAAATATTACAGAAGACTCGAAAAAGTAATGAAAAGTTGTAATCCAGACCAGAATTAATTTATATTAGTTAAAGGCAACTCTAAGAAATTGGGTTTTTAATTGGACTGGCACTTTAACGCCTTTACTTGAGTAGTTAAATAGATTAAAGTATTTTCCGGACTATGGAACGAATCTCACGATAAGGTGCACCCACAAAGTTTAAAAAAAAAACCTCCAAATGTACATATATAAGCTGCACTGGGTTATAAGCCCCTGGTATCTCCGCCGCTCTCGGTTTTCCACAAGGTCGCAGCAGGGGTCCTTAATAAATCTGCTATTAAGGCCCCGTGCTCGTGGTCGATCTGGCAGTATTTATCTGTAACTGCCAGATGAATAGCCTTCAACTTAAAAGCGGCATCATATGAACTTCTTCATGTTGTCTCCATGAAGAGGGGGTATGAGTTTGAAGAAATTTCTCCGTCATGCCTGCTTGTATGTTCTTGTTCTAAATGAAAATCAGCACTCTCTTCTTTGATTTCCAATTTTGACTTCCAATGATTCACTTCCTGCTAAAGAGCCCACTGGCGGTTGACGAAAAATCCACAGAAAAGCTGCACTGGGCTATAAGCCGCATGGTTCAAAGCACTGAAAAAAAGTAGCGGCTTATAAGTCCGAAAAATATTGTATAACGTTAAATATTTTAACACAATTACTTGCTTTTTTTTTTTTTTTTACATTGGTACCACAACCAAAACTTTTGTATCTGTGGGCCCACTGGTGGTTCGTTTCTGCTTCTGAACTAATCTGATGGGATGCTGGGAAAGACTATTGTTGTGTATAAATTGTGCTAAAATGAGTTAGCCCATCAGTGAAGCTATTCAAGCATAAAATAACATCTCAATGCTAAACATGTAGCAGCTAATACTAATGTCAGTGCCCAGGGTCCATATTCTTACAGACGTTCTATGAATGATCAGGAGTTCTTCGAACACTGGAAATCTGAATGACAACAATAACACTACACCTGATGGTTGAAAAATAAGAAGAACGTGATAAAGATATGAAATACATAATGTTGAGCTCATATGCTTATTTATTTAATAAGTCAGCAGCAAAATGTTTTTTTTGAATTGAGAATGTTGCTTGGGACTGTACTTCTTCATAAAAATGCAATTCATTAATCACAGACACTGCAATATCTCGCCACTAGATTTTAGCCTTGATTTTAAATTAATGCACAAACGATTTAGATGTACAGTGAACCCTCGCTATAACATGGTTCACCTTTTCGCGGTCTCGCTGCTTTGCGGATTTTTTTGTGCAGTTTTTTTAACAGTGCATTGTGTTCTGCGTCCTGATTGGCTAAAATATAAGTAATACAGCCATTCAGGAGATGGAAACTGAAACTATGAATGCCTGCTGAAAAAAACTGTGGCCGGAGGCTCTGCCGTAGATACAGCTGTGAATCTCGCGGGGCAGGTTGGAGGAGACGCTTTAATGACATGACATGACTCCGGATCACGTTAAGGCCGTGATTGATGTGCACGCACATCCGCTGACCTGAAAACAGGTTTTGTTCTTTGGTTTCAATGTAGAGTATTTAATTATGCTGTGTAATAGTTGTAAAAAAATAAAGGTAACTACTTCGCGGGTTTCACTTTTCGCAGGTTATTTTCGGAACGCAACCCCCGCGAAAAACGAGGGATCACTGTATTTAACTTACTCTGCTGACACTGAGGTCCAGCTTGTCCAGGAGGGCAGACACAGTGGTAGGCACCGATCTCATCTATGCATGTAGAGCCTTCAGCACAGGGAGACGACTGACACTCATTTATATCTGTGGAAACAAGTATACAGAACATTCACAGAAATATGAAGTCAATGTTGGTTTTAAAGACATAAGCTCAGGATTAGAACTGAATTTTAAACCTAGAACTAGTAGTGTTTTGATCAAGTAAAACAAGTCAAACTCTACATTTGTAGAAGGTCAAATACTAGGCTGTAAAAATCTGAACCTTGGGTGTATTTTAATGTTCATTTGAAAATCTTTAAGGAGATTATTTTCTTCCAATATGATCACAGTTTGGTCCCAAAATCTCCAAATAGATACCATTCTGCTTCTGGAAAATCTTCTCTGAAAAGCCTTCTAGTCAGAGACGTTGTGAGAGTGCCCAACCAGCATAAGCTCTGACCTCGGCTCAGCACAGAGGGGAAAGGTTAACACAGTTTTCCTAAAAGGCTTGAAAATCTGTCACCCAGAAACAATCGGCTCAGGCTCCCTACCAAGGCCCTTCATTGCTGACCCCCTTTCCAATTCCCCAGCCCACCTGACCCCAGCCTCCAGCTCCTTTTGGTTCCCATGCACTCACTGATGCGGCAATCTGGTCCAGCAAATCCTGACGCACACTCGCAGCGGAACCAATTCACACCATCAACACAGATGCCACCGTTGTAGCTGCAAAGGAGAGAAGAGCAAAACCTCATTCAGAAATTTGATTTAATCTTTTTGTGTCTGTTTTCCTAAATGGCTTTTAGGTTTCTTCAATAAAATATCAGTGCTTTTAAAATCAGCTTCTAGTACAGAAAATTGGTGGAAACCAAGAGCCAACATTTTGATCCGTTATTCATTAATGTGAAAAAAGATGAAAATTTAGACAAATTTTTATTATGAAGTCGTGGTGCTATTGCTTTTTTTGATTTTGATGAGACCTTCAAGCCAAAGCTAGATCAATGTCTAGATTTCTTATGCAAATACATAAAGACTACATAGTGAGGGCCACAGCCCCATCTCTGAACAGCTACAATTCTCACATTTTGCCCCAGGTTCTGGGCCCTGAATAGCGCAGGAGGCGTGGCATCACCCTGCCTCTCTTCCTTTTCCACCTCCTCTCTTCCTAGGTGGATTAACCACCACTAATCCACCTATCAGTCATTGAAGAGCCAGGGTGAGGATAGGTGGGGGACGGGGGGCCAAATTGGGATTGACTTTTGTGGACCACTGTAAGAATAGCACCAATGTTGCTGCAGTTAAATATGGATCCTAAATATTAACTTTGTAGTGAGAAAAAATTTAGTTCTGCAGTTACACAGTTCTATTGCAGTTTGGTGAGCTATTGCAATGTTTTCCAACACTGGTCTTCAAGGCACGTTGCCCTACATGTTTTAAATGTCTCCCTGCTTTAACACACCTGATTCAGATTATTGCCATTCATTATTGTTAATCAGCCATTAATTGAAATCAGGTGTGCTGAAGCAGGGAAGCACCTAACATGCAGGGCCTTGAGGATCAGGTATAGGAAACACTGCCATAATGAGATTTGCTGACCTGTTAAATCTCATTCAAAAAAACAACAGTCTAAATATATAAATGTGTGAAAAAACAAAAATATTTTCCGACTGGGTGACATGAAGCTGTTAAGAAAAGAGACAATTAACCTAAAACCAAACTCTTTATACTTCACAGACATGTAAGTAACTTCCAGATAGCATTAATGCTACCTGGAATTTAGGGTTGTGTTGAGCCTTTTATGTAGAAATGGGGTCCAACCGACTCCACACACGTAAAACTTGTATCATTTGCCATAGTCCTCTACGTTTGCCTCAGTCCTCGCACGCACAAGGGTTAATACAGCAGGTCTTGATGATCAACTCCAAATCTTTACTGAAACGTATATTCTTTACTTTTTTCATGGACTTTCTACAGCTAATTAAATGCAAGCACAATCAGACTTGTACGTAAACAGTTTATGATCCCAGTGTGACCCGCATGCACAGAAAAACCTTGACAACACACAGCAGTGTACAGTTTGCAGAAGTAATAATGGATCAATTATAAAGGTGTTAAGCAATGGCAGTTGACTACTATCACCTCTGAAGTGACACAGCTTGCAAAAAAGTATCGGTGCTGCTTGATTCAGACATTGTTTACGTCAGGATTGACCAGTCTGGCTTCTTCTGGTGCATCTTATGAAGAATGCCTCACGTCAATGACGGAAAAGATGGATAAAATGCAAACTGACGGCTCAGACTGCAGACACTTGGAAAACTATTGGATATGTATCCAATTTAGAACGACATATGGAAGAGGGACAAATCAGACTTTTCTTGGGGTGAATACATCGGAATGGGGCTGTTCAGACAGTCAGGATTGGGGCAAAAAACTTGGGTCGCATTTACCTGCTGTGTGAACAAAGCCTAAAAGAAGATAAATATTACAAGACTAAATGAAGGATTTTTGAATAACAGGGGCAACTCAAACATAAACATGTAATCTAAATCAGTTTGTCTTACCAAGGGTGTGGATTGCAGTCATCGATATCTGCAAAACGGAAGAACAATAAAAGATCAGATGGCTCTGAATGAATGAGATCATTTGTGCAAGACTTCTCTTTCACAAATCTTTGGACTTGCATAAGATATTCTCTGTTCTTATTCTGCCATTCAGAAAATAAAAAATTTTTTTGGTAATCAAACAGACTTAAACAGGAAGCAGTTAGTCTGTGTGTCTATGAAATAGAGGTATACTTTGTGCACAAGTGGGGCCTTCCCAGCCATCCTTGCAGATGCAGGTGAAAGGTTCTCCTCCAACACATGTTCCTCCGTTCTCACATGGATCCGAATCACAAGTGCTGTTCTTAGCTAAAACAAAACATTTGATCATCCACTGATTTAATTTTGTCTAGTAACAGCAGCTGATGCAGTCATCATGATTAACATAGTTGTATAGAAACAATGGCTGACCTGTGTTGCAGGTGTTTCCTGCCCACCCTGCTAGGCAGTGGCACAGGAATGAGTCTCCACGGTCATAACAAGTCCCGCCGTTCCTGCATGTGTTGGAGTCACATTGGCTCTCACCTGGAGAGTGGAAGCACCACACAAACACTGCTGGTATTTGTCTTTCTGCCATTATTGATAAGTTCCACTCAACAGATGGAAAGAAAAGAGCAGTAAGAGAGATCATGTTCACTGACATGTAAGCAGTTCTGGAATTCTTCCTCACCCCAAAGATCAAGTAGATTAAGTAGTTCAGAAATATAAGACCTGACATGCAAGGAATGTGAAGGAAAACATATTGCCCCTTTTTTGCTGGCTGACACTAATAAAACAGATATGTGAGTGGGAGGAAGGTCTTAACAGTTTGTGGTAATCGCAGAAATAGGTTTCAATGTGTGCATAAATGACTGCAGTCAAACTCACGTAAGTGACAGTTTTTTCCTTTCCAGCTGTCTATGCAGTTGCAGTAGAAATCATGAAATAGATCCACGCACTGGCCTCCGTTCTGACAGGGGTTGCTGCTACACTCATTCACATCTGGAAATGAAAAGTCAGTTTGGAGAGGTATGTGGGGAACTTAAATAAAATGATTAGAAAAGACGGGCAGATGATCACAACAAACCAGAAAAAGGACTTGTTTTTGTTGGTAAATTTTCTCATTTAAAGCAGCTGTTGGTCTTTTACATCTTAATCATTTCATGCCTGTGAAGATTTGGTTATTTTATGGTCAATGTTTTTTAGTACAAAAGCTTGCCCCTTAATGCCGGACATTTTTTGTACAGATCAGGCAACAGTTTCATGTCCTAAGTAAGGAGACATGATCTCCAAATAATAACTTCAACCAGCATGAGTTATTTAGTTTGTTCTTGGGTCATAATGAGTGCAAATCATGATCAGAACCAAAATAAATAGCAATGAAATTCTAAATAAAGTTTTCAAAAAATAATATAAAATTTTAACAAATTATACATGAGATTTGAGCATTTTTATCATCATTTATATTCATAATTGGTGAAATCAATTCACTATGGTTAAAGTAACTAAACAGTTTTACAGTAACAAAATGAAAGTACAATGAGACTCAAAATCACAATGTCTAGGTATGACATGCAGAATCGGCAAAGGATTGGATTGCTCCAGCGCCTTTAAAATGCAGTTAGCAGCATCTTCTGAAAATATGAATGCTTAATTTATGTGTTATATGAGTCCAAACAAGATAAAACAACATCAAAGTAAATAGTGTAAACAAACCAGAAACAGTGATTTGAGTCAAACTAAAAGAGGAAAAACAAGGACTTCAGTCTTGACTAATACTCATGGTCTGAGACTCGAATCTTATTAACAATCTTTATCTTAAGTGAGGAGGAGTGAAACCAAGAGACTGAAACTCTAAATTGTTTTTTCAGAACAATGAAAAGTTAAAATATCATTGCAAAATTTCAAGTGTTAAATTAGGCTTTAGGACAAACATTACAGGTTTGCACTTCTAAGCTATATTTATGCTGGTATGGTCAGACTAGGTGAGCAATGTTTATTCACATGACTGGCGACTTCAGAAAAATGACTTGTGAACATCTCTAAATGCTCTAAAGTAAAACTGATGTAACAAAGTTAACATTTATTGAACCATATCAAATATAATGACACACCTTGTGGTTTTGGAGCGATATAATAAAAAAACAATAAAATAATGTGTAATAATAAATGACCAAATAGCATCACTTTTGGAGCTAAATCATATGTATGCATTGGGGAGTCAGTTATGGTGGTTCTGTAGAAGGCTGTAACTTGAAAACATTTTTCTTCAGATTCCCACAGGAGTTGTTCGATGTTGCCAGTCTAAATTTGTGCTGCCCAGTCACACACTCACCAACATCACAGAGGTCACCCTCCCAGCCGCCTGGACAGACACACTCAAAGGAGCTTATCCCATCTATGCAGGTGCCTCCGTTTTTACATGGGTATGATACACAGTCATTGATATCTGCAAACAGAGTTGGTATTTAAGAGAAGGAAGTTGCTAAAAATAAGTACATTAACAAATGGTATGCTTTCCTTTCTTTGTAAAACAATGGAAAATAAAAAATCCACTTCCTGGTTCAGTTGTTAGCAAAAAAAAAGTTTATATTTGACCACTGTGCATTTTAAGATATCCAGTGAACTGAATTTTTTTTTTGATTTGTTTCACCTTTATTTTGCCAGAATAAAAGCCCATTGAGATTAAAGCCCTTTTTCAAAGGAGTCCTGGCCAAGAAGCAGCAACAAACACAAGGCAAAAAAATGCATAGTTAAAACAAGATGCCGAGCTATAAAAACCGGCACATGTCAACAGTAACAAACAACTTGTCAATAGAACGAGAATGGTAATGCTGTGACATTTAGCTCAGGTTTTCCTCTGGACTTTTTATTTCCACTATCCACCAAACTGATGGAGATGATTAGCGGAACTTGAGCCTGAATTACCATAAGGCTTATGGTTCCTAGTGATGGTAACTGGTGATAAATATAGAGGATGTGTGAGTAGCAAGCTAATAATGACTCACTCTCGTGGCAGTAGGTGCCAGTGAATCCCAGGTCGCAGGAACAGCTGAAGTTTCCGGCAGGCAGGCTAATGCAACGGCCGTGTGGACCACACGCATTTGACGAAATGTGCCACACTTGTTGTTGAGTGTCATTGGTTGCAACGGCAACAGTGCAGCTGTCAATCACTTTAGGTTACATAAAAGAAAATGGTCAAAAGCATTCCTGCTGGTTTGAAAGAAATAATGAAAAAACAATGGCTCTAGTAGAAGCCTTGCTACCTTCACACTGGTTGGTCTTGCAGTGGTCCTTGAGCTCAGAACAAGTTTTGCCCTCATAATCATCAGAGCAGCTGCAGTAGAAGTCACCAGCTCGGCTGTTGCACTGAGCCTTATTTTGGCAAGGATTTGGATTACAAGGATCATTTTGCACCTTCAGAGAAGAAATCAATAACTGAGGCACATTCAAACTCTCCACAGTGTCAATGTTATTCAAAATAAGAAACAAAACAGTGGCTTTACATCATATTTCATAGGGCTTTAATGAGCTCTTTTGTCAGGCAGTCTCATTGCATCAATTATTACGTAATGGTTAGCTTTATTGAAGAACTAAAACTGAGGTTTACCATTTATTAAAATATCATCTTGCCTCATTCTCATTAACTGTTACTCATAAACATAGGTTTACAATACTTTCCTGACCTCACAGGTGGTTCCAGTGAACCCTGGTGGGCAGTCACACACAAAACCTTCCAGATGCACATGGCAGCGGCCACCATTTCTGCAAGGACTGCTAGAGCAATGGTTCCTCTGAGCCTCACAGTGCCGACCCACAAAACCTGGCAGGCAAACACACTGGTAGCCTCTGGCTGTGTTCTGGTATGAAGACAACAAGTGTGGTTCTCAGCAAGTCAGTCAATAGATCCAACAGCTGTCAAAAGCAACTCAGGGTTAAATTCTCATTTCACTTAGTTGCAAGACAGACAAGACCAGTTCACTAAAGCAGCACCAGATAATCTCCTTAACATAAGACTTTATCAAACTGCAAAACTACACCAGCTAATGCATAATTCAGTCATCCAGCAGCAATGAGCCTAAAATCCAACTCAACTACAAAGACATTCTAAATTCAACTCAGAGTCAACAATTATTTATCAATAATACTAATTATTTCCTAATTCATAGGAAATGAATTAGGAAATTCATTTCCTAAGCTGAACTGTGTTGATAGTTCAGCTTAGATAGCAGTTGAAGCCGTTAGAAAGCTGACACGCCTCTTGTTCTTGTATTTCTAGCTTCAAAAAAGCATAACAAAAATTAATCAAAACCAGCAGCATGTTTGAAGAGAATAAGAAGTGGGCATTACCTTACAGGTGCCTCCATTCTGGCACTGTCCATGGCAACTGTTCATGTCTGAGGAAAAACCAAAGGTTTGAAATGAGATTCAATGAAGCACACTGATGGAGAAACATGTGTGAGAAAGTGGTTGTCGGAGGCTGGGAGAAGTTTTGTGCTGGTGTTCACTAAGAGCAGGGTGATCAATGCCCAAAAGAGATGCAGATTCAGAGGAAGAAAAATGTGGAACTAAACAATTATACTAATTAGGAAAATCTCTCATGGTAACTGAAAAGAGTTTTTAGAAATTTTAGATTTAGTCAGAGACCGTGGAGCACAGGTGAAGCGTGAGAAAATCCAGCAGAAAGGCATGAGACTAAAGACAGAGGAAGAAATTCCAGGAACCTCCACTGACCTTCTTCTATTGCACTTACATCAACTAGATCAAAAGTTTATATCCACTCATCATTTAATGACGTATTTGAATCACTCTTTCATCAGGTGGAATGGTTGTATATGTATGCTGCAAACAAGTTCAAGGAATATGAAAGCTATGAATTGGTGCAAAAGATTGCATTTACTGTGGATTTTTTAAATATAGCTAAAATTATAGACACATTCCTGCCCATTAAAATAGAAATCCTGCTAGTACATGAATATTTATTGGGTTGAGATATGGCATGATTTACAGTCATAGTGTTCATGTGTGTTTTTGATCACTGTCAGGCTGGGACATCCAACTGTTTCAAAGTTCCAATCATCTGACCCAAACTTTGACCTCTGATGAAAGGAAATGAGGTAGTACGTTCAAAGACCAACTGTGAGCAGCAGTAACAGAGTCCTTTTCAGGATGGGATTTTTTCCAGCTGGCCACACGCTCAAGCCAAGAACTGTTGTATGTTACTGTGGTAAGTCAAAGTGAAGCTTTTCATTTCTACAAATACAGTACCTGCTGTTAAGCATGATGGAGGTAGCATCATGCTGAGGGGCTGTTTCACTGACAGCGGTACTAATGCACCATATGGAACACAACTGGACGGTTCCATTTGTTTCGGAAAGAATTAAAAAGACTAACATGGAATGTACCAAACCTCAATTGGGCCCAAAATTCATGCAACCAAATTAAGAAGCTTCTTCATGGCTGGAAAAAGAATGTATTGAGGGACATTTAGAAAAATATTAATAGTGGCTTTATGTGTATACTGCAAAAACAAAAAATCTTACCAAACAATGTTGATTCAGTTTCTAGCGTAAAAATCTAGTATACTAGAAATAAGAGGCTATCTTACATCTACCTTTTCAGCAGATATATGAACTTGTTTCAATACTTCCTTAATATTGAAAGGAATAATCTGCCTGGTTCCATTGGCAGATTATTTCAATTATGATTTTTTTCCCATATAAAGAAAATCATAATGGAACCATTAGCAGTAGTTCCATTACTGCAAATGGAACTAGTACTTTTATGCATGCATTTAAGCTTCTGATAAAGCTTAAATGGTTTATCTGTAAAACCAACCAATCAACAACATGGACAGGATGTGGGGATATTTGAGAAAGAACACCCACACATATAACATACTGGCATTGTAACAGAGGTTGGTCAGTAAAGGCTCTGGATTTCAGCTCAGAGTGATGCAGCCAGGCAAGAAGCAGACTGAAGACTTTTCTGAAATTATACTGACTTATGTGACAGTTGTGGCCCACCCATCCACGAAAGCAGGCACAGTGATATCCACCAATCATATTTTTGCAAGAGTAAGCATTGAGGCAAGGCTTTCCCCCACACTCGTTAACGTCTGCAAAGTGGAGACGAGAGACACTAAGACAGGGAATAAGAAGCCCCATCACCAAGCACAGCTGTGTTACACTCATCCCACAAAAATCTAAGTATTTACGTCTTGACATTTCATTAATGTTTACATTGCTGTGTGGTGTTGTCATGGCATTGCATGCCATTTAAACAAATTTAGTAGTAAATTACAAATGAAACCAAATATGATTCCCCTCCAGATCTTTGATTGTAAAACAGTAAATGAGGTCAGACCTCCATGATGTGTTGTTCTGAAGCAGTTTTTTTTGTATGAGATTTTGATCCGAATGCATGATTACTAGAAACATTTGAAGCAGATGTTGAACAGTGATTTACTTCCTCCACTGCTCCCCCAAGGTTAATGTGTCTCGGTTGCATTCCCTAAAGGCCAACCTGTGACATTCCAAGTGGTCAGTTTCACCACTTCGTCCACTAAACCCAACACAGAGCATTAATAGAACTCCCAGGAGGTGAATAGCACCTGTTGGCCTTCTGGAATGAAACACCCAGAAGCCTTTGCTCCAAACCAGCTCTGTGTCCCACAGGGTCCTCTCTGCACCCAGAGCAAACTGCTGCTCTTGCTTCTTGTTAATGTTTCCTGGGAGAAGCTGGAGGGGCAGACCGTAGAGCATTTACTCCTCTGTTACGTCCTGTCTGGAGCCCTCTGCCCCTCCCCCCAATTCCCCTTACAGGATGATATTTGCTCCCAAGACCAGCAGCTGCCACGCGGTGGTTATTTTTAGCTTTACTCAAGTCACCTGGCTTGGGTTGCAGACACTACCACTGCTGGGGACGGGTGTAGAAAACACACACACACTCACAGATACAAACACACATATAACCTTGTAAAAGTTTTTATACTGCTTTAAAGCTATATGCATTCTGTTTTTTATTCATTGTGAGAGACCAACACAAAATTTGGTGTGCGTTTGTATTCATAACCCTATACTTTGATACCCCTACATGAAAGCTACTACTACCTTCAGCAGTGACCTAATTGGTAAAGTGAGTCTGACTGCGTGTAACTGAATATTAGTCTAGCTCCAGTTGTTCTGTTTCTGACCTCAGAGGTTTGCTAGAGATCATAAGAGAACAACCAGCATCATGAAGAAAAACAAACACAGCAGACATGTCAGGAAGAAGTTTTAGAGCAGAGTTATGTTCTAAAGCACGCATGGTTAATCGGAGGGGCTGCTGCCAGGTCAACAACACAATGCAAGCAACAGTCTGCTGTCACTACATGCTCCTCTAGGAGGAATTGCTGCTCGTCATTGACTCAGGGCAGCTTTATGAGTTTCTTTTGATAAAAACTCTAACCAATTTGAATAATAAACAGAAGCTGCCTGAACTGTTCAAAAAATAGGATCAATTTAGGTTGTATGTACTTTACTTGGAATCTGCTTCTATTATTGGATTGAATCAACTATTTTTGTTTTTGCAAAGTGGCGTGAGAATACATTTGCTGTGAATTGGCACTACATAAAAGCTGAATTGAACAGAAAAAGTCCCAAGTGTTGAGCATTTCTCTGTTCAACCTGAACATAGAGAGAGGATGGACCAACTGAGACATTTACGTCCTCCTACACTGACTGGCTGACCAAGGAGAGCATTAATCAACAAACAGCCAACAGCCCTATAGTAACTCTGGAGGAACTGCAAAGATCCACAGCTCCAGTGAGGGGCTCACTCAACAGGACAAGAATTAAAATGCAGCAACATCAAGTCTGTATGGAGGAAAGGCAAGAAGAAGGGCATTTAAAACCCCAGAGGACAATATGTTTTTAGAGAGCACAGTAAACAAGAAGTTGCTCTGGTCATGCGACCAAAATTGAACTTTTTGGTCAACATGCAAAACCTTATGTGTAGATGAAAATCAATGTTCTGGACTAACCATCCACAGTAAAACACAGAGGTGGCAGTATCGTGTAGTGGGGATTTTTTTTCAGCAAGGAAAAAAGTGTCTCACAGGTGAAGGGAAGATGATTAAAGGTGAGTGGAGGAGAATCCTGGAAGGAAAAGTGTTAGAAGCTGAAGAAGACCTGACACTGCAATGTGATGGTTTACGTTAAACCTAATTTTGCCGTTAGTCAAGCTCAAACTAAGAATATGCGGCAGAATTTGAAAACTGTTGTTCACAGATCTTCCCCATTCAACCTGACTTGGCTACAGCTGTTTTGATGTTTAGCCTGTAGATGTTCAAATCTGGTAGAGACAAACCTGCAGTAGTAGGAAGTCCTACCAAGTGTTGAATCAGAGGGGTTGAATACAAACACACCAAATTTTGTATTTGTAATAATATTTAATGAGACAAAATGTGGAGACGTTCCTTCCCAGGTTACTGTACAACTGTGAAATGAAACAGCTCCTGAAGTAATACTTCATGTTAACCAACAAAACAGTCACTGTTGCTGCTGCACAAAGGGATACACACCAGCATCATCACAGTAAAAAGTCATCCCACGTGTACTAGTTAGCAATTAAATGCTAAAATGGCCAAGCTCTTTCTGAAAGCAGTGGTTTTTACTAGGAAAAGCAGATCATCTGTTGGTATGTGTCTGTCTCAGGATGACCAGCGACAGAGACAACAGGGACAACACACCAATCTGGCAGGTCTTTCCTGTCCACTGCACAGGGCAGAGGCACTCAAAGCCGTTCTCCATGTCTATGCAGGTCCCTCCATGAGCACAGGGGGCAGAGGCACATTCATCTGTGTCTGAAATGTAAACATACAAGACAGATATTATCACAAGACCTGCCTCCAAGCTCTGATTGGTTGTTTCTAGGTTGCACTGGGAACACTAGGAAAATCCATAGGAGCCTTTGAATCCTTTAGGGCTTTCTGTCTCTGTCTGTCATCAAAGGTTTAGATATCTCATACATACAGATCAGAATTAAACTTCAATAAAAAACATTGAGTTAAAAAACCCCCCTCTTTAAATCTAATAAACTGGTATCAAGCATTGGTGCTATGCTTCTGCTGGTTTGGACAGTAAAAACTTTTGTTTGTGTTGCTATCATTTTAAAGATCAGAGGTTATCATCAATATCTTCAAAGCAAAAGCAGCACAAATGAACATTTTTGTTGCACAAACCAGCACAAATGTAGCCGAGTTGATTGATACCAAATTTGTTTGATTTTATGTAGTTGAGTGGGAGGGGGGAAGTAGAGGAGTTGGTTGACCTCTAATGACCTTGGGAAACTTTTTTTATTAATATCTTCAAAATGATGGGCACAAAATACATTTTTACTGCACAAACAGTTCACACCAATTTGTTAGATTTGGTGTTGACCAAAGGCTGGTTGACCTTTTAACCTTTAACCTTTCATTAACATTTTCAAAGCAAAAGCAGAAAAACCAAAACTTTTTGCAACACAAACCAGAACAAATGTTGTCGAGCGGATCGACACAGCTCAACTACCCATGGTTGCCTACTGACTGCAATAAAAACCAATATGGTTTTTATTCTAGCTCTGCTCTAATTTATGCTGCAAACGATCAGCTGTGTTTAGATATGGACAATTTTGGAAACTTGATGTTGCCTCTAATTTTGCTATAGATTAGGACGTTTGAATAAATTACTTTTAACAATTATAAGAAATCATTTTAGTTCTGCTAATCGGTTGGTTTAAAGGGAATATGTAATTTGCATAACGGAAGTTGTTCTGACTCTAGAAAGTGTTTTTCCTTTCAGACTGCTCTACACTACACAGGCTACCACCAATGAAAAGCCCCTGCCTGTTAATCAGCTCTTTCTGTCTGCTCCTTTATTCTGAACTGAAAGGGAACCAAACATCTTACCTTCAGCACAGGTTGGTCCAGACCAGCCAGCAGGACAGTGACACTCAAAGCCTGAAGGGACTTCATGACAAGTCCCTCCGTTGGCACAGGGGTTAGAGAGGCAAGCGTGCTCCGCTAGAGAGACAGTTGTACATTTTACTTCTGATTTTTTCCAATTTGATGCAACAAAACAGTTGTATTTTTATATGATTTGGGCATTAATAACATACTCACCAATCTCACAGTTTTTGCCGGAGTAGCCGTCAAGACAAGCACAGTCGTATTCATCTGGCTCTGTGTTCATGCAGGTTCCTCCATTCTTACAGGGCTGATTGGTCCCACAGTAGTTCAGGTCTGGACACCAAAATCAGTAATAAACTCTTTAGATTAGGCTGAAGCTTTGTGCTGTTGCACTTCTGGAATGGGACATGGACATATTATCCACTTTTGAATAGCACACATAGATTTGTTTAAATCAAAGGTTAGAGAAACCTGACCTTTATCACAGAGCAGCCCACCCCAGTTCTTCTCACAGGTGCACTGCCAGGGCTCAGTACAGGTACCGTGAACACATCCTGGGTATGGGAGGCATCTGTCACACAGTGGCCCATCCCACCCATATTTACACCTGGAACACATAGGTATTATTATTAGACATTGTGCACCTGAGTTGTAAATCTATGCATCTCCTCTAGAGTTACCATCAGCATCTATGATTAATGCTCTCCTTGTCAACTGTTTTACTTTAGGTATACCGCCATGTTTTGGTAGGTCTCCTCTACATGTCCAAATTATGGACTGAACAGATGATCAGAGCTTGCGATGTTGTTTCAGAACCTAATTACTATGAAGGAGATGGAATTAAACATAAACATAGCATATTTTTATAAGTTTATCTTACAGTTGTTTTTTTGACTTGTTAAAGTAATAGAAACTGCTATTTTAAATGCAACTTAACAGGACTGAGTGAATTCAACAACCCAATCTGTTCCTTTGCAAAGTCCCATATCATATCATGTTAAAATGACATTGTGCATGCTCAGAAGTTCAATCTGAAGTAACTTAAGTGATACAGAATGATTGTTTTTATGAAGACATTTTTGGTGCAAAAGCAATTGTGGTTTATAACTGAGAAGTTAAAGTATTTGGAAAAAATTCTAGAGGAGTAAGGTAACTATAGATTTATTTCAGACACCTTTCTGTATTTTTTCAGAAATACAAAAGAGCAGTTACATCTCTTCAAAAAATTTTAAAGTACAAGACAGAGATTGTATTATTTGAGTCACACTTAAAAAAAATCTTACACTTACAGTTTTGCCCCAAATCAAACAAAACAAATGGTGCAAAACAAATTCACATACGAGAGTCAGAAAAAATAACTTGTGAATATTTTTCATTGGTTTACTCAGGGGCGTGGTATAAGGGGGGAAAGTGATGACAATTCTCCACATTGTAATTATTTATTTTTTGTTCATAGAAACTTTAAAAAAAATCGGGGCCCTGTCAATTACAAAATTAAGCATATTGTATTTTCAAAGATTGTTTTTAGCTGTAAAAAAATTATGTTCCCACTCCCAGATCTAAAAACACACATCCATATTTGCCACCCCTGCATGAAATGGTTTGTTCCTGCTTGGAGCGCTTGAGAGTGACGCTGTTAGAGCAGTCAGTAGAAGACCAGAAGGACTGTGGCAGTTACTATGCTGCAAAGAAAAATGATAAAATCAGGTTTTCAAAAAAAAGAGAGAAAGAGAGAGGAAAAGGCAAGAGTGTTAATTTATAATCCAGTTTTTCTCCAAGAGAGGTGGGTAGACTGTGTGAGATTATCAACCATTTAGCATAATTATCTTAGCTACAAACTACTGTTTGCCTCCTTTTCACTAGCATTTAATGTATTAAGGAAAAAAAAAATACCAGCATATTCATATATTTAACTTGTCCCTTTAACTTTTACCACTTAACAACAGATGAGTCAGTCAGCAGCAGCTCTAACCCACGTCACTCCTGACCCGTCCTCTCCTCTCCTGAGCAAAATTAAAGCTGCAGTATGTCACTTTTATATAAATATTTTTTTCACATATTTTTTAAAACTGTCATTATGTTGTGACAGTATGGTATGAGAGGTAATCTGTGAAAAATCTATTTCCTCTGCCTTCTCCCAGTGCTAGAAACAACCGGTCAGTGGCAGGAGAGTTTTAGTGCTGTCAATCACAATCTCACGTGGTGCTGCTCATCCTTCCTCCCCCTTGATTTGTGCCGTGCTGCAGCTAGCATATCACAGAGCTGTGCAAATTCAAACTGTGAATGCTCAGTTTAGTTAGCATAACTACCAATGATGGCAGATAAACGGTTTCTTGTAATGATAAGTTGTTTCTCCACCATTAGCACATTTAGCAGTGAGTGAATGAGGCTAATTGACAGTGCTAAGAGCTTCCTACTAGTTCTGATTGGTTGTTTTGGTCAGAATGGTGCATTACTTTAACCAGTAATAGTAATTCAGGAAGGAGATGGAGGAGATTGACTGTTTTCACAGATTATCTGTCTCAACACAAACTGCTACGACATGGTGATAGCTTTAATAAATATGGAGGAAACATATTTTTTATTAAACTTATCTACTGCAGCTTGAATGAAATGCAACTACATAGCATTTTTGAGAAGTCTGGATTGCTTTATGTGTGGTTGCATGTTGCTTTTGACTGTTGCTCATGGGGAGAGACATTTCAGTAAAACTAATAGAAAAAAATTTAAGCAACCTACTTGGATACTGGATGTGGACTGTTGGATGTTAAATTCATGAGCAGTAAATAATGTGCTAATTAATAGTATTGAACCAAAGAAAGCAAGGCAAATGCAAGCCTTTAAAATTGTGACGCTTTTAATGAGTCAAATAGACTCAATAAATTGTAACAGCAGCTGCACGGGGGGGCCCAAACAAATTTTTTGTCAAGGGGCCCAAGATTCCTGGGAGCACCCCTGGGTTTACTCTATCTATGTTGTCAAATTCTAGTGAAAGTCACATGCCATTTCCTTCTGTCATCAGTCGATAACTGCAGTAGTAATGTGAACGTGTAGAAACTCACTTATCCTACCAATTTACTCTTTGGTGAATATTGTTTAACACTGTGAAGACCAATGAAGAAGATGTGGTTCAGGTGTGACCAGAGACATCAAAGAAGTTCTATCACAGAAAACTGACCGTCTTATTTGCAATTTGGGTTACTGAGATATGCAGAGTGAGGTGACAATAAATGCAACAAATGCCTTTCATGCTTTGGGAGTAATTGCTGCCAGTGAACAGTGCTGGATACCATTTAGATAAACTCTGGTTCAAAATAAAGAATAATGATAATCCTTCAGTGTTTTGTTGGTGATGGAGGCTAAAGATCAACAGAGAGAGGGTCAGACTGCACAGACAAGTGCTGACAAAGCAGAATGTTATCACAGTAATCTGCTTCCAGAAAATCATCATCAAACCGAATGACAGTCTCTATTTTTAGAACAGTGGATAGTTCTCAACAGACACTGTTTAGTTTATGTCTGTGTGTGCATGTGTTTGTAGGACTATCTTCTTTCAAATTCAGTTTTCATTTGTTGTTTCAGCTCTTGATTTGGATCCTATTGAAGTCTGACATGGTGACTTGTTTGAAAGTTGCAGCAACTTAAGGCACACAGAGATATGCCAACCATCATAACTGCTCTGTCTGCAGTGCACCATGACTCAGAACAGCTCATATCTTATACCATCATTACTTTTCAAATTTGTTTCATTAGTTTGTTTTTTTATGATTTTGTTGAACCACATTTTAAAACTAATGTCTGACCTTTTTTGGTTCATTTTCAATACATTTTAATGTATTATTAATATAGTCAGTTTCAAGTTATGTCCGTGGCCATTGTGTGTTTTTGGTCATAAACAGAGAGGAACCAACAATCTTGTCCACTAACAGCTAACAATCTCATACAGTAACTTGCATTACCACTTCAAAATGCATCAACACAACGAATCTAATATGGAACTTAAAAAACAAGCACTTGACGGAGTTCGACTACATCGAGGCTCAATGTAGGAAAAAAAGGACACCCGGATTAGCATCATGGTCAGGAAGATAAACAAATAATCCCCCCAAAAAATGTAAATCTTCGAGCTAACGGTGTAAGACGCTGGTTCTGCTCTTGCTCTTGGACCGCCGCTAAGCCCTGGTGGTAATATTCAGACGTAGCGCCGCTCAACTTCCACCCGCAGTAAACTCTCACACCGAATGTCTGCTTAACGCTGCAACATGTAACTTAAACCAAACGATTTTAGATATGTATTAAAACTTTCGCTGTCCTAACATAAGACAGATACTCTCTGAAAATAATCAATCTCCTCTCTGTGTTCTGCAGAATTACTCGGTCAGATCAGCCAGCATTAATCAGCTAGATATGCTATCAGGAAGTTTTGATTCAGTAATTTAGGATTTTAATGCACTCTGCAGTTGACTTTGACTTTATTACTTTACATTATTTGGCAGGTTTATTTGACTAATAACTTAGAGTATAGAGAGCTTTACTGTTAAGTATTATTTTACTGATTCCAGGTTTTTCAGTTGTCCTTTTGACTGAACAGCTGCTGTATTGTGCCTGAAAGTATTTTACATGTTTATGTCTAAAACTGGTGAATTTATTCTGAATTTATTGCACTCAGTATAAATGATACCAATTGCCAGATCACTTAGTATCATTTATACCTAAAGTGAAAAATTAACAGCCGTTCCAGGCAATCGGCAAAGATTGGTGATCGGCAGAGATCGGCCTCATGGGTAATCGGTTTTTTGCTGGTATCGGCAGCAAAAAACTTGATCGGTGCTTCCCTATGAGTAACTAACTTTCAGTAAATAAAGGAGGTGTGATTAAATACTGGGAGAGTTAATGCTGGAACAATAGACCTGGGTTAACGGGTTGCAAAAGTGAGGAGAGAGAGCAGAAGGCAGACTGAGGAAAGAGAAAGAAGTGACAGGGGGCAATGGGGACTAATAAATTAAAACTCACAATTCAAGATAAATTAACTTAAAAACAATGCTTAGATCATTTGTCTCTTGTTGTTAAATCAACTTCATGAACGTTAATTTCAGAGTTAAAACCAATGCATGTTTCTTATAGACTTAAATTGCATTTTCAAGGCAGCAGGTGGATTTTCATTTTCAAGTTAAACCATCTTCAAATGTTTTACAGTGTGTTTTTAATACTAAGAACTACTTGTGTGATACTTTATATCTGTTGCTGTTGTGCCTAAATTTCCTTTTTGTGTAATAAAAAAAACATTGTTTCTATCTTTTCTTTAACTTGTGGTGGAAGCTGAGCTGAGGTCAAACTTGGAATGACCGGTTGTCTGTGTGGAACAAGAGTTTGTCATCTTGAAGGGCAGGCCTGCTCAGGGTTAGCTAATCTGTTGGTTTATAGCAGCTCTGTTATTTCAAGGCCACTGCGTAACATTGCCGCCACCTGTCTTGTCATTTCTCTGTCAGGTCTATTTTGGGAAGGATCCACCACCACTCCCTCCTTCTCTAACCCTCTTTTCTAGCTCCCACAAACACTCCAAAATAGATGCTGATCAAACAGTAGTGATATAGAGCACTACACAGTAGCAACAGGGAGACACTGTAGTCCTCAGGTTAATCACTAACCTGCTGCTTAATGATGACACATACACATAACACTCCAGCTTGACGGTTTAACTTGATCAGATTTTATCTTGTTTCATACCATCCATAATTCCAGCCCCTTTAAACACATCACACATGTCCAGAAAGTTATGTTTTATGCACATCCTGCACAGGCAGCAAATGGATTCATACATCTTGAAGTTGCTCACATTTTGTCATTTTGTTATTTTCACTGTATTTTATCAGGAACACAAAGTACAAACTATCTGTAAATTGGAAGGAAAGGAAAATATGGTTATAGAAAATGTTGACATATTCCCAAAGAAAGCAACTACCTTTCTTATGCACACAGAAAGCAACTACCTTTAAAAGTCAACTAACTGGTAAACAGAGTCCAACTGCACATATAGCAGCAGCGGTTATGGTTCTGGCTCCAAAGGTTTGCTAAAGATTCAAGCTCAAACAGCATCATCAGAAACACAGCAGACAGGAAAGTTGTAGTCCAGTTTATAGAACCACAACTTTCAAGGGTTGGGTTCTCCAATAATATTCCAACAAAAACAGAAAAACAAAGACTGCACATTGTTCTAAACATCATTTTCCCAGTGAAACATGGTCGTGGCAGCATAAAGCTGTTGGGATATATTTCTTAACCAGTGACAAGGAAGTTGCTCAGAGATAACTTGCAGCTACACTGTATTCCCAAACAGTTGTACTAGCTCATAACTAATAAGTTCACAGCAGTCAAATGTTGTTATGGAGTTGACCAAACTATAAAGTTTTGAGCTCTGTTGAGATTTATGCCACTTTAACTGAACAGGGCTCAATATTTTATAGCTAATTTGTGTGGAACATTCAAAAGGTTTGAGTGTAGTGCCGTGATGTTCTGGTGGGTGGGTCTTATCTCTCCCTCAGGTAAGATGAGTCAGCCGTCTTGAATTTGCCTTTATTGGGGCCTGCCCATGCAATGCATGGCAGGAACCTGTTCTACACCCAATAAGGTGTTTCTTTATTGTTTATTCTTCTTACGTCACCCTTCATTAAGCCCTAACCTCTGCATGCACCCCAACAAAAGTGATATCAAAACATGCAGCTTACTCCCCGTTAAGTGCGCTATTATTTTTTAGTGACATTCTGTGTTAAAATGACGACATAAATTGCAAAAAACGACAAAATCCCATACAAGTCAATGGAGGCTCCACAGTCTCTATCTCTCCCACACACACACTTGCAGCTATAGACCTAATATAAGAATAGATGCCTCATGGACCGCTCTGGCCCGTTGTCGCTGATGAGATTTAGGGCGGCCATCTTGGAAGGGTCGACCACTCCACTCAACATTATATGTCTAGCAGGCACAATGACATATCAGTGCATTTAATCGACCATAACACCCTTTTTGTTACTGGAAGGCATATTCAAACATCTGTCAAAGCTACTTTTGTAAACAATTGTATTTTTTAATTGCATTGATACATAGTTCAGGATATTTAAATACGCTTAGTGGGGAAAACAATAGAATAGGAATAGAATATTCTGATATTGATGTATGATGAGCATTTTACAAACCACACAGCCATTCATAATTTATTTAATAAATTATTTAGTAATATCAATACATATTTATATAAATATACAAACACAAATAAATAATGATTAATAATGACAAATTAATAATGATTAATACTGAATAATATATATAAGATACATGTTTATATGTATATATTCATATAAACATGTAAATATGTTACTATATGTTACTACTTTAACTTGTGGTGGAAGCTGAGCCTAGGTCAAACTTGAAATGACCGGTTGGCTGTGTGAACCGGTCACACCACTTAAAGAGGCGACCTGTTAAGGAACCGGCACGTTTTGGATGCGCAGGTCGGCGACGATGATGATGGTGGTGAATATTTGCCTAATATATATTATCTGTCAGCTGTTTTCCAGTCGAGGATTTCAAGCTTCAGAGTGATTCAACAGCTGAGATTGAGTCCAAAATCCGATGTGAGATTCATCCGTGCTGCAGTGAATCTGTCTCTCTTTAAAAATATCTCCCTCTTCTTCCTCCTCACATCGTGTCTTTATGAAACCTTCAAAACAAAAACGGAAGACTTGGGAGGTATATTACTTTTGATAAAGTGAAAGAATTACACATAAATAATAGTCTTTATCACCTGTGTAAACTTTGCTGATGAATGTCATAAGTAATATAAGTTTTATAATATCCGTTACACTGTCACATTTCCAATGTAGGCTCTTGTGTCAGATAATCTAAGCCAATGTTAGAGCATAATTATTTTTTAGGTTTACAGAATCTCAGTTAGCCTTCATAATGGGGCTGAACCCCATATTACACCAAGCACTGTAGCTAATATTAGCTCGTATCTCACCGGTGGTCATAAATTCAGTAAAGTAATATTGTAATCACAATATATACACAATAATATGTCCATCTCACTTGTGAAATATTGTCTGTCGAGCCCTCACATCAATAGTCCATCAATCCGAACAACAATATCCCTCAGTACTGAGACATCTTCTGCTGTTTTGGTTGAGCAAAGTAGGAGGGAAGACCCTTCCAAGATGGCCGCTATATTTCCTGCACCGGAGCAGCCCATGCAGGGTCTAACTCTTATGTCTATGCTTGCAGCTGCAGTCATTAATTACCATGGTAACGGGGCCAAAACGGCCAAGACAGGCAGAGAGAAGAAGAGCAGAAGCCTCTCACAACAGAGCTGCGAGAGCTTTCTTGCAATGCATTTTGGGAAGCATGAATATTTCCTGAAACTATTAATATTTTTCTTACATAAATGTTATATTTCTCATAATTTTTCAGTGTGGATTAAAATCCTTAGTATGAAGGTTGAACATTTTCTATAAAAAAGCAATTATCCACTGTCTTTATTTTGTTTAATTTCGGACTGAGAGTAAGAACCAAATGCGCAAAGCTTATAGTCGTCAGTCTCAAACTGAAATTCACTGTGCATGCGGTCCACTGCAATACAGTGGTGATAGATCAGCCAGAACTAGGTCAGATTGCTTTGTTCCTCTTGAAAGCACATTGTATTCAATAACAAAAAATGAATTAAGAAAGTTGTTCATTTGTCACTGTGGTGTCACTTCCGTATTTCAGTATAGGGTTAATTTTGAGTGAATGTCCCCCAGATTGAGTTGAGGAATATTGAAAAATGTCTGTGTATTTCCAGCATTATATGATTTGAATATATTGAACATTTTAAGTGAAATATTCCCTAATCATAAGTTGAGAAATATCAATATTTATAAGACAATGTTGAGATAATTTAAGGCAACTGCACCTGTAATTTTTATTTTATGTAAACTTAAAAGATTTAAAAACATGACTAAAATATTATTGTGTAATTTGTTACAAAATAATGTTTGAGCTCTGTGAACTTGTTAGGCTTTACAGTGTATAATCCAGCACACTAAAGTCTGTATCTATAATGAAATGTGAAAGTTTTAAAGGCCGTGTACTTAACCTTTCCAAGATGCATGAAAACAACATGTATTCAGAAAAATACATTGTTCCATTTACTTAATACAGTTATGTCAATAATTTTCACAAAACTGAGTATTGTCCAGTATATAAACAAACCTTTATTGTATTGAGTAAAACTTATCAAAAATACTTTGCAGCTCCAACTTTGCTGACTTAAGTTGGAGTGGTAGTCACTGAATCAAACTAAGCAGTAGTCTTAGTTTGATTTACTATACTAAGATATGTCAACAGAGTGAATCCCACAGCAGGGTTTCCCCCAGAAAACTTGCTAAGCCTGGTGGTCAGGGCACCGAGGCGGTCCACCGTGTTTTTGTATTAAAAGATGTTAAGTAGACAATAAAAGTAAAAATATCACTGGGTAATTATATGTTATGGGAAAACATCGTCAGTGAACTGCTTTATAAACCCACAACTAGTCTTAGAAACAACAAATCAAAAAATACAATTAAAATAAATATCAATTATGTCTACTTCTGTTAAATCCAAATTAAGTCAGCGGCTCCATCAGAGCTTCAGGGGCCCCATAAATCCTAATATTTTAACTTAGACCACAGATATATAAATGTAACATTTGTTTATTGAGATTATAATTGCTGCTAAATTTGACACAATGGTTTCAGCATATATAAATTAAAAGACTTTAAATTATTTAACATTTATATGTTAGATTTTAAGGAGCTGGCAAGTTTATTTTGTTGAAGTTCAAAGAAAAATATTTATAGTCAGATTGGTTTGTTACCACAGCTACAATCTGATGCTGTTATTTTAATCTTTGCGTTTCAGCTCCGTTTGTTCACAAATACAAATTAGTAAGCTGCAGTTATAATTTATTGCTTTTTAGGTTTGCCAGTTAAACTACTCCCCCTGTCCTAGATTTCACTAAATCTAAGACAGAAGCTGTTAGAGGTGCTGATGTTTTTAGCAACAAAAAAGGGCCCCTAAGTCATATTCTGCTCCAGGCCTCGTACACCCTTGGACCGGCCCTGCATGATGTGGAAATCCGCTGCACTGCGCAGAGATGCGCAACAAATGGGAGATTTAATTCAATGCTGCTAATGTGGCTTTAGTAGCGCTTTCATTTCGTGTCTGTTGAGTTTTTAACAAGGGGACACAGAAACTATTTTGGTTGGTCGAGTTTCTGGACAAGTTTTTCAGAAACTCTCTGTCTGACTAAGTGGGCAAAACATTTGATACGGTTTGGTGCTTAGTGTAACCGGAAAATTAATACTAGTAATAATAATAAAATAATATAAAATCAGCGTGATGCGTGACTGCGAGGAGAGCGCGAAAGCTCCTCACCGGGTTAAACCTGCACAATGAGTGATTAGCACTGGGTCGTTAACCACTAACGCACCAGCTAACCGGGAACACAGACCTAAACTTTACAGAGAAGACAGGGCCAAACACTGCATGAGATGTAATGTTTTGTTCACAAATATACATCATTCTCACCGCTGCTCAAAGCACCTCTGAAAGCGCATCTACAAGTTATTCCTGCGGTTCACGTAGAGCTGCGCAACCAGAGCTAACGTGGTGGGTTTAAACTCTTACCTTAATCAATAACTCCTCATAACTAATCATAATACCTCACAGGGGGTTGATGTAAATATCCATAGTTGTCAGCCTGTGTCCAGATCGAGTTATTTTTTTAATTCTAAATGAATATCCTTGTTGGACTTTTATTCAAGTGTTATTCTCCTTCAAGATACATTTACCTAACGCTGGAATAAATGAAATGTACATTGTGCAGCAAAGGAAATTAGACATGTATCCATTATGGAGATGATCGGTTTTGGATGGGCGATGTGCCCCTATTGCATAAGCAATACTAAAGAATGACCGCTATCATTAAAGATATAGGGGAGAAGCTTTTTAGTTATCTTGCTTTGCTAGCAAAGTCGTTAGCTATCAGCTAGCTAATAGCACAATAACAAAAGCCTAATGTCTGTATGGTAAAAATACTGAATCGATAGATAAGAACAGTTTCTCCTCACCTGGTTGTCTCCTCCCGCTCAGTAGTTCTTCAGAGAAAGGCAGACGCAGAGGCCTGTCAGTGTCTGTTGTATTTCATTACCTCTCTGCTTAAACCGCGACTCCGAGCTGAAGCAGAAACGATACTTCTAAGTTTTCCGTCATTTGACAAGTAGCAAGTCTACTCCACTTTATTCACCAAAAACTGTTCTGTAATCTAGAACGTTTGCTACGTTGAGCGCCTTATTTCACTGCGCGAGAGGCAACTGCGCCATGCGTCACTGGCAAAAGGTCAAAGGTAACAAGGTGACCAGCTTATTATGTTATACAAAAAAGAAACAAAAAAGCAAATAATTTTAGCACATGTTTTTATGTGTCAGAAGAGGGCTTAGAAAATAATAATACCAAAAAAAAATAAAAATTGACCAAAAGGGCACTTGGGTGCAAGGAGCAAAAGGGGCAGGTGCTCAAGCACCCCGTGCCTGAGCGTGGGATCTGCGCTGAGGTTAACTTTAGACATCCAGCTGCTGCAGCACGCGAGGCAACGCGCAGAGGCCCAGCGGTGTGATTGGTCCGGCTTTAAATGCATTAACTATAAACATATCTTCTATAAACATATCTTTGAGGAATAAATCTGCTCTGATAGTGAAACGCTCGGAGCAACAGAAACACTTGCAATCCGGCTTAAAAAAAGGTGATTTTTAAATGTTATTTTCCTAAAAGAAACCCCAAAAAAACAAGAAAGGCTTAGCCTGGCAGTGGTGCTAGTAAAGCATGGCGGGCCGCCAGGCCTATAATACACTGAAGGAAACCCTGCACAGGTGTTCATGATGACTATCTTTCTCATTTCTGTTTACTCTGCTGGATGGTTTAACACAAACTAACACATGGTGAATAGAGGTGTGCCGATCGATCGGCCACCGATCACAATCGGCCGATTTCCGTGAAAAAGTGTATGATCCGTGATCACCGATCACGGTCCCTTGTTGCCGATCACACAAACCGATCACCTGCATTTCATTTTGCAGCCTGCCTGTGCAGCTGGTCTCCTCTTTCCTTCACACTGCGCAAACGCGCAGCAACAAATCCTAAGCAATATGGAACTATAACACACTGAGTGATTAGGGAAGTTTGCGTGTTCCAGCGGAAAATTGAAGCATGTGGAGTGAAGCACGTCAAAATGCATCTACACGACGAATCTAATATGGCATAAAAACAATGCCATACTTGACGGAGTTTGGCTACATCGAGGCTCACTGCAATTAAAAAGACATATGGAGGATCAGATACCAGGTAAAGCAGCGCACAGCTACAAACACTCACCCGGATTAGCATGACGGTCAGAAAGCTAAACAAATAACCCAGAAAATTATTTAAGTCTTCGAGCTGCGATGTAAGACGCTGGTTCTGCTCTTGTTGTTGAACCGCTGCTACGCGCTACAGGTAGTAATACTTCAGACGGAGCACCGCTTCTGCTCCACCTGGTAGTGACTCTCACACCAAACCTCTGCTTAAAGCTGCAGCATCTAACTTAAAAAATACATTTTACATACGTATTAAAACTTTTGCTCTCCTAACATGAGACAGATAATCTCTGAAAAAATAATCGATGATCTCTCTGTTCTGCATAATTAATCTGCTCAGTCAGAAACAGCCACTCAGAACTAGCAGTAATCAGCTAGCCGCCATGCTATCAGGAAGTTTTCATTCAGTAACTCAGGATTGTTTATTGTAATGGATCCTGTATTTTCCTTTGAATGTTAAGGTTTATACTTGAATTTTTTGGCAATGTTGAGAGGTTTTATTTTGACTCTTATTATTATTATTCAGCCACTTCAGAGCCTTCATATCTTTTCAGTCTGTTAAAGATAGTATTATCGATAGCAGTACAATTTCCACAATGCCTGTTTTGTTTTTGTCTAAATTAAGGTAAATTTATGGTTCCTTTTTTCATATAATGTAACCGGTAGTGCTTATGATTAAAAAAAATAAAAATAATTATGTGATCGGTATAGGTGATCGGAATCGGCAGGAAAAAACCTGATTGGCACATCTCTAATGGTGAACATGCAAAATACTGCAGTTATCTACTGATGACAGAAGGAAATGGCTGGTGACTTTCACTAGAATTTGACAACATAGTACACCAGCAACACATTTTCACAAGTAACTTTTTCTGACTCAGGTATGTGAATTTGTTTTGCACCATTTGTTTTGGATCATTTGGGGCAAAACTTTAAATTTAAGTTTTTTTTTTAAGTTTGACTCGAATACAATTTGTGTCTTGTTCTTAAGAATTTGAAGAGGTGTAACTGCTCTTTTGTGTTTCTGAAAAACAATCTAGTTACAAGACTCCTCTAGGATTTTTTCTCAAAAACCTCAACCAATAATATATTCATATTAGAGGTGTGCCGATCGATTGGTCACTGATCACAATTGGCCTATTTCCGTAAAAAAGTATATGATTGGTGATCGCTGAACAGTGTCTCTTGTTGCTGATCACCAAAACCGATCACCTGCATCTCACTTCGCAGCTTACTTTATTCACACTGCGCAGCAGTAAATCTTAAGCAATGTCGTGTGAAGTGGTGGAGAAAGTACTCAAAAAAATTTACTTAAGTAAAAGTACAAATACACAGACAAAAATGTACTCAAGTAAAAGTAAAAGTACCACATTAACATTTTACTTAAGTAAAAATAAAAAAGTACTGCCAAATCAAGACCAAGACCAGCACCCCGTGCTACATGATACGATAAAATTAAGTTATTAAAATTGCTTCTCAAATTGATCTGAAAGATCCACATTCCCATAAAAACACCTAGATATTAAATACTTAGAGCTGAAATATATTTAACCAGTATCAATTCAAACTCTTCTTCAATCCGCAGAGGTCTCCTGCCATCCCTAAAAAAAATAACGCCCTGGGCGGTTGCATATATTGCCAATGTCAGAAACCACAACTATCTGAACCGTTTAATATAGCAATTAATGGTAAACAACGCTAAACTATGAACACTGTCCAATAAGCAAGAAGTAACCAAGCAGAAGGAGGTGACTGTTCTCATCCTCCCTCCTGCTGCAACGTCTGCCACCATGCCAGGTGACAAAAACAAAGAACAATGAGCATGTTCTGCCTTCTTACGTTCTTGTTTTATTTATTCACCAATTAAATAAATAAATAAATATTTCTATGTATTTATTTATTTAGTATTTAGCTACTGTTTAATTAAAACAGTAGCTAAATAAAATAATAACTACTGCAGTGTACGCAGAGCATAACAAGAACAAAGAGTGGCTCTCAGTGAGGCTTCAGTCCTATCAACCTTAGTAAAGATCCGTCCAGAAGAATCAGATCGTTCCTGAATGTCATATTACTATATTGCAAACTTTGGTCACAGCGTTGTCCCACATTTGCGAGACCTCAGTCAACACCTCCACACAATAATTCAGCGCATGAGTGACAACTTTATTTCATCGCAGATACAACATGTGTCTCAGTACAGCTAGCTTTGCTAGTATCACGTCCACGGAGCTTACCTTTCTTTAAGCTTTCCTTCCAAGTGACGATAAAAGTTGGACGAAGTCCCACCGTCTGTGAAAGCGAAGCGCTGCTGATTTTACTTGTCGCCATATCTTATGGTTTATACAGCGCTTTTACATTACTGAAGATTAGACAGACATCTTCTCCCGCTCAGAGGAAACCACTGCGCATGTCTTGGAGCTCCGCGTGCGAGTAAAGGGGGAGGCGATGGGTGACAACAGACGCGTAAGTCACGTTATTGCTTGGACTTTAGATTTGTGTGTGTGTAAAATGTTTTGTTTGTGCGTAACAGGATTTGTGCGTGCGTAAGAGGATTTGTGCGCGTGTAAAAAGATTTGTGTGTGTGTAAAAATATCTATGTGTGTGTAATACTTGATTTGTAAAACTTAAAAATAAAATAAACCTTCTCCTATGCCTATACATGTTGGAAAAAGTACACACAAATCACGTGGTACACAGTGGCGGAGCTAGACTTTTAAAGTTGGGGGGGCCAAGGGGAGGCCAGGACTACCTCTGGGGGGGGGCAAATTTTAAATATGTGTGTGCACATCTATCTAGTTGATATACATATACTTCAGCGAGTGAAGTGATGTAATTGAAGTGGAATTTCTTAATTTCATTTATTATAAGTTATTGGAGCCTCGGTTTGTGTCACTACGGAGAAAAAGTTAGATGCATTTATCTGCTTTATGTGTGATGGAAGATTCAATTAGGTGAATATTAACTAAACCTCATAAAAATGCGGCTAAATAGTCTATGTTAATATGTTTTGACAAGTAATTTGACAGGTAAAAATAGTTCGGGTCGGACCAGAATTATTTGTCTGATGGTGGCTCGGGCTTCTAATGAGTTTACGTTTAATGAGTTTGCAGCACACAGAGAAAAACTAAAGAGAATGTGTGATCTACTTATTGTAGTTTAAGTAGAGGAATAGCAGCTGACTGTTGAAGGAGGAAATAAATTAAAGAGTAGATGCGTTAGGCAGAAACAAGCGCAGAGCGCTGGGCAATAAATGCGCTCCAATTAATCTCCAATATGTATGGTTTATCCGACACCCTATGAATGCATCACTAGTGCCTCCCATCTCCCAACCTGAAAATTTTCTACCAATCACCTGCGCTGAGTAAACAAACAACATGTTGACAGCGAGAGTTTGAGGCGAGCCGTGAATAAGATGGTAACTGAAGAGGAATCAGATGTACTCGTCTAGTTCCGAAAAGAAACAGGGCTCCATCAATAATTCGGCAGTAGTTTGGATTTTATATGGAGGATGTCAAACAAAATGAGGTAATTTGCGAAACATGTTATAAAACTATTGCCACAAAAGGTTGTACAGCAAATTTATCGTCCCCCCGCTCCCTTCACTCATCCCCATCAAACTATTCTTTTACGCAGACTCGTTGCCATAGCAACTAGCAACAACTCAACTTTATGTATCAGGATTCAGCACCTAAAACACTCAAACGTTACCCCTACATAGAACAGAACATTCAGTTCGTTACAGTTTAGGGTTTTTAGGCTTGATGTGTATTTTGCTATTATAAATGAGTGATTGCGGTGGTATGATTAGCCACCGCTATTAGCCAAAGTAACACAGCGGTGGTTGATTAGCTAATTTAAAGGTCTGCTTCACTTATGATCTGTCAGTTTGTGTGTAGGTTGCCTTTTTTATTTTGAAGCTGAACCAAAACACACCTTATTCCACAGCACATCTATTTATGTTTGTCAAAGTCAAGCATAACTGACCTACTTCCCTCTCCCTCGCTATTTTTCTTAGTTAAAATTTATTTCTCACCTTCTACCATCTAGTCATAGTGTAAGAAGTTAATAGCAAAATACTGCATCCCTTTTTATATGAGCTTACATTTCAGTCTAGCAGGGAAATGGGAGCAGGAACTTGCGTGGGTGACATCATGCTGCAAAGGGTCTATAGTTTAAAATAACATTGGAGTTCAGTTAAGAATATTGTGATATATATCGTCTATTGTGATATAGCAAAAATATATCAGGATATTAGATTTTCCTCATATCCCCCAGCCCTAGAAGCACGTCAAAAGGCATCGACATAACCAGTCTAATATGACATTTAACAAACACTTGACAGAGCATGGCTACATTGAGCTCACTGCAGGAAAAAAGTGAACAGACAGCAGGTAAAGCAGCGCACACTACCAACACTTACCCATGATGGTCATGATGCATGATAGCATGATGGTCAGAAAGCTACACAAATAACCCAAAAAATAATTTAAGTCAACGTGCTAGCGGTGTAAAACTGCTCGTTGTTGATCAGCCACTATGCTGATCAACAACAACGGTATGTTTACTGTCTATGCTACAGTAGACATATAGAGAGCCGTTCAACCCCCATCCGGCAGTGAACTCTCACACTGAACGCCTGCTTGAATTCACTCATCTGCAGCATATAACTTAAACAACATATTTAAAACTTTTGCTGTCCCATAACAGATAATCTCTAAAAAGAAATCGAGCTCCTCTGCCTCCTTCTGGCATTCTGCAGAATTACTCAGCTCAGTCAGAAAGATCAGAGCCGGCGAAAAACAATGCCATGTTCTCAGGAAGTTTTGATTTAGTAACTCAGGTCTGTTTATTTTGATTAAACCTGCATTTGACTTTGAATGAATGTTTCTTTTTTACTTGACATCATGACATAGGCAGTGTTGTTAGATTTATTTGACTCGTGTATAATTTAGGGTATTGAGTACGGTTAAATACTGCTTGCAGGTTTTTCAGTTGTCCTTTTGACTGAGTAGCTGCTGCATTGTGTCTGCAACTATTTTGCATGTTTTATGTCTAAATTAGGTGAATTTATTGCTAGATAATTTTTTCCCATTTTGCCACCTGATTGGAACATCCCTATTCATAATATCTGCACCAAAAATATCTTCTTAAAAACAGTTGTACCACTAAATTTACTTCAGAGTGAGCTTCTGAGCATGTCTTCTTAACACATTATGATATGGGACTTTGTAAAGGAACAGATTGGGTTGTTGAATTCATGCAGCCCTGTTATTTTGTATTTATAAAAGCAATTTATGTTACTTTAACAAGTAAAAATTTTTAATTAAACTTATTAAACAATGTTATGTTTTAAATTAAAACTCATACTTGGGCATAGCTTCATCTAGCAACAATTTGCTGAGTTCATTTTTTTAATGTCAGAGAATGTGGAACAGAGCCAAAAGTGAGAGGAGGCTCTGCTGAGAGAGGTTTAGTCCAGCTCTGTGGTCAGTACGCTGCTTACTGTCAGCCCGTGCAGGAGTGCTGTTGGTGTGGAGAGTGTCTACTGCAGTGTGGGAGGGTATAGAAAATGTTTTAGGTGGCCACAAGCCAAAGGGTGGCATAAGCCATGAGCCCTGTCACTGTCCCATCAACAAAAGAGGCCCCTGGGGCTGCCAGAGCCTAAAATACCTTGGCTGGCCACAATGGCAGCCCCTTAGAAACACTACACCCAGGTGGGCAGAAGCATAGGTAGAGGGGTGTTTTATCGGATCATTATACGCTGTCAGAATAGCATACATGCAGTGAGTACGCATGCCTGCGCATGCGCATTAACTAAATCAAATGTGAAAGATAGTGAGCGGATATTTCTTCCATTCTCTAACTGTTTTTACCAGTTTGTTTAGGTTTTTCCATCTATAAGAACAATGTCATTACTGTTTACTGAAAGTTATCAGTCACCTCACAAAACAGCTGGTCCATTTCAACTTTTTATCAAGCTTTGAATAATCTGACTACTGATTCAAGATCTCTTTACCTGTTCTATTAAATGTTGACAAAAAACTGCCACATATTTCTACTAAGTATATTTTAGAGAAAAAATTTGACTTTTCCATTGTTGTTTAGTATTTTGTAGCTAAATGCCACAATACATCTTGTGACTCTTAAGCATGTCTAACAAAGCGCTGTTTCATTTCATGACGGGTAAGCTGTTAAAACCCAATCAGCAACATCTTGTGACAGATCTACAATCAGGGACAGGCTGTTGTCCCTGAATGTTGTTATTGATGATGATATCATCATTAATAAAGCTTCACACTATCATCATGTTAGTACACTTTATTGCCAAAAGTATTGGCTTACCTGCCTTGACTCACATATGACCAACATATGAGCACATATAAGTCACATCTCATTCCATAGGGTTCAATATGATGTTGGTCCACCCTTTGCAGCTAGAACAGCTTCAACTCTGCTGGGAAGGCTGTCCACAAGGTTTAGGAGTGTTTATGGGGATTTCTGACCATTCTTCCAGAAGTGCATTTGTGAGGTCACATACTGATGTTGGACTAGTAGAAGGCCTGGCTCTCAGTCTCCACACTAATTCATCCCAAAGGTGGGTTGAGGTCAGGAATGTGTGCAGACCATTCAAGTTCATCCACACCAGACTTTCCATCCATGTCTTTACAGATCTTGCTTTGTGCTCTGGTGCACAGTCATGTTGGAAGAGGAAGAGCCTAGACCCAAATTGTTCCCACAAAGATGGGAAGATGGAATTGTCCAAATGTCTTGGTATGCTGAAGCATTTAGAGTTCCTTTCACTGAAGCTAAGGGGCCATGTCGAGCTCCTGAAAAACAACCATACACCATGATCCCCTCTTCAAACTTTACACTTAGCACAATACAATCAGACCAGTATCGTTCTCCTTGCAACCACCAAACCCAGACTTGTCCATCAGATTGCCAGATGGAGAAGCGCAATTCATCACTCCAGAGAAAGCGCCTCCACTGCTCTAGAGTCCAGTGGCGGCGGCTTTACACCACTGCATCCGACGCTTTGCAATGTCCTTGATGATGTTTGGCTTGGATGCAGCTGGTTACCATGGAAACCCATTACATGAAGCTCTCTGTGCACTGTTCTTGGGCTAATCTGAAGGCCACATGAAGTTTGGAGGTCTGTAGTGACTGACTCTGCAGAAAGTTCGTGACCTCTTCGCTCTATGTGCTTCAGCATCTGCTGGTCCCACTCCGTCAGTTTTCTTGGCCTACCACTTGGTGGCTGAGTTGCTGTCGTTCCCAAACACTTCCATTTTCTTATAATATAGCTGACAGTTGACTGCGGAATATTTAGGAGCAAGAAAATTTCCCGACTGGATTTGTTGCATAGGTGACATCCTATCACAGTTCCACACTGGAATTCACTGAGCTCCTGAGAGCGAACCATTCTGTTTGAATCACTTGCATGCCTAGGTGATTCATTTTATACCCCTGTGGCCATGAAAGTGATTGGAACACCTGATTCCCATAATTTGGATGGGTGAGCAAATAATTTTGTCATTATAGTGTACTTGGGAGCAAACTCATATATTTGGTACTTTATAAGACTATGATGTGAAATTTGAGTCACAATCAGTGTCATTCATTTCCAACAAAAATGTAAAAATGTTTTAATAATATATGAGAGAGTGATTGTCATTTGTGATGTCCCATTAATCAAAAGAAAGTGGCAGCAAAAAGTTTAGAACAATTATTATTCAGAGAGAAAAAACTAAGGAAAGTGAACATGAGCTGGGAAAACTCAGTTTTCTATAGCAAGAGTCTTTTTCTGCATCTGTTTTGATAAATGTAAACAACGACCCAGAAATCCATAATAAAGAACCTCTCTTCCCCCCCCTTTCTTTTCACAGGAGTCAATTTGTGTGTGTTTTCCCTCACAGCCATGAAGCTTCAGATCACATGTTGAGGCACATTCCTGGGTGTTCCTCTCTCTCCACCAATCCTCTGGCCATTTTTAGTGAGAAATGTCAGCTTCATTATTTATGAGTGCTTAACTAAATCAAATGTGCATCTTTAAAACGCCCTAACCCCTCCTTCTCACTGCTGTCCTGGCATTTCCAAGCTCTCAGCACTGTGTTACCTTTATTTGTCTGCTGGCAGCCCAGTGTTCACACAGTTAGACAAACATAAAAACTCAAAAATAATCTTCACTAGAAAACTATAGGCCAACTACTAACTCTTTAAAACATGACAAATGGTAATTTATGAAACCTTTACTTTAGTTGTGTGTCATTTCTGCATCAGTATTGTGCATTATCATATTTTGCGAGCTGGATACATCATTACAGTCTACATAGCCTATATCTGAGTGCTTCAGCACAAATATATTTATTTTGCTAGCGGCCTCTATTTTGTATTTTATTCAAGAAATGGCAAGAAGAGACATGGGAGGACTATGCTTTCTGATAAATAAAGATATTACCTTAAAATGGACAACGTTAAGGACATATATTTGGTCAAGAAAGCAACTTTAATAGCATCTGTCCACACAATTAGTGACCTATTTGCAGGAGTGAAACAATGCACCCAGTTCCCAATATAAGATGATCTGGTACCATGTATTGCTTTCACATACATGGTACCAGATTTTTTGTAATATAATAATTACTCATGTTTTTATATTATAATAACACGTAATATAGTTTATTTTTAACAAAAAAAATATTGCAGACAAAATGCGTGTTAGAGAATCTGTATTGAATAATTCAGTTAGTGTTTGAGTATTCCTTGAGTAGTTCTCATTGACTTTTTTCTGCTTTTCCAATTTTAAGGAAGTCCTAATGCCAATGAAAGCCTGTCAAATGCTCCCTAATAGACTAAAGGTTTAAACATCAAACTTATGTTTTAAAAATCTGTTTAGTAAAAAATAATCGTTTATGTTTTATCTGGTTAGACATTCTACAATTTAAACTACCGATAATCAAATATAATCCAAACTCAACAGAAAATATGAAACCAACTCTCAAGAGGAAGCAGATGCCAACTTTAGAAGCAAATAATTAGCCAGTATTTGTCTACAGAGAATGCAGAATGCCAGCACACAAACGTAGTGTACATTTTAACGGTTATTGCGTACTGTACCCACCTACTTTTCACCGCGTAAAACTCATTAACCTACTTAATCGCTAAGTCAGGATGTCATACAGCTGTTAATAGCAAAGTGTATGACGATCTACGTCATAATTCTATGTTGCTGATTAAATAAAATCATATGGTAATGACAGCGTATACTTTTCTAATAGATATACCCGTCAGTTTGTGTTAAGCGTATGATGATCTGATGGCGTATGCTGATCTGACAGAACACCTGGTGGAGGTTGAACTGTTCTCCGTATGTCTACTAGTAGCGCGTAGTGGCGGATCAACAACGAGAGCAGAACCAGCATTTTACACCGCTAGCTCGTTGACTTAAATTATTTTTTTGGGTTATTTGTTTAGCTTTTTGACCGTCATGCTAATCCAGGTGAGTGTTGGTAATGTGCGCGTATGATGATCTGATAGAACACTGGCAGTGAAGTCTCACACCGAACGCCTGCTTAAAGCTGCAGTATGCAACTTAAACAAAATATGTAAAACTTTTTGCTGTCCCATAAGACAGATAATCTCTTGAAAAAAAAAAATTGAGCTCCTCTGCCTCCTTCTGGCATTCTGCAGAATTACTCAGCTCAGTCAGAAAGATCAGAGCCAGCAGAAAACAATGCCATGTTCTCAGGAAGTTTTGATTTATTAACCCAGGACTGTTTATTTTGATGCAACCTGCATTTGACTTTGAATGAATGTTTCCTTTTTTACTTGACATCATGATATAGGCAGTCAGGGGTCGGATGTAGAAAAATATGTATGGGGTCGCAAGAGAGAGACAAGGATTTTTCAGGGGTATCCGTGAATTTTTTAGTAAGGTTTCACACCGGAAGTAAAGATACACCTCTTTGAGTTATGGCGGCCATTGTCTGATGTCACTGTGACGCCAGCTTCATGGCAGGAAGCAGAACAAGGGTCTCAGAGCACAGCAAAACGATGCACTTGGAGCATGAGGGGCACTTTGCAAGATTAGGTAGAGAGTGACACTGTCTATCTAGCATTAGAATAGAATAGAATATACTGTATTGATCCCCAAGGGGAAATTGCTCATTTGTTGAAAGCTACTCCATCTTACGTAATAAATACAAAGTTTGTAAAAAGAGAAAAAAAGAAATATATATATATATATATATATATATATATATATATATATATATATATATATATAGATAGATAGATAGATAGATATATTAGAGGTGTGCCGATCGATCGGTCACCGATCATACAATCATAATTGGGCCGATTTTCGTGAAAAAGAGCATAATCGGTGATCATTAGCTGTTGTTGCCGATACCGATCACCTGCACCTCATTTCGCAGCCTGCCTGTGCAGCTGGTCTCCTCTTTCCTTCACACTGCGCAAACGCGCAGCAACAAATCCTAAGCGATATGGAACTATAACGCACTGAGTGATTAGGAAAGTTTGCGTGTTGCGGCGGAAAATTGAAGCACGTCAAAATGCATCAACACGACGAATCTAATATGGCATAAAAACAATGCCATACTTGATGGAGTTTGGCTACATCGAGGCTCACTGCAGTAAAAAAGACATATGGAGGATCAGATAGGTAAAGCAGCGCACAGCTACAAACACTCAGACCGCTGAGCATGACGGTCAGAAAGCTAAACAAATAACCCGCAAAATTATTTAAGTCTTCGAGCTTCGATGTAAGACGCTGGTTCTGCTCTCGCTGTTGAACCGCTGCTACGCGCTACAGGTAGTAATATTTCACAGATGGAGCGCCGCTTCTGCTCCACCTGGCAGTGACTCTCACACCGAACCTCTGCTTAAAACTGCAGCATCTAACCTAAAAAAATACATTTTACATACATATTAAAACTTTCCCTGTCCTAACATGAGACTAAAAGAAAAAATCGATCTCCTCCCTGCTCTGCATAATTACTCCGCTCAGTCAGAAACAGCCACTCAGAACTAGCAGTAATCAGCTAGCCGCCATGCTATCAGGAAGTTTTCATTCAGTAACTCAGGATTGTTTATTGTAATGGAACCTGTATTTGCCTTTGAATGTTAAGTTTTATACTTGAATTTTTTTGGCAATGTTGAGAGGTTTTATTTTGGCTCTTTGCATTATTTAGCCTCTTCAGAGCCTTCATATGTTATCAGTCTGTTAAAGATAGTATTACCGATAGCAGTACTATTTGCAGAATGCCTGTTTTGTTTAGTTTTCTTCTTGGAAAAAGTTATTAAAAACAAGTTTTTGTCTAAATTAAGGTGAATTCATGGTTCCTTTTTCCACATAATGTAACCGGTAGTGTTTATGATAAAAATAATAATAATAATATTTATGTAATTGGTATCGGTGATCGGTATCGGCGATCAGCCCTCAGGGGGTGATCGGTATCGGTATCGGCAGAAAAAAACCTGATATATATATATATAAGTTGTACAGATACTTTGTTTTGTACTGTGTTATTTGAGTGTTCCCTTTATTTTTGAGCACTGCTCAAAAAATAAAGGGAACACTTAAACAACACAATATAACTCCAAGTAAATCAAACTTCTGTGAAATCAAACTGTCCACTTAGGAAGCAACACTGATTGACAAACAATTTCCCCTGCTGTTGTGCAAATGGAATAGACAACAGATGGAAATTATTGGCAATTAGTAAGACACCCTCAATAAAGGAGTGGTTCTGCAAGTGGGGACCACAGACCACTTCTCAGTACCTATGCTGTCTGGCTGATGTTTTGGTCAGTTTTGAATGTTGGTGGTGCTTTCACACTCATGGTAGCATGAGACGGACTCTACAACCCACACAAGTGGCTCAGGTAGTGCAGCTCATCCAGGATGGCAGATCAATGCGAGCTGTGGCAAGAAGGTTTGCTGTGTCTGTCAGCGTAGTGTCCAGAGGCTGGAGGCGCTACCAGGAGACAGGTCAGTACACCAGGAGACGTGGAGGAGGCCGTACGAGGTCAACAAGGAGGAGCACTGCCAGAGCCCTGCAAAATGACCTCCAACAGGCCACAAATGTGCATGTGTCTGCACAAACGGTTAGAAACCGACTCCATGAGGATGATATGAGGGACCGACGTCCACAGATGGGGGTTGTGCTCACAGCCCAACACCGTGCAGGACGCTTGGCATTTGCCAGAGAACACCAGGATTGGCAAATTCGCCACTGGCGCCTTGTTCTCTTCACAGATGAAAGCAGGTTCACACTGAGCACATGTGACAGACGTGACAGAGTCTGGAGACGCCGTGGAGAGCGGTCTGCTGCCTGCAACATCCTTCAGCATGACCAGTTTGGCAGTGGGTCAGTAATGGTGTGGGGTGGCATTTCTTTGGAGGGCCGCACAGCCCTCCATGTGCTCACCAGAGGTAGCCTGACTGCCATTAGGTACCGAGATGAGATCCTCAGACCCCTTTGTGAGACCATATGCTGGTGCGGTTGGCTCTGGGTTTGATTTCCATTGATGATTTTTGTGTGATTTTGTTGTCAGCACATTCAACTTTGTACAGAACAAAGTATTCAATGATAATATTTCATTCATTCAGATCTAGGATGTGTTATTTGAGTGTTCCCTTTATTTTTTGAGCAGTGTATAAGAGTGAATAATAAAGAGTGAATAATTCAAAAAACAAATACATTCATAATAAATTATAAATTATTATGTGCTTGTAGGAATTAAATCCATCATCTGACATGAATAAATCACCAACACCATGTGGCCAGAGGAGCAAAAAGGGACAAACATACACATGCATAAAAGAGCTGACTTACTTGCATTCCCCAGGGGTGCTGCAGGTCCCATGTAACGAGCTACATCCCTGTTTACAGATAGCTTTGAGAGAAAAAAAGAAAACATATTTTTGAGTTGAGAAAAATTCCTACTGATTACCTATTTTAATTCACAGAAAACCTCAATATTGCTCTGGAAATCTGCATTTGTGTCTTTGCTTGTGGGATGAAGTTGCTGTTGTTTTTGCAGTGGATGTGAAACAAACTGTGAAAGAGTTGGGGGTGCTGTTCAACACGGACAGGAGTTTGGAAGCATTCTTCATATTCTTCTGACGTGACACTCTACATGAACTTCCGTCAGCCTCTGAGCTTTTTCCAAAACGGCAAACAAGGAAGTCAGATCTTACTTTGGACATGTGACCAATGACCTAAGGAAGCATTTCTGTGTAGTTCTTATTCTGTCCAGCTGCTCTACTTATGACTCTGCTTTTTTTGTTCCACTGCCTTTGAATTTCTTAAAAAAAATAAAATAAAAATCATCAACTGCTAATAAGACAAGAAAATCTGTGAAGTGAAGACAATCGTAAATTTTTTCATTTATTTTTATGTTCAAATTTTGTTCATTGAACTGACTTGTGTCCCAAAATTTAAAAGTATCTTTTTAATTTGCAACTCTATTGCCTTTTAGTCTGTATTCTTCTGTGTCTGCTCACCTGTTTTGCAATCCTCTCCCTCCCAGCCTTCAATACAATGTCTCTTCCCAAAATGGTCGCACACATAATGTCCAAAATAGTCGTCACGGGGACGACATACGTTGTTGCATCTCATGCCATAGTAGTGTTCATCACAGCGCACACGCATGGTGTATTTAATTGTGGCGATGAAGCTTTTATGTTCTACTGGCTGCTTCCCCTCGCTAGGATTAATCTTCCCCTTGTAGATGCTTCGCTCAATGAGCAGCTCATCATCTGCAAACAACAAAAGTACAAAAAAATTAGAATAACATAATTTGTTAGATATGGAGGTGAATAACAGGGGGATTTGTTTGAATGAAAAAATATCCAAATTAGACATTACGTCTGGTTATACTTGTTATAACAAGTATGTAATAGTGTGCTATACTCGTATAAGAGTATAGCAAATATAATTATTAAACTTGGTACAAATAGATGAGTGTCGTCTGCATAGAGGGTTATTCTCTGATCATTAAATAAAAATGTAAGACTTTTAAAGGTCATAAACTGCCCCATAACAACAAAGCTGGCATTGAATAAACTACACACTGTGTTTTGATTTCAAGAGGACACATCATGCAAAATCCACTTTTTTAGCCTTTAAATAAATTTTTTGTGTACTTTGAGTGTCTAGAAGTGCAATTTATTTATTTATTCTCTCTTGGTGCTGCATTGAGCACCCCTGGTTAGACCATCTAAACATTTGAATGACATTCCATTGAACAGGCCTGTCTGACTCCACCAAATGAATTCATGGAGCTTTGTAAAATGCCAGTTGTTAGTGCACATAAGAAAGAAGGGCAGGGAGGTGGGGGTGGGGGGGTGATCTCCTATCAAACATCTCCATGCTTTCCAGGAATGTATTAGAAATAAGTGGAGGAAAAGGTGGAAGAGAATAGAAAAATGAAGGAAACACAAACAGAGGGTGTAGCCTGTGTTAGCTTGATAACCAAAAAATGTTTTCCTGCTCAGTAAAAAGCTTTTCTGCCCCCTCCACCATCTTCCCCTCTCTCAGTATATTCGGCCCTGACTTCATCAGAGCCAAGAAGGAAATAATATGAGACGAGGGACAGGCAGGGAAGGGCGACACAGGAAAGGCACTTTAGCTTGTTCTCAAGGAACAGAAAAACCATGACCCAGCCGGTTTGCTCCTGTTGTCCTAGTCATTTCACTTGAGGTTAATTACTGAGCACTTTTAATACTGCTGCAAGTTTTTTCTTAGTTGAAATCATGTCATTTTCACTGACATTACTGTTCAAATGTCCACTGAACAATATCAACCCTAAAATATAAAGTAATGAAAGCTGCTTGTGGCAATGCAATTAAAACCAGGTTTATAAACCTGAGACCATTATATCTTCATTACGTTATCCACAATACTGCAAGTCTTTGAGTTCTGACCAAACTGTGCAAGAACACAGTAGCAAAGTAACTTACTAGCCAACCCATCCAAAAACCCAAAGTGTAATTTCACCTAAAATATGGCAGACAGGTTTATGACCTGGTTGTGTTTAGCAAATTGTGTGATGTGATGGTAACACTGCATCATTAGTTAGGAGACATACAAATGGCAGCATCATGCTGTGAGGAAGCTTTTCTTCAGCAGGCCAGACATGAGAAGGTGGACGGTGCTAAATCCAGGACATCCATCCATCCATCCATCCATTTTCTTCCGCTTATCCGGGGTTGGGTCGCCTTCAGAAGGGAGGCCCAGACTTCCCTCTCCCCAGCCACTTCTTCCAGCACCTCCGGGGGAATCCCAAGGCGTTCCCAGGCCAGCCGAGAGACATAATCCCTCCAGCGTGTCCTGGGTCTTCCCTGAGGCCTCCTCCCGGTGGGACGTGCCCGGAACACCTCACCAGGGAGGCATCATGACCAGATGCCCGAGCCACCTCAACTGGCTCCTCTCGACGTGGAGGAGCAGCGGCTCTACTCTGAGTCCCTCCCGGATGACAGAGCTTCTCATCCTATTTTTAAGGGAGAATCCAGCCACCCTTCGGAGGAAACCCATTTCGGCTGCTTGTACCCGTGATCTCGTTCTTTCGATCATGACCCAAAGCTCATGACCATAGATGAGGGTGGGAACGTAGATCGACCGGTAAATCGAGAGCTTCGCTTTTTGGCTCAGCTCTCTCTTCACCATGACGGACCGGTACAGCACCCGCTTCACAGCAGACACTGGAAACGAGCCCGACTTACTGCCGGCAATGCGGACCAGACTCTGACACCGGTCATACAGGGACCTGACAGCCCGTATCAAAGGTCCCAGTGCCCCAAACTCCCGGAGTACCCCCCACAGGGCCTCCCGAGGGACACGATCGAACGCCTTCTCCAAGTCCACAAAACACATGTAGACTGGTTGGGCGAACTCCCATGCACCCTCCAGGACCCTGCTGAGGGTGTAGAGCTGGTCCAGTGTTCCACGACCAGGACGAAAACCACACTGCTCTTCCTGAATCCGAGGTTCGACTATCCGATGGACCCTCCTCTCCAGGACCCCTGAATAGACCTTACCAGGGAGGCTTAAGAGTGTGACCCCCCTGTAATTGGAGCACACCCTCCGGTCCCCCTTTTTAAACAGGGGGACCACCACCCCAGTGTGCCAATCCAGGGGAACTGCCCCCGATGTCCATGCGATATTGCAGAGTCGTGTAAGCCAATACAACCCTGCAACATTCACAGCCTTAAGGAACTCCGGGCGGATCTCATCCACCCCTGGGGCCCTGCCACCGAGGAGCTTTTTGACCACCTTGGCGACCTCGTCCCCAGAGATTGGAGAGCCCATCCCAGAGTCCCCAGGCTCAGCTTCCTCAACAGAAGGCATGTTGGTGGGATTGAGGAGGTCTTCGAAGTATTCCGCCCACCAGCCCACAACGTCCCGAGTTGAGGTCAGCAGCGCACCATCCCCACTATAAACAGTGTCCACCAACGGGTTTGAGGGTTGCCGCCGCAACAGGCACCAACAACCTTGCGGCCGCAGCTCCGATAGGCCGCCTCGGCAATGTAGGTACGGAACATGGTCCACTCAGACTCAATGTCCCCCACCTCCCCCGGAACATGTTCATAGTTCTGCCGGAGATGAGAGTTGAAGCTCCATCTCACAGGGGACTCCGGCAGACGTTCCCAGCAGACCCTCACTACACTTTTGGGCCTGCCAGGTCTGACCGTCTTCCTCCCCCACCGGAGCCAACTCACCACCAGGTAGTGGTCAGTGGACAGCTCCGCACCTCTCTTCAGCCGAGTGTCCAAGACATACGGCCGCAAATCCGATGAGACGATGACAAAGTCAATCATTGAACTGCGGCCTATGGCGTCCTGGTGCCAAGTGCACATATGGACGCCCTTATGCCTGAACATGGTGTTCGTGATGGACAATCCATTACGAGCATAGAAGTCCAACAACAGAACACCACTCGAGTTCATATCGGGGGGGCCGTTCCTCCCAACCACGCCTCTCCAGGTGTCACTGTCATTGCCCACGTGAGCGTTGAAGTCATTATTTTATTGCTAAAAAAGAAAAAAAGGGCTGGTTGGTAGAGCTGTTGCCTTGCAGCAAGAAGTTTCTGGGTTTGATTCCCGGCCCTGGTCTTTCTGCATGTTCTCTCTGTGCATGCAGAGAGAACATGCAGTTCCGGGTTCTCTGGTTTCCTCCCACAGTCCAAAAACATGACTGTCAGGTTAATTGGCCTCTCCAAATTGTTCCTAGGTGTGAGTGCGTGTGTGCATGGTTGTTTGTGTGTCTCTGTGTTGCCCTGCGACAGACTGGCGACCTGTCCAGGGTGACCCCGGCCCTGGAGATCGGCACCAGCACCCCTCCCGACCCCACTAAGGGAGTAAAGGGTTTAAGAAAAGGGTGTAAAGAAAATGGATGAAATGAATGAAAAAAAATATAAAAATTTAACTGCTCTTTGGGGCCCATGGTGGCCACGGTAGGTACCGCACTCTTCGCCGGTATCATGAGCAGTGTACATCCAAAGCTCCGGTCAGAAGTTAAGTAAGCAAAACAATGTCTCAAAAAGGACGTATCCTTCAGGAGGAAGAAAAGAAAGAGGAAGAATAGAAATATGCCTTGGTAAAGTAATGTAAAGCTAATAGAAAATTAGCTTGAACGGTCCAGTTGAACAGCCAAACATTTATGGTAGGGTCTTTGTGTTTGTGTGAAACTGAGTTTAAACTTTAAATGAGTTGATTCTCCTGCTTGGGTCTGTATATTTCTGAGGTATTTTTGACTTCAAAACGCCATATTTGATAACATTTGATAACAATAATTAAAACTTCTCAATGTCTAGCAAATGTTTTTATGTCAGGCTACATAGCTGCTACATGGATGAGCTACTCTAAGCTGTAGTTGGGGATATGCTGGTTGCTGCTTAGCATAATCATTTTGTGGCTAAAACAAACATTATTTTTACATCAACTTATCTGAAACTTCTGTTAAAATCATTTGAAGGCAAGAATCAGTTCCGTACCAATCCACATTCCAAGGGAGAAAGACTCACCTTCTATAAATTAAATTTTTGGCAATTGGAGTAACGCTTAAGAGAAGTTTTTTTTTAATTAGAACGTCATGAATTTGTGTAGGGCTGCACCAATTGCAGTTTTCTGGCCATTTACTGATCTTTAAAAAGCCTTTCCTGCCGATTTTGATTTTGGACGATACCAATTTTTTTTTGTCTGAAATGTCGCTAAATTTGGCAAGAAAGTCACTGAGTTGGCAACTGTGGGGTGAATATTGTTAACTGCAAATGTGCAGACCTGACCTGGTGGGCCAGTCTGTCAGTCACACCTCTCACTGCAGAGCAGAAGAGGACAGAGGCAGATTTTTAAACCTTTGCTGATGAAGATAAGATTAGGTGATAAGATCAGCTTCACGTGTAAATATCAGCAGATCACTATCCCCCAAAATTAAGGAAATCGGCGCGCAGAAATCAACTGGTCAATAAATCAGATGGCCAATAAATGTATCCTGTTATACATGCATATAATGTAAACAGCACTGCCAGAGATGCAATAAGTTTATAGCAGGTGTGTGAATGCTCTAATGATCAGACTGCTGATTGCAGCCAGTCCACATTGTTACCAAAGCTAGAGGGCCGGCCCTGGTTTAACATAATCAGTTCCTTCACAAAAGCACAAAAAATATATTTTTTCACTGTCCTGGTTTATTGTGTCTCACTGAGAATTAACACACTGCCACAGATTTCAGTTCCACACCCACCACCTGAAACATCGCTGTTCATCTCCAGCAATTTGATATAAAAATATAGACCAATCATGAGCTCCCTCTGAAGTGGAGGAGCCATACTAAGAGAGTTACTAGGGAGACTAGGCCTTGGTTCTTAAGGCCAGCTTACATAAACAGTGAGGGGCTCCAGATCTGAGCAGCTGATCATGTCAAGATCAGCACAATAAAACATTAAAAGGAACATCTTTTTAAAAGCAGAGTACAAAACATCTTTAGGTCCTGGTGAAGGGGCTTTGTTGGGGAGCTTCAGCTCTTTGACTCCTGATTTCTTTTAAAATTGTTGTTTAAGACAGAGCTGACCCTTGACCTAGAGCCAAGGCCTTTACCTTCGCATAACATCAGATGTTTCTCAACAGCTGAAGCTTTTTCGTGGTCAGACTATGTTGGCATTCAGAAACCGTGTGTTGAAAGGATCAAATTCAAGGCTGTATGTGTTCATTTCAGTTCAAAACACTCTACTTATATTTACCCTGTGTGCAAAAAAATATGAAATAAACAGCTGAATGAATGAATCACACCTTCTAATCTAATCACTGTGAACCTTGATTGAATTTGCTCGTTCAGGGCCGTAACAGCATGGGGTCTAACCTTTCATACTCTCTTATTTCATACACCAGGTGTGACAGTTAAAATAATTCAGGGTGAACATCTGGAATGGAAAGCTCTGCCAAAACATTACTCATGCAACAGTAAATCAGCAATGAAAACAGTTTGACTTCATTTTGTAAGGAATATTCTTCCTATTGCTTTAATCTTACACTATTTACCAAAGCAGCCATGTTTTAGAGAAGCCCTGTTCTTTGAAGGTAACCTCAGTTCAAAAAACTGTAAAGAAAATTAGCACATTCATAATTTTATGATCAAGCACAGTGGTGGAGAGTTGATGATTTGGGCTTGCCATTTTGCTGATCCCACACAATTACAAATGTTAATGGACAACATCCATCCATCCCTCTTCTGCTTATCCAGGGTCAGGTAGTTGGGGTAGCAGACTAAGTAAGGAGGCCCAGACCTCCCTCTCCCCAACCACTTGGGCCAGCTCCTCCAAGGGAATCCCAAAGCTTTTCCAGACCACCCGAGTCTTAACCTGGGCCTCCTCCTGGTGGGATATGCCTGGAACACCTCACCAGGGAGGTGACCAGGAGGCATCCTAACCAGTTGCCTGAACCACCTTGTGGAGGTTCCTCCATCTTTTCCCCAGTGTTAGTATTTATTTAAATGTTTTCGTATAATATATTTAGAATTTCACTTTCTTTGGTGGTGGTTATTGCATTAGGTTGTTTACTAATTTGGGTGCACACATTATGTTTATTTAAGATTAGTAACTAGTTTGTTTTGCTGAGTTTGAAGGACTGGCTGGTGGAAGATGATTGGTTGAAAGGCACACCAGGAAGTGGAACAATCCATCAGGCTGCTAGAAGCAGGGGACTTGGATGTTAAAGAATCTGCCTCTCTAGTAATAGCATAACTGCTAAAACATTTTTGGTGTTAGGTTATTTTGTTTTTATAGTTGTGTTAAAGTCAAACTGTTTTAATTTAAATTAATAATTTATGTTTATGCATTGTTTGTCTTTGTCTCCTCTCCCACCCCTCCTTGTTTGTGTAGCCTTTGTGTATAAATTCCCTTGTGTGTGTGACGTCAGTTTTTGGTTTGTTACCCTGAGTTATGTTTGCCTTAGTTGATTTCTTTTGGGCCCATTTTGCTATATTTTTTTTAGATTTGCTGTTGAAAGCTTTTTGTTAAGATTCTTTTGGAAAAATAAATAGAAGATATTTTTTTATATATATGCCTTTGTCCTTGTGCCTTACTGGTCATACTGTAACACACCTCAACTGGCTCGTCTCTACGTGAAAGAGCAGCAGCTCGACCCCGAGTCCCTCATGCATGACTGAGCTTCTCACCATATCTTTAAGGGAGAGCCCAGACACCCTACTGATAAAACTCATTTCGGCCGCTTGCATCTGTGACCTCATTCTTTTGGTCATGACCCAAAGCTCATGACCATAGTTGATGTTAGGAACGTAGATTGACTGGTAAATCAAGAGCTTAGTTTTTTGAGTCAGCTCTCTTCTCCACGACAGACCAGTACAGCACATGCTTCACTGCAGACACTGCGCCAATCCGTCTGTCGATCGCCTGCTCCATTTTTCCCTCAATCGTGAACAAGATCCTGAGATATTTAAACTCCTCCACTTGGGACAGGACATACCCCCCTCGACCCGAAGAAAGCACCTTACCCTTTTCCAGCTCAAGACCATGGCCTTGGATTTGGAGGCACTGATCCTGATCTCGGCTGCTTCACACTCGGCTGCGAACCGCTCCAGTGAAAACTGTAGATCACGACCAGATGAAGCCAGTTGGACCACATCATCCGCAAAAAGCAGAGATGCGATTCTAAATTCTAAGGCCACCAAAACGGATCCCCTCAACACCTTGAGTGCTATCAATAGACAAAAGCTGCTATATATTAAAGTTTTAGATATATGCATATATGATTTTCAACTTTGTGTAAGCTGCATTTACTATCAACTATTTTCACTGTGCAACTTTTATAATAGAACTATGTAGGACATTAAAAATACTATTCATTAAGCCTAAATGTCTGTATTAAAGTTTTTTATTGACTTGATGTACTGCAATGAACTGGCAACCTGTCCAGAGTGTATCCTGCCTTTCACCCAATGACTGCCGGAGATTGGATTTTAACATTCAAGTTTGTTTAAGGTTTAATGTGGCCATATATTCAAGTTTAGTCATGTTTTTTTTTTTCTTTTTTTTTTTTGCTTAAATATTATCAGCAGTTCGGCAGCATTAATCTGCCCCAAGCAGACATCTTACACACATTGTATACTGGAGCTGTATTAACATGAATATGTAGGATAATGTCATCAGACCTGTGCTGGCAGAGAACCAGAGGATTCACGTTGGGCTCTGGGGCAAAACAAAACTTCACTGCAACGTCATTAGATACCTTTTCCTCTGCACACCTGAACAGATGAGAACTTTCTCTCTCTATAATTATGATACCACATCACTAATGTGGGCTCCACCTGCATATGTAAACTTGATTGTACAAGTTTCTACCTACTCTCTGATGTATGCCAAAAGCATTTCTGGAAAATGCAGGAATTCCCAGACAGAGGAGGTGGAAATCTCTGTGAACATAACTGCATGCAACAAGAAGGAAAGGATGTGGTTTAAATCCTCAAGATCCTTATTTAACTGAATAGTCACCCCAATGGATGAAGCGTCTCTGCACAAAGTGAGTAAGCTTTCACATTCCTTTCATTTTTTTTAGATTCTGTGACTTTACAATTTTAAGATTACATGCATTTTATTGGGATTTTATATGACAGACCAACACAAAGTAGTTTATGAATTGGTAAGAAAAGGACATCTATCACAGTCAAAGTGTGGTTTGTATTCAGCATCCTGATCAATACCTTGAACAACAGCCATTAGCTGCAGTTCCAGTTGCAGCTAATGGCAACTCATCTGTGTTGCCATTAGCTGTTTATCTCTACCAGAATGAAAGGTTTCCCATTCTACTTAAAAAAAGCTCAAGGCCAGTCAGTCATATAGGACGTAAACCCTGGTCCTCCCAAAGAAAACATCCCCTCAGCATGATGCTGCCACAACCCATCTTCTCTAGGATAGTGTGGACAGGGTGATGTGCAGTGTAAGCTTTTCACCACAAATAATGTTTAATTTATTCATTCATCCATTTTCTTACACCCTTGTCCCTAGTGCAGTGGTTCTTAACCTTTTTTGAGGTACCGAACCCCCCAGTTGCATATGCGCATTCACTGGACCCTTCTTATTCCAACCCCCCCCCCCGACACACAAAATAATTTGTGGTATTCTGATTTAGTAATGTAATTATATTAGCTGTGTTACCACCCTCACACCACTAGAGGCAGTACCAACCCCAAAAAGATGCGACTAAGGAGCAGATTTAGACTATAGAATTTGGTAAAAACTGTGAGCTTTGCTGAAGTAATTAAAGACACAAGTTCAAATTCATGGTGAGAGTGGAGCTCCTTCAATCAGTGCTCCTCCGCAGCACTGATTGGCTAAGCAATGTAACGTGATCCTCTGGAGCAAGTGATGGCAAAGCGGGGCGTCATCACAACTTTACACAAGTGTGTCTTTACCTCCGCGGCAGAGGCTCCGCCGAACCCCTGAGACCGACTCACCAAACCCCTGGGGTTCAATCGAACCCAGGTTAAGAACCACTGCACTAGTAGAACAAGGGACCAGGGGTGCTGGTGTCTATCTCCAGCAAACATTTCGGGCAAGAGGTGGGGTACACCCTGGACAGGTCGTCAGTCCATCACAGGGCAACACATACAGCAGTGGTCCCCAACCTTTTTATAGTGCAGCAAATAGAGCGGCTGCTCCCGTCGCCTTTTATCCACCGCCTTTTCTTTTTGTTACATCTTTTATTTCTTAAAATGAGCCCACAAACTGTCACTATTGCTTCTACATCGTCATCCGTGTTTGGTCATTCTAAATTCCCGCTATGTTGGGGGTTTTGCTGGATTATCCTCTGGAATCGCGATGTTTGTGACTGGAATCGGTTCGTGTTGCTCCTGCTGTGACACACGAACCGATCAAACCTGTTGGACTTTTATCAGCTCTGTGGTCACAGAGGTTTGGAGAATCGGCCGACAATTCTTAAATCTTTCCGTCTAAACCAGACTTAAGACTCACAAGCTCTACTCATCTCCTCTCGACCACTGCCTAAACCCTCTCTAACTCTGGTGGCTATGGTAACGTTTACATATCTCTTCAAAATAAGATACAGATGCGCCACAAAAACCAAAATTTTACTTTTGTGAATATTTTAACTCACGATAATGACTAACGGGAGCCCTGAGCTTGTTTCTCTGCAACGAGACGGTCCCATCAGGGAGTGATGAGAGACAATGACACCCGAAGTGTTTCTTATATCCACAGCCTGCTTGGTCTCTACATGGCGAAGCAGCTTGAAGCTTCATTGCCTCATTAGCAGCCAGTCGCCGCATGTTACGCAGAGCGGCTTGTAATGTGGGACTCGCCTACCGGTCCAGGATAAATCCATTCTCCTGTCTCTTCTCTGGGCCTTTTCACCTTTGCAAAGAAACTTTCCAAAGACATCTGATCTGTTTCTTACTCATTTTTCTGCTTGTGGGCTCAATGTTGGCGCGCAAGTAACCGAGAGAATCCGGTTAAAGGATTTTCAAAATAAAAGATCCTCTAGACTCAAATAATAATAAAATGGAAATATTTAATTATTTCTTGTGCAGCCCGGTGCCAATTGGTCCACGGACCGGGGGTTGGGGACCACTGACATACAGGACAAACAATTATGCACACACACACACACACACGCACACACACACACACCTAGGCAGTCATGTTTTTGGACTGTAGGAGGAAGCCGGAGTACCCGGAGAGAACATGCAAACTCCATGCAGAAAGACCCTGGGCCAGGAATCGAACCAAGGACCTTCTTGCTGCAAGGCAACAGTGCTACCAACTGCACCACTGTGCAATTAATATTTACTTATTTAATTTCAGTTTTGTTCTCTGTTCAATTCTTTTCCCACATGTCTGATGTGTCTGCTGTAGTATAAACAACAGTCAGCACTACTTATAGCTTTCTTTCAACAGTGGCTTTCACTCTGCCTCGAAGGTCAGATATGTAGAGTGCATTACTAATAGTGACAGATACTTCACCTGAGCAATGAATCTCTGCAGTTCCTCCAGAATTCATCATGAGGCTGTTTGTTGTCTAATCCAACAGCTCTCACTAAATGGTCGCCTTCTGAAGGAAACTGGTTGCACAGGATGTTATTTAGGGGAGTTGGAGTAAGTTACAAATGCACACCACACTTTTTCCATTTTTCAAATTTTGAAATGATGTACCCTTTAACTTCCAGTTCACCCACCACTACACATCACTTAGTGCTCAATAAAACACACTGAGGTTTATGGTTGTAAAATGACAACCACTGGAAGAGTTATGGGGTGTGTAGTGCTGATAGACTGTACATGAACTGGGACATGCAGACCCTCAGTCATGCAATGTTTATGTGAAGGTGGTAGAGCATGTAAAGAGTGAGCCCGCAGCACAGCAGGCCGGGTTTGGGAGCAGCTGGAAGGCTAAGTAGGAATCAAACATCAAAGGAAGGAGCACATTGGGACAGAAGGGCACGTGGACTGTAATTAATTGCTTAACGAGCTACTGCTAGAGCTAAAGACAGCCTGAGAAAGCATACGGTGAGAAAAGAGGGAGAAGGTGATAGAGGAGCAAAAAAATCTGTCTTTTACAAGTCAGAGCAGACTCTTAGGATGGCTTTTCATTTTCTTTGATTTAATGAACAGGAAGCATGTTCAGACAGACCCTCTCTCTCTGCAGTGACACACCTCCCCTGATTCATCTCAGTTCACTTCACTCATTCATATGAAAAGTAGTTCAAGCCTCCTGGTTTTCTCTGTTCTCTTAAATCCTGATCTAAAGGTTTCGATTATACATAGGGTTGCTACCTTTCAGAAATAAATATAAGGGAAGCCCAACGCAGCGTGTCGCCCTACTCTCATGTGGTGTGATGTCCGCTGCAGTGATAGACATTATTTTATGGCGGTGTTTTTTTTTTTAAAGTGATCCATAGAGCAATCGTTTATGCATACAAGTTGGTTAGAGTACCCCAAAATTGTACTCCAATCAGAGTAGCATACCTTAAACACATTTATTTTTTTGGCTCTAGTGGCCTTTATTTGTCTGTTCTGTCCAGTCTGTTCTTTTGCAAAGTCCTGTATCATCGCACATGCGCAGAAGCTTACTCTGAAGAAACTTTAATAATATGACTGTTTTTATGAAGATATTTTTGATGCAAAAGTAATTATGGCTTTTAACTGAGAAGTTGAAAATACAGAGAAAATTCCCAGGTACTCATCATGAACACTTTAAAGTTAACAAAATAAAGCCTCAAAAATGTCTTCTGGTAGTTGGTTCTGGAGCTAGAAGAAGGACAATACTAATATACTTTACCGGATGCTTTGTTTAATTGGTAGTAAATGTTTGCTCCACAAAACAAAAGTGGTGTGATTTGAATTTCCTTAACTACACTGTGGAAACTATTGACAATAAATCAAGCTAAGACTACTACTGCTACATCTATTAAAACTAGATAAGTAAAGCAAAATTCAGCAATTGGCACACTAACTTGAGTCAGTGAAGTTGGAACTGCAAAGTATTTTTGCTAAGTTTTACTAAATACAGTAAAGGTCCATTTATATACATAAGTCAGTTTTGTGAAAATTTTGGACATAACTGTGTATTGAATTAAATTGAACAAGTTATTTCTTTGAATGCAAATGACTAGGAATGTATTTTCATGGCAGAGTTATCCAGTTCAGCTTAAGGATTGTAGATTTTGCATTAAAGATAATCAAACAATTTTTTTAATGTTTGACATTTATATTACAAGGATAAAAAAAAAACACTGACATTAAAAATGTCTTTACAAAAGAGTCCAGGCCAAGAGGCAGAAACAAACACAGAAAAATGAACAGTTAAAAGAAAATGTCAATGTCATAATATGTGGGAGAATGATGAGGAGGTGACACAATAAGACCCAGGTTGAAGTGAAAAGAAGTTAAAAGTCACTAGGCAAGCCTAATCTGAACGGCCAAAGCAGCTAAACAAAAGAGGATCTCATGACCAGCAGGGACCACAGGTCAGGCTAAATACAAATGAGAATCAAGAAATTGAGCAACGAAAAGTAAGATCATGAGTCAAGCTATCAAAAACAGGTACATGTCATAGAATCTGCTTCAAGAACTGATTTAAAAGCACTAAACAAGATTAGTTCAGTCAATCTGAAAGTTTCTTGTAACAAGTTCCATGAAGAGGCAACATAGTGAATGAAAGTCTTCTTGCCCAATTTTTAGAGTTTCAGTCAGTCACACAGTGCATTCAGCCAATTAACACACCTGAGGTAGTTATTTAGGCCTGTTCCAGCTTTCTCCAGTCAGGTGTGAGTGGGAGAGTTGGAGACAAAAGGAGCTTCAGATCTGAACATCCGGTGGGCTTGGAGCCATGAAGTTGTCATGCACTGACCTATAGATGGAATTGGCCAGGTGATCCTTTTTAGGGTTAAAGGATGGCGAGCTTTTGACAACTGGCTGAGGCCAGGAGAACCTGAGATTCACTCCATACTGGTCTGGTAGGAGGCTGATGGTCTGTATTATTTCCCCCTCCATCTCACCACTCCGACACACAATCCACTATTCATCGTTACATCTGAAACAACTTGCGCTTGGACATTGTCATCACAAATATCTGGACAATTCAACTATGGACTTTTCAAATGTGTGTCGGTCAGACACTGTGCTGACCAGTGGGTAAATTTAAGACTGTGTGCACATGTATATGAAAAATCTACTGCAGTACTGTGTATATTTATTTTGTATTTATTATTTTGGGTTCTATGTATGTTTTTTCTGTGGTGTTCACTTTAATTTTCTCTTTAAAATACATGGCATTGAAAACAGTTTTTCTTTTGCAGTGTTTTTATTGATTACTGACAAAAGTTCCAGTAGACAAATTTAGTCTTCTGATTTATTCCATCTAGTCCTCTTGTACATTAAAAAGTGCTACACATGCTGCAAGCACACTATAAACACACTTAGTAATTTTTAAGTACCGTAACAACAATCCCTCTACCTCAAGTTTTTCTACAGAAAGAACCTGACAAGATGGCATATTCAGAGGTGTTTATCTGATAAATATATTCAATTATAACAACTAGAGGGACTGTCAAAAAAGAGATTACACCACGTTAATTTCAGGTCTTCATATTTAACATTGTCGAAAACCACCCCAGACTGAATGTCCTTATCTTATTTTCTTATAAAGATCCTGAAAATGTATGTGTTAGAGCAAGAGGGTCACAAATGTGACCCAGATAATGTGGAAGTTATTCAGTTTTTAAAATTTAACCAAATAGTCAGGAAAATGGGTAGGAATTTCTGTAAAATTTTAAGGTTGAAAAAAATTGTAACCTTTAAGTTCAAATTATCTGACTTCTCTGAAATAGTCTGGAGAATGATTTTAAAACTTGGGACTTTAAAATAGATTTTTGCAGACTTAGAAGTTGATGGAGGATTTTGCTTTGCATTACATTTGGATCCCCAAAAAGGAGAAAAGGATGTCTGGGGGTCTCTCCTGCTAACATGACCTGATTTCAGATAAGCAGACAGTGGATGGAGAAAATCTTTACAAGTAAAACATATTTTTCTCTGTGAATATAAACTGCAAAAACTCACTTGGAAACTCCCCTGTCACTCTTTCCAGACTGATGGGAGCAACAAATATACTCTTTCAGCCCTTTCCAATACTCTTTTGATTGTGTGATAAGGCAGGCCAGCAAATTATCAAGTCTTCCAGTTCTGTGTAGAATCTCACATTTGTTTAACCAAGGTAATATCACATGGTTGCTTCTGCTCTTTTTGCGTTTTTTTTCATTGTATCTTAAATTCTTAAATTTAATCATTTAGAACATTTTGATCAGAACAGAAAGACTCTTACCACTGCCATGTGTGCCGTTGTCCTTATCCCAAGCCTCCACTATCAAAGTGTAATCTTGCTGAAACAGAACGAGGGGGAGAAAAAGGTTATCACAATGCACATTAATACAAAAAATGTACGCATGAATGGTCCTACTGCCACTTCGGTATGTCCATTGTAAGATGCAGACATTTACATAGTGAATGGACTAAATCTATATAGAATGTTACACTAAAACCACAGTCAACAATTTGCACAACTTAACACATCGATTGGTAGGCAACTTGGCAATTAGTGCCTTACCCAGGACTCATCGACAAGTGACAGGAGGAATCAAACCAACATTCTTCCAATCACTCTATACCCACCGGGGCACAGTCATCCATGCCTTACTTGACACGCCTTAAACACGGAAATTTTAGAAACTCTTAAATCTTCTCATGAATATTTTCATACATACATTCTAACGTAGGAATAATGGCGGGAAAAAAGCTGCTGTTCCCACACTGCTGTCACTCATTAGCTTCCTTGTGCTCAGGGCTAGTTAAATAGTGCTGCTACATAGCTAAAGACACAGCAGACATTCACCTGGAAGCCAGCAACTGGTTTTCAAATGTTGCCTTACATAATGAATCTTAAAAATAATTTTCATTTGAGGTAATAACTCAGGTTACTATCAGGCAAATATTGATCAAGGTTAGACATGTTCATTTCTTTTTTTTTTCTCCTGGTCACAGAAGCTATGATTTTTTTCTTTACTTATCTTCAGTAGAGAGGGGTTACTTTTTTGGACAAGAATACTATAACAGTAATAATACCCCTTGTAATTTTGGCAAGTGTCAAGAAGAAGGTTATTTTTGAAAGAAAGTCTTGAGAAGTCCTGTTTGTATTTTACCAGAAGCAGTGATGGACAGCAAGTATGCAGAAGAAGCTGCTCTAAGCAGAGGAGACTTTTCAGCCAACTGAAAAAATAGCTAATAACATCTGGAACTTTACAATTATGAGCTACTTCAAATTGGTAAAAAATTTGATGTGAACGACTATGGTTAGTCACTGATGACACAGTTATTTTATAAATCTATTTTGAAGTATTATATAAATAGACACTGTCTACTGTTTATCTTCTGTCAAGAAGCCAGGTATGGCTGCACTCCATGCCCTACTTTCCAGAGGAGATGTAATCCATTAACAACTCAAACTCCAGATTGATTCAGGGGCAGGGCTTTTTTTCTTTCCCCTTTATTTTCATCAGCATCTGCCAGCAAGTTGGAGATGGACCTTGCTTTCTGTCCTGGGTTCCTGGGTAACAGGAACTCATGCAGTTGTGAGTTTCTGTGACCCAAGTCTGGTGCAGAGCGACTGAAGGCTGCAGGAGAAGAAACAAAGTTAAGCTGCTTGATGTTAGAGACATAGATCTAAATTAAAACCAGAATTGTTACATGCACATAGATTAGTGGTTGAAAAATGTTCATATGTTGAATAGAATCCTCAACCAAATATGCTTTCATGATGTTGGAATTTGTTGCCTCAGGATGTGTCAACAACATCAAGCAGGCTGAAGAGCTGAACATATTTGTACATAGAAAGATTAGGGGGAGAATGGCTCAAACCAATGGTTGTCAGGTTTTGGTTAGAGTCAAGCCCAGACTCTGGCCGGGCCACTCCGAAATATTTTTATTTTCAGAAGAAACATATTGGTGAATGCACTATACACAGATAGGGCAATCACACTCTTTGTTGTGGAGGCTCAGTGCTTAAAAAATCAGAGGAAGCACCCAATGGAAGAGGCTATTTAAAATGAAACTTTTGTTCTATGGCATGTCCAGACATCACTGCAGTTCATTCAGACTGCAAGAGAGTGGGACAGAGAGGGCTACAAAAGATAACAGGAGGGCTGACAAATATTTGAAGTAAAATATCAGACGTGAGTCATTTGACATAAGGTCAACTGGTGAAAGTTGCATTCAGATTTGCTGCTAACACTAACACAGAGCTGTAATTTGTAAGCAACCATAACTCTGAAAAAGTGTACATGATCATAATTCATATGCCATATGTTGTCACAGAGCCCAGGTCTAAACCCGATGCAGCTGCCACACAGCTTCTCTGCAGTTTGAACTGCTTTTCACATTTCAAGGTGTGTCTTAAGGGTGTTTTATGAGCACCACGAAGGACAGTGACTGAGGAACAAATAATCAAGTCAATACTACCCACAATGCAATGGCTTTAAGAGTGAACACAGATGGAGAGGAGATAAGGCATGCTGGGAGAAACCTAACACCTCACAACTAACCTGCAAAAATCCAAGGGATTTAAGTTTTCCTTAAACGGAGAGAAACCAACACACTCCTCACTGCTTTCACCTGTTTAATGAATAAATTACTGCTTTAAACTGATCTGGATGAGCAAACAGCAACACACAGTTCTGTAGAGACCAATTGTATAGTCTGGAGCTGCTTCACATGCAGGAAGTTGGTTTATCACATGTTAATACGTTATTGCCTCAGTTGAACTTCTCCAACAGCAGAGAAATTAAAAGGACAGCCGTCTGATGAAAATCATTTAGACAAGCTAAATCACGGGCATGGAATGTAACAACCTTTAGATGTGCCTCTGCATTAGAACATCTTAATCAAACAGTGACTATCTGGACTAGAACGTGACTGCATGCTGAGGCAGTTAGTCTGCCATTCGGCCAGGGACACATGAAGGTTGCAGCCTTCATGGTCTGGAGTTTCACTCCATGGAAGTCAAGATTCAAGAGACTTTATTGTCATTCACATCACGTGTTACATGAGGTGGAACAAAATTGAGAGTCACGGCCCCAGTTACATCCAAATATAAAGTATGAAATATAAAAACTAGCTACAAGATCAAATTGTTATAAATAGGAAAAATATTTACAAATATATAAAAACAAGAAGTAGAAAATGAAATGTATATTAATAGGAATGTACAACGGTGCCTGGTCCACTGACCAGGCACCGTTTTACTGTCTTCTAAGAAGACTTACACCACTGTCTTCTTATGCTTTTTTTCTTTAGTCTGGTTCTAAGAATAAGAGCAGGAATGTTATCAATAGGAAAAGGAATGGATGACCTGTCATCCTTCAACTATCTCAGTCCAATGTATGGACTGCAAATCACACAGGTCAAAGTTGATCAAATTGAGTTTGCAAAGTCAATCATCTACATCTATGTCATTACAATTATCAAGTGTGCCAACATGTACCAACATCTATGTGTTCCTAACATATGCTGCATATGTTAGCATTTACAGCAACTGTTTTGGATTTTAAAGTTTACACAAATTTTTAAAAAGACTTTCCTGATCCCAATTCAGTTTCCAGGGTCCTGATCAGTAATGAGAAAACATTGATGTTACAACATGTTAGTTATCTTTTAAAAACTCTAGAATATAGAAGAAACCACAAGTATTTTTAGCCTTTGAGTCTTAAATATAGGTGTTCAAACTGTGAAACATTAAAACTGAAAACTACAGCTTGGAGGCACAATAACATTTCAGCTGCCATGCAGTAAAACTTTGCCCATCAACAATACATTTAAGTTATTGCGTGGACTTTCAATGCTGTGCCATCCTTCAGTAGTGTGCAACCAAGACAGTGAAAAGGTGAGGGGATACCTGGCTGTTGTGGATGTATATGTGGATGTATATGTAAATATGTCAGCGCATATCACCAAAATGTTCGATTTGTTCTTTGGGTTGTGGAACTTGGTGTAGTGTATCGGTTAAAGAACACTTCTGTTACTGTGCGCTGGGAGTATAACGATTAGTATTTGCTGTGAATTCTGAAGGTAAGCAATACTGACCGCCAGCAGGCGCTGGCGTAGCCAGCAGGCGTAGCCAAATGTTACTTTTAATGTCCAAGTAGTTTTGTATTGTTTTGTCTTTTTCTTTTTTTTTAAATATATCTGTAAACAAAAACAAAAAGACTGTGTTGTGTTGACACGCAGTATTTGCTCTGAATTCTAAAGGTGAAGCCACTGCGCTGTCAAGTGGTCCAAATAAACGGTCTGAACCACGATCTCCACCGCCGTGTGTGTCCGATTCCTGCCTCAAGTTTCCTTCCGACAACATCCCATTAAAGAAAACACAACACAGAGTCTAAGGAACAGCGAGGTGTCATCTCAGAAGGACAGGGTAACATATACAATTCTCCCACGCAGTACTGAGGCCCTTGTTTCTTAAAAGAATACAGTGTTAAACTGCCAACATGTCTGGCTTATCAAATCTTCAATCATCTAACCAAAAACAACACCAAACAAGAAATTGCCAAGAAGAATTGTAACTATAAAGAAGTAAAAGTCATGGTTTGTAAGTCGTGTTACAAGTTACATCTGGGGAAAATAAGGTAATTTTAACCAGTTTTGTGAAATGATACTAATTTATGCTGTCCTAATACCATACAGCCCTGGTCTGAACATACAAAAACTGAAAAGTGCAGTGCGTCACTTTTAATTACTAAGAGATGGCTACTGTAGAATTAATAATATATTTAATAATATGTTTAATAATATATTTTCTTCTGATGTAAAATAATCAGAAGATGGACGCAGATAACATGTATCCATCCACGTGTTCTCTGGTAAAACATTTACTTTCATCACAGCACCTGGCAATAACAGCAAAAAAGAAAGGAAGAATGAGGAAATAGTGGTTAAGGCAGTGCTGCCTTCCAAATAACTGTAGCTTGTGTTGCATCTTTACTCCTTTTACAGAAGAAGGTTACATGGAAACTCTAAAAATCTAGGCTTTGGAAAGCTTTTTCAAATTTCAGTTTCTCAAACAGGATGTGAGGTGGTAACTTATCTTTAATCCTGATAAGTAAAAATAAGCACACAAGAAAGTAAAATAGATGCTAACAACAATGAGAGAAAATAGATTTGTCCAATTTTCTACACATTATTTTTATCGGCTGTATCAGACAAATGAATGAAGGAGGAAGCTGGAGCATGCCCATTGCTGTCGCCAAGGAACTAATTAGACATTTTCTACATATGTTGATGTGTATGTTCCACAGTCTGCTTGATATATTTAATGAATGTGTGTGACATATTTAGTCTTTCTGATCAGCCATAATGTGCAGTAAAAATGCACAGGGTGATAGAAATAGTGATAGGATTCCATAATTTCTACTGGGATCAGCAGAAATCATGCGTGCACACCGAGTGGGTCCAATGAAGGAAGATGCCAACCATAAAATTAATCCACGTTCCCTTCTGCTGAAGCTGCTGAGATTCACCGACAGAGATAAGATCCTGGGTGCTGCTCGGAAAACGATGGTTAAACTGAACGGTTCTCCGGTTTGCTTCACTCCGGATTACAGCACACGCACCTTCAGACGCAGACTGAAGGCGCCAATTGTAATGCGATTGGCGCCTTGCAGAAGATGAGTTTCCACATCTTGCTTTATCAGATGTTCTGTTGGATCAGTACGCTGTTAGATCGTCATACGCTTAGCACAAATTCACGGCTGTATCTGTCAGACACGTATACCCTGTCATTACAATATTATTTTATTTAATCAGCAACGTAGAATCATGACGTAGATCGTCATACACTTTGTTACTAACAGCACGACATTTTGACTTAGCGGTTAGTCAGCTTAGCGGACTTAGTCAGACCATCATCAAGCAACCGGAAGGCGAGTTTTACACGGGCGTACGTGTGTTTTGTAGTTGACTGCAGCTTTAGCTAGTCCCTGCTTTAAATACACTTTGAAATCACGACAATGCGTGCATATCTACCTAGTTATCATTGAAAACAATTGTTGACTTATTTTCGTCGTAACTTGTCGCGTATGCTGACGGAACAACTCCTCCGAAGGTCGGACTCTTAATGCGCATGCGCAGTCATGCGTACTCACTGCACGTATGTTATTCTGACAGCGTATGATGATCTGATAGAACAAGTGAACACCGTGCATTATATATTCAATTTTGTCACGCTAGTTGACAGAGCTCTTTTTTTTTTTGGTTGACTATAATTTTTGCATGTACTGGCTTATTACTAGATTTAAACTAAAATTAGACCTACCATACTGTACTTGATTAATAATTACATAAAGTGGTAAACTCTTGATTTAATTTAAGAGGGAAGGTCTGTGGGTTGAGGGGGAAATTACTCTAGGATCATGGATCCTGTGCTCCCCAAAACATTGGAGAGCGTAGGTTACGTTAAATGTTATATTGTGAATTTTCTGCCCTCCAATATTTTTTGAGTGCATTGGGGCCATGGCATTGGCAACAGAGTTATGTGGGTGGGTACGGATTTCCAGTAAGGTTGTCACTGTCTATATGGTGCATCTTTGAATCGTTGCATTATTTCTCATTGACTACTTTGTATCTTGCAAATTATAATGTTTTCTGTAGCATGATGAAGTTCCATGTTGTAAGCTGGAACATTAATGGACTACATAACCAAATCAAGCATGCAGCCTGTTTAGACTTTCTTCGTAAGCACTCAGTGGATATAACTTTCATACAGGAATCACAAGCAAGATCTGTAGACATGCAGTTATTTGCAAATAAATTTTACTACACAGCTGCATCTGCTTCATTAAAATCTAAAAGTAAACGGTCATTAATTGTTCTAAAACATAATCCCTCATTGAACATAGTAGGGAAATATGAAAGTGAGGATGGCAGGATTTCATACGTCAAAACCATTATTGCAGGTCATAAATTTGTCTTTATTTCTATTTATGCCCTGTCTTTATATGACCCGAATTTCTTTTCTAAATTCATTTCAGTTCTGACACAAATACATGACTATTCATTTATTATTGGTGCTAACATGAACGCCTTTATCAATTTAACGCTGGACAAATCTGCGCATATTTCCACTTCCACACAAATACGATCATCATAAGAACTGCAAGATTTCCTTTCAGCTTTCAGTCTGGTAGACTTATACCGTGTAGTTAATCCCACCCACAAACACTATACCTTTTACTCAACCAGACATCAGTCTTTCTCAAGGTTAGATTATGTATTAGTATCTACTAATTCATTCTCTGAAATTCACAATGTAGTAATTCTACCTTGTTCGCTATCAGATCACAGCATTGCATCAGCTCACCATACGCTTAGAATCACCCCTTCCAAAGCTTCACGTTGTATCACTTCTTAGAATTGAAGAGTTTTGCTATTTCTTTCGTAGCACTCTAAAAACCTTTATAGACAGGTTTGGTAGAGGATCCAACATTTTTGTGACATTTTTGTAAAGGATCAATTAGAAACACAACAATTTCCTTCTCATCTCATCTTAACCCTTGTGCGTGCGAGGACTGAGGGAAATGTTGAGGACTGTGGCAAATGATACCATTTTAGGTACCTCGGGATTTCTCCCTCCATATTTCATATAGCTTCACTCAACTTCCAGAGTGCATTTAATCTTATTGAGAAAGATCTACAATGGTGGTCAAAACTCCCAAATGCTCTTCATGCCCATGTGTCAGTAATTAAAATAGATTTTCTTCCACGTGTTAACTTTTACTCTTCTTTGATTCCTCTTGCACCGCCAAAGGGTTACTGGGAAAAGCTACACTCTCTCATATTTAAATAAATTTGGAATGGGAAGAAGCCTCGTATGAAATTAAGAACATTTCAATGAAATAAAACACTTGGGGGCTTATGTTTACCAAATTTCAAGATGGAGTTTTAGTCCTTTGTGCTCCGACCTTTGCTTGTATGGTTTAATCCTGAGGCCTCTGTTTCTGGGAAACCAATTCACACAGTGGCACAGTTGATAGAGCTGTTGCCTTGCAGCAAGAAGGTTCTGGGTTCAATTCCCGGCCCCGGCCCTTCTGCATGGAGCTTGCATGTTCTCCCTGTGCATGCATGGGTTCTCTCCGGGTACTCCGGTTTCCTCCCACAGTCCAAAAACATGACTGTCAAGTTAATAGGCCTCTCCAAATTGCCCCTAGGTGTGAGTGTGTGTGTGCATGGTTGTTTGTCCTGTGTGTCTCTGTGTCACCCTGCGACAGACTGGCGACCTGTCCAGGGTGTACCCTGCCTCTCGCCCGGAACGCTGGCTGGAGATAGGCACCAGCAAACCCCCCCAACCCCACCAAGGGACAGGGGTGTAAAGAAAATGGATGGATGGATGCTTCTTTGTGTGCTTTGGAGTTTCTGTGCTGATTATTCTTTTTGCGAAGCAATAAAAGCTGGGTAGCTCTTGAATTGCTACAAAATAAAACTTTTTGCAGCCAGTGGGCTGTATTTCCTTCAGCCCACTGGCTGCAATGTTGACACCTTGAGATCTCATGAGTCCTAAATGCTGAACATCATGGCATGGAGTGCATCCCAGTTTTCCATGTCCGGCACATAACCATTTATTTTAGCTTTTAAACTGGTTCTATTGATCCTGTGTCCAGACAGAGGGATAATCAGTAGCCCAACATCATGACCTGTTTGTTCTGAAGATCCTGCAGTTTCCACTTCTCTTCCTGACATGGCGCCTCCTCACCCTGACTCTCATACTGACAGGAGGAACCACAGAGCTCTGTTAGGTTAAAAGCTCATCTTCTGAAGTTGGGATATTTTTCCTCCAACAGGTTCCAGAGGAATCACCTCAAACCAGATGTTGGACTGGATTTTATTTCAATGTCATTTGTGAATGTTAGAGCCTCATTTTCAACAGTGGAGCTATAAAGGTTGAAAAGGGTTATTATTTTGGAGAATGTATCATCAACATCAATATTTCCACTAAATAAGAGGCAAAAAAATTGTTTGATAAAGGAAAAGCCTCTCAGACTCCCACAGCACCAAACTATTTTTTTTAATATTAGACAATTAATTTAATTTCACATAATTATCGCGGTAGAAGCCATTTGTTTGTTAAATACTTAATGAAACATATTTACCGTGTTTGATGTTTGTTGTGAATGACGTAGGTATAGTCACAAAGAACGAGGTAATTAGTCCAAGTTTGTCGTTTACTGAATGTTCAGAAATTACAGCGGCTGTGATGAGCCACAGCAAAGATAAACAAAGGTAAAACAACCTGAACAGGTGATCAACTCTAAACCACTCGCACCTTACTTTCCGTCTCTCTCTTTGTCATTTAAGCACACCCGTTGGCATGGCAACCGCCTGCCCTCGGCAAGCCCAGCAGAGATTACTTTAAAAAACATAACATTCAGTCCGTTAAGATATTAGATCTTCAGGCTTGATATTTATTTTGCGATAAGCCTCCCTGAACACAGCGGTGGTTGACCTTATGAATTTTAAACTCCTGCTCTGCTCAAGTGCACCTCGCTGCAGCAAACAGAAAGGGGCGGGGACGGACCACTGTCAGCCTTTACCTAAGCCAATATGAAATGAGAAAAAATTTATTTATTAACTGATTAAGTCGTGTTTTAGATTGTTCTTGAAAAACTAATCAGTCATGGCTGATTAGTGGGTGCTCTCACGGCTGCACAGTGAACCCATTCATTTTTTACAGCAGACAGCAGCTCCACTCTCTTGCAGGTACTGCGTACCCCCGCTAAATCTTTTAGGGGTACGCAGTACTCTGTCGTACCCCCTTACTTTCATCCCTGGTGTTGAATCACACTAACACCAACCTGAAGTGGCATTAACACTCTCCTATATTTAATAACTTTTACATCCTTATCCTTCCCTAAGTTTAGGGATAATGGTGTCAATGTTCTCAAATACCTTATGAACAATGTGTACTTTTAGTGACCTACAAAGTGTGTACAATCTACCAGATTCTACATTTCTTCTTTTATTTACAACTCAGATCGGCCATGAAAGCATACAGTGTGCCAAGGGGTGTGCCTCTACCAACTCATCCCTTACAAGAACGTCTTGCCTCGTGGAGTCAGGCACATGGCATTGTTTCTAAATTATATAAATTTATTTTGGATCCTCGTGCCAGGCTCCCTGTAGAAAATGTATGGGAGAGCGACATTTCCTTTATGGGAGATGTAGAAATCTGCTGGGATACAGTATGGGAGAACCTCCACAACACATCCAAAAACCCTGACCACCAGCTTATACACTTTAAATGTATCCATAGGATGTATTTAACACCCAGGAAACGTCATGCTATGAAAATGATCACAGCTCCTATTTGTGACCTATGTATACTTAAGACTCCAGGCTCTTTTATGCACATGTATTGGGATTGTCCCAGTGTGGCTGCTTTCTGGAGACAAATTTCCAACACGTTGAGTGATATGATTCAAGCTAATATTCGATTATCACCATCTTTATTCTTGATGAATGACTTTTCCACTTTAGAACTTTCCCCTCAACAAAAGCGCATGCTGTGGGCAGGCCTCACTGCAGCTAAGAAGATGTTGGCACTACGATGGCAACCACCACACTTATTACCTTGGCAACAATGGGCCAAGGTAATCATGTCATTCCTAGACATGATGGAGAAATCAATGACCAGGATGCAAGCGACCAGCCAAAAATGATTAGAGCATGGGATGCAACTTATTCTTTGGTTAGAGAAAGAAAGCAACATAATTCTATGTGATCCTCTTAATATGTGACTGTAAGTGATGATTTCATCTTCTCTTTCCATATTTGTTATTATTTTGAGATCTTGGGGAACGGGGTTGGGGGTCACCATGATATTTCTATGTCTTCCTATTCCTATGTCTTCCTATTGTAATTATGCTGTATTGTACATGTTTTTGTGGATGTAAAACAACTGAAATAAAAACAATTGATTGCAAAAAGATAACTACATTAATGTCATTATGATAACCTCATGGTGAAGATCCAGAACTAGTTAAACATGTTGGCCTAAATACATTGCAATTTTCCTATTACCTAAAAATGTTTGTTTTTGATATGCCAAAACTCATAATTACTCTGTCCTCTTCTTCTATTTGGTCCTCCTCCTCATAATCATCTCTTCTGATTTCTACATTATGATTGGTTTCAATGCGCTCCGGTTCAATTTGAAAAGGCTTAATAATGTTACTCATCACTGTTTTGGCTGGAGGAGCCAGGCAGTTGGACCATTACACGTCATTTACCCAGAATGCTTTGCAGCATGAACAACGTGACATTCCTGTGAAAATATTTTATTAAAATTTATAAAAACTAAATAACCTACAGTTATGTGTTGTTTTTACATCTAAGATAAATATTTCCCAAATAAGGCCTATTTTTTTAAAACTAATTGTGGTTCACTTTAACCATCTAGCTCAGGGGTGGACAACTCCAGGCCTGGAGGGCCGGTCTCCTGCAACTTTTAGATGTGTCTCTACTTCAACACACCTGAGTCAAATAATAAGGTTGTTAGCAGGACTCTGGAGAACCTGCCTGCACTGAGGAGGTGATTCAGCTATTGGATCCAGGTGTGTTCTATCAGGGAGACATCTATGAGTTGCAGGACACCAGCCCTCGAGGACCAGGATTGCCCACCAGCAAGCTCAGCCTCACCTGGGATTGCGCAACCTCTCGCTAACTGCACTGGCTGCCATTCTATGAGAGCATGCTCCTCCTGTCTGTACGACGCCAATAAAATGGTTAAAAACATTTAATGTATGAACAGATTTTCCATAATTTAGCTTATGTATTTAATGTACTGTGTTTTTATTGTCACCAACTGTGTGTGTAACGTGTTTCGTGTGCTAAGGAGCGATCAGAAACGGCAGAGAACAGATTCGAGGTGAGGCAGGCAGTTTCTCCTGCCTCATCGCTGGGGGCGCTCGTGAACCCAGACATTGTGACTCCACAACTGCGGAGAAAGAGACAGTAACAGCGATCTAGCCTTATATATATATATTCTCACATTTAGCTTACACAGACCTAACATTGGACTTAATTTACTTGTTGCAAAATATTGTTTTTAACTTGCATTGTTTCAAAATGAGCTTCATGTAGCACTGAGGATTAAATATAATTTCTTAATATAGTATAGTTAATTGTTTTTTTGTCTTTCATTCTCCTGTTAATTGATATGTATTACTGGATTGGACAGCAACTATTAGTCACTATGTGATTCATTGAGTTATGTCCAGAAAACCATTTTATCCCAATGCAGGACGAGCAGAAATCTGTCACAAAAATATTCGTAGCGCCATCATTTGTTATCAGATAGAAACTATAGAGGAGAAAACTGATGTTTGATAAATTCTCCGTGATACAAATCTATAAACAGTTGTGTTTCTGTTAGTTCTGTCAACAAGCAAGAAGGGGCAAATTTATCTTCTATTGGTCAATCGTTTTATTTTAAATATGCTGTAGGAGCCGTAGTTTGATGATTAGTTCAGTTTTTGTTGCTTGTTTAACTTTTTGGAATTGCAGCGGCTGCAGTGAGCCACAATAAAGGTACAGTAAAGCTGATAAACAGGTGAAGAACCAAACACCACTTCTATTCTGCCTTTTCTTGCTCCGTGTCGGCTTTACACGGACCCGTTGTCATGGCACCCAACAGACAACAGCTCAACGAGCAGATAGAGCAGAGATTACCGATCAGGGGACTCAACACCAAAAAACAAACATTTCCCATACAAAAAGTAGCAAAAACAGCAAAACAGAACATTCAGTCTGTTACATTATGCCGTCAGGCTTGATGTCTATATTGTCATTATTAATATATTTTCGCCTGAGCACAGCGGTGGTTGATTAGCTGATTTAAACACCTGCTCTACTGATGACTTAGTTGGCGACTTTTAGTGCTAATGGAACTTTTAAACACAACTTTTAAACTTTTTAAAAAACTTCTAAACACTTTTAAACCGACTTTTAGTGCTAACAGAATCAAAACGCACCGAACTGCACAGCACATGTTAAGGTTATCAAAGTCAATAGAAGGCTAGCAACAGTTAGGCTAGCATAACTGACCCACTGCTCTCTTGTTCAATGTTTTCTTTAAGTTAAAACTTTTTCCTCACCTGTTAAATCTGAAGCCCTTGTTATCTAATTCATAGGGTTGAATTAACTGCTAAATATTGCGTCCATTGTTCAGATTCTTTGCGTGACTGTGGTATTTTCCTGACCACCCATAATGTTCACTCAATGGACAGCAATGGCGCAGGTTTGGCGCACGATAAGTCAGGTAATGTCCAGTCCAGTAATTTATATCCATCAATGCTGCTGCCTCCTCTGTCCTTCTCTTGCACTTCCCGCTACTCAGCAGTAGGTGTCAGGTTACATTGTGTTGTATTCAATGTTGTCGGAAAAAAGAGATTCGTGCGCTTAATGTCCGATTTCCCATAACTATTTATTGAATTCATAGTTGCCAGCTGGGGTGGCACCAGGGGTGGCAAGGCTCTCATTTTGGGTGGCAACTGCCACCCCATGTCACCCCAGTAGATCCGCCCCTGGATGTGGGATGTCTCATTGTTGGATTTTCATTACCAGCTTTTCAGGTTTTTAGATCAAGTTTGAAAAGATTCGTTTGTTGCAGGTGAAAGAGTTTGACTGTAAGTCAACACAATCACCTTAACATGTTATCAACATAAGAAAAAGTCAAATCTAATAGATTTCTTTCAGTGATGAGTTAATGGGTAAAATATTTTAGCTCAACTCTGACTGATTGCTAACTTTAAAAACCTGCCATATTTGTTTCTGCTTTGGTATTCTATGATCCTCCAGGCCGACATGCATATATTTTCTTGTCTTCGGCTCCTAAAAGCAAGTATTTGATAGCTTTTAAAGCTGCTGTAGTCCTATTTTTCCAAACACTTACTGATAGTTCACTAAGATATCAAAGACAGAAACTACTCCAATTTTTCACTCACAAGAGATTTAAGAACCTTAACAAAGGCAGACAAATTGCACATCTACCTACAATCGTTCGTCTCTCTAAGGTCACCTGCTTTAAACGAGGAGAGGACAATAGGCTTCTTTCTACACAAAAGAAAATTCATTTGTCCAAAACAGAGATTGAAAAGATGTGCCAGAGTTGGTTCAATAAAAGCAGACAATAAGGATGACCTCAGATTATACAAACCAGCTGTTTCTTTCAGACAGCTGTGAGACGAATAGCAGCGACGCGGTTATAAGGATTAAATCCAAGAGTCCTTTACAGAAGAATTGTTTCAACAAGGACAAACTAATGAGCAACGGAGAAATAGCCAGAAAACCCGATGAAATAAAATTCCTCCACACGTTAACTTCCTAATGCTACACATTACATCAAGCAGAGTGAGAGAATGAGGTTAGGTAATCTTTGGATGGGTTGCCAGACCATTGACAGACCAACAGAGACATCGCCGCAGATGTACACACCACCAATGGGCAAAATGAACTTTAACCCCAAAAATAAAGATTTTTGGATGATTTGAGCTGAGACAACATTGCTAAAGTCGATGCAACTCGTCTACAAAACAGACTTGAGTGGACTCAAAAAATCTTATAGCAAAGCAGTTATATTGTCTGAAAATAAACTATTTTTAGTCCTAAAAATCAGGCATTTTTTATTTTTCCCAAAGCCATACTGGTGTAATCTAACCTTGTTGAATTCTGAAGGAGTCGTTGTTTTCCAGTCACAGGTTGTGATCAAAACCTTGTTTTGGAAAGTTGTTCCATGTCCTACTTAGCAATATTTGATTTGGGGGACCATTATGTTAGCAGCTGCGTTTCAGTTAACCATAAAATTGTGCAAATTGAAATTTCAAAAATAGATTTGCTTAATGGAAACATGTCAACTTTGAAAAAATGCGTTTTTCAATTAAAAAGTTTTTGCGCGACGATCAAGTGATTTTTGCTGTAGGTCCAGCAATGAGGCGTTTTCCTAGCATGACAATGAATCCTTACCAGATGATCAAACCACTTCCACTGAGCCCCTCCCAGTGATCCTGTCTCCATTCATAAATATGAGCCCAACCAATTACCTTTTCAAATCACAAACTTTAGGTGGATGAGTTTAGTCTCTGAATGACCCCATAACGTTCTGTAGGGCAGTGTTGCCATTGCTCAGTCTCCTGAGGCAAACTGATGCAAAGCAGAACGCTATGCTGAACTTTACAATGGTTCAGCATAGCTGAGCTAGCTAATGGTCACAAACCAATAAGTGACACTGTCTAGGACAGGGGTGGGCAACTCCAGGTCTGGAGGGCCGGTCTCCTGCAACTTTTAGATGTGTCTCAACTTCAACACACCTGAGTCAAATAATGAGGTCGTTAGCAGGACTCTGGAGAACTTGATTGCACTTAGGAGGTGATTCAGCTATTGGATTCAAGTGTGTTGGACCAGGGAGACATCTAAGAGTTGTAGGACACCGGCCCTTGAGGACCAGGATTGCCCACCCCTGGTCTAGGATCAATTCACCTCCTACAGGAGCCGTTTCACTCTGAAGGACAAAGCTAGTCTAAACCTCAGCTATGAAGCTTACAGCAGCACCAGAGATTCAATTAACAAGTTTTCATCTGTTTGAAATAAGAAGAAGGAAAAAAAGCAGGTGCAACTTGACAACTTACACCTGTTAGTCTATTACAATGAATAAAACATGTTGCTCCCGGCAGAGAGGAGATCGGATGGTTAATTTAGCACGTTATTAACAAAACAGGCCCACCGCCCCTCGAGCCAGTCTCACTGCTTCTCCCTGAGGAGACCTTGCTGCGCTAACCAAAGCTAATCTAATCAGGTCTTTATACCATGCTGTAGAGTTGTGAAATGACCTAATTCACTTTTCCCACACCAAACCTGTAAAAAGCTCTAAGGTCACAGTTGGTAACATAAGAATTCTGTGAATTAGTCTTTTACAGTGAGACCAACGTGAATGAGGAACCTGGAATTTCTGGATTATATATTAGACCCTAGCACAACTGTTTGTTCCTGATCCAGTGGGTGTAATCACAAAGTCACAGCATGTATAGAAGATAAAATCATTGTACAGCAGTTTTATTACCATCTCATCAAATCATCTGTACTCAGATCCTGCAAGACTGACACTGTGGCACTGTGTACTGCATCACAGTACCAGGGAATACAGAACAAGGACCTGAATCAATCATATATACCCACCTGTCAGAAACATACCAGATGTATAAATCTATTGTTTATCTTGTTGTACAACTACAACTACTGGAAAGTCAACTTCACAACTGACAGAAGTGATCAGCAGAGTAAGAGAGCCAAATTCAGTGAACAGCTCACTGAGTTGCAGCCAACCAATGCCAAGCCTGAGCTGAATTGACATGACCACATGTATATGGGCATGATATCAGTTTCTTTCAGGGGTTTTTAAAGCAAGACTGTAAAATCATAACAAAAACTTTACAAAAATATGAAATAACTGTTAATACAGGATCCTTATTTAAAAGAGAAACCCTTAACTGGGCTTAAGTTGCTCTAGAGCTGGCAGCATTAGGAAGTCACGAGTGGCAAAGAATAATAAGAGCCTGGTGCAAAACAAGGAAGAGACAGTGGTGAGGTGTGTGGTTAGTGTAAAGTTAGAGGTAAAAAGGCGTAAGGAAGTCTTCTGGAGATTTATGTCACTGCCTTTATATGCATAAAACAGACATGACTACATCTTCTGTTTTGGCAACTTTATTTGCCCCACCCTTCACATACTTTTTGAAATTGTTCTCTCTCAATCAACCAAGCATGGATGCACAGATCAACAGTTACACAGCTTTATCTATGCTACAGATGCTACTTCTGCTAACAGTAACATAGTATAGCACTGTACACAGATTCTGTAAAACTTCTGCACCTGAACAAAAATAACTAGACATAATGTTTTAAACAATAAAATTCATATAAAATAAATAAAATAAATGAATAAAATTGAGTTTTATCCGTAACTTTAAAAACAATAGTAATAATCTAAATAAAATTCTTCCAGGGTTCAACATATGTCTATAGTCTTGGAGACGTTCATCAGCATCAATTAAATGTTTGTTAAAACACAATAAAAGCATGGCTAAGGACGACCCAAAGACCTTCTATAGAGGAGAAACAACTATTTAAGTTACATTTATGACTTCCATTTATGACTTCCATGACGTCTTTTCTTTGAGAATACACTCAAAGAAAATTTGTTCAGAGTGGAGTTCCCATTAACAAATTCATCAAATATAGTATATATTCTATATATTGTAGAATATAATATATATATATATATATATATATATATATATATATATAGATATATATAGCGGGTACATGGATAAATACATGAGCAATGAGCAAGGCACAGAAGGGCATAGGCATAAATAGCAGAGGAGCCAAACACCAACTCCTTGTAGACCACACAGTCGCCCGAGACTGCAAAACCCGACACACCAACCTCTGTACCGCTTGGATTGATTACAAGAAAGCCTACGACTCAATGCCACACACTTGGATCATTGAATGCTTAGAGATGTCAATAGGACTCTAAGAGCCTTCATTGCAAACTCGATGAGGCTGTGGAAAACCACCCTTGAAGCCAACTGCAAACCACTTGCACAAGTGTCCATCAAATGTGGCATATACCAAGGAGATGCTCTGTCCCCACTGCAGTTCTGCATAGGCCTGAACCCTCTCAGCCAAATCATCAACAAGACTGGCTACGGATACCGACTTAAGAATGGGGCCACGATCAGTCACCTCCTCTACATGGATGACATCAAGCTGTACGCCAAGAGCGAGCGAGACATCGACTCACTGATCCACACCACCAGGATCTACAGCACTGACATTGGGATGTCATTCGGACTAGAGAAGTGTGGTCGGATGGTTACAAAGAGAGGGAAGGTCGCCCACACAGAAGGGGTCTCACTCCCAGAAGGAACAATAGCAGACATAGAGCACAGCTACAAGTACCTTGGAATACCACAAGCAAATGGCAACCTCGATGAGGTCACAAGGAAAGGAGCCACAGCCAAATACCTCCAACGAATAAGGCAAGTTCTGAGAAGCCAGCTCAATGGCAATAACAAGATCCATGCAATAAACAGCTATGCCTTACCAGTAATCAGATACTCTGCCAGAATAATTAGCTGGCCAATGGAAGAGATGAAGGCCACGGATGTTAAGACTAGGAAGCTACTAACCATGCATGGAGGGTTCCACCCCAAATCCAGCACCCTGAGACTGTACACGAGCCGTAAGGAAGGAGGCAGAGGACTAGTGAGTGTGAGAGCCACTGTCCAGGATGAAACATCTAAGATCCATAAATACATCAAGGACAAAGCCTCAACGGACGATGTGCTCAGCGAATGTCTCAGGCAATGGGGAACAGAAGACAAGGTGCTGGAAGTACCATCATGGGACGACAAGCCCCTACATGGGATGTACCACCGACAAATGACTGAAGTGGCTGATGTCAGGAAAACCTACCAATGGCTGGAGAAAGCTGGACTCAAGGACAGCACAGAGGCTCTCATCCTGGCCGCCCAGGAACAGGCCCTAAACACCAGAGCAATAGAGGCTCAGATCTACCACACCAGACAAGACCCAAGGTGTAGGTTGTGCAAGGAGGCCCCTGAGACAGTCCAGCACATAATAGCAGGGTGCAAGATGCTGGCAGGGAAAGCGTACATGGAACGACATAACCAAGTGGCGGGCATAGTGTACAGGAACATCTGTGCAGAATATGGACTGGAAGCCCCGAGATCGAAGTGGGGAACACCCCCAAAGGTGGTGGAGAATGACCGAGCTAAGATCCTGTGGGACTTCCAGATCCAGACAGACAAGATGGTAATGGCGAACCAACCAGACATTGTGGTGGTGGATAAAGAACAGAGGAAAGTCGTTGTGGTGAATGTAGCAATACCAAGTGACTACAACATCAGGAAAAAGGAGCATGAGAAATTGGAGAAATACCAGGGCCTCAGGGAGGAACTGGAAAAGACCTGGAAGGTGAAGACCACAGTGGTGCCTGTGGTCATCGGGGCCCTCGGGGCAGTCACCCCCAAACTGGAGCAGTGGCTCAAACAGATCCCAGGAACAACATCAGACATCTCAGTCCAGAAATGTGCAGTTCTAGGGACAGCCAAGATACTGCGCAGAACCCTCAAGCTCCCAGGCCTCTGGTAGAGGACCCGAGCTCAGAGGATGAAACAGACCACCCGCGGAGGGTGAGAAGGGAATTATATATATATATATATATATATATATATATATATATATATATATGCAGCTCTCACTGGAGCGGTTCGCAGCTGAGTGTGAAGCGGCCGGGTTGTGGCTCAGTGCCTCCAAATCCGAGGCCATGGTCTTGAGCCGGAAAAGGGTAGAGTGCCTTCTCCGGGTCAGGGGGGTCGTCCTGCCTCAAGTGGAGGAGTTTAAGTATCTGGGGATCTTGTTCACGAATGAGGGAAGAAGGGAGCGGGAGATCGACAGGTGGATTGGGGCAGCGTCTACTGTGAAGCGGGCGCTGTACCGGTCCGTCGTGGTGAAGAGAGAGCTGAGCCAAAAAGCGAAGCTCTCGATTTACCGGTCGATCTACGTTCCCACCCTCATCTATGGTCATGAGCTTTGGGTCATGACCGAAAGAACGAGATCACGGGTACAAGCGGCCGAAATGGGATTTCTCCTCAGGGTGGGAAGCTCGGTCATCCGGGAGGGACTCAGAGTAGAGCTGCTGCTCCTCCACGTCGAGAGGAGCCAGTTGAGGTGGCTCGGGCATCTGGTCAGGATGCCTCCTGGACGCCTCCCTGGTGAGGTGTTCCGGGCGCGTCCCACCGGTAGGAGGCCTCAGGGATGACCCAGGACACGCTGGAGGGATTACGTCTCTCGGCTGGCCTGGGAAAGCCTTGGGATTCCCCCGGAGGAGCGGAAGAAAATGGATAGATGGATGGATAAATATATACTGTATTCTACAATATATATAATATATACATAGAAACAAAAACAGTTTCTATGTTTGCAAGTAACAGAAATGTAAAATGTTTGAAACTTTGACAGATGACACACACACACACATACTATAAAATCTAACTAGATGGATTCTATTGATTTATTGACCAACACATAAAGCAGCTGTAAGTACCAGATTCTGCCTACTGCTCTCTAAAGACATTATGGTATTGTAATGACACTCAAAAATTTTTCCTTATGTAGCCATCCTTGATACAATCCATTTCTCTCTGTTTGCGTTACGGTGTCCAACTTCCCCACCTTTGTCTCCCCAACTCATCTCTAAAACTCAATATCTCAGGATAAAAGCTGCGGAAAAAAGTCATTGTTCCTCTTTAAGGTCGTATCAGTTTCATAGTCCCACAGGAAAACTGACAGGAAAACAGCCCCACATGGCTGTCGCTCTCTCTCGCAACTGTTGATTCACTGTGAAATAACCCTAAAAAATTATTTACATGCATACACACACATCCACATACATGCACACACATGTTTGTGTGGCTGTCTTTGTGGGGACTTTCCATTGACTTCCATTAATTTCTACAGCCTAAACCTTACCCTTACCCTGATCCTTACCGTTATCCTATCCCTGTCCATTACATACCTAATCCTAACCCTAACCAAAACTCAATTCACACCTCAGTCCTAAATCTAACCCCTGACCCCAAAGTAGCGTTTCCCCTTGTTGAGACCAGGCTTTGGTCCCCACAAGGAGTAGTGGGGCCCCACAACGTAGTATGTGTCGGGAAAATGGTCCCCACAAGGTATTACAAACACACACAAACATATTGGTTTGTTTGTTTGTTTTTTAAATTTTCTGGTTATTTAGGTTTTTTTTTTTTTTTTTAAAAACAATAAAAACAATCATCTGCAAAGTGCTTTTATGCCTAATATTTTATGTAGCTTCTTTAAAAAAAAAACTTCTTTAGAAATGTGGACTGTGAAAGCTAACATTAGTGTTGGGGTCATCTGTGATGCTGCAACATGTTTAGCATTTAGATGCTATTTGTAGGTTTGGATAGCTTCAGTGTTAGGTCAACTCCTTTAACGCAACTTGAGAACAACTATAGTTTTTTCAAGCCCCCCCTCTGTGGGCCAAGAGAAGCTGCATTGTTGTTTGTCATTGTTATCCACGGCCGTGCAGAGACCACTAAAGGGGCAGGTGCTCAAACAAAAAAAGGGGCAGATCTAATCGCATTTTAGGACAGAATATTAACAAAGCCACTCAGCTTTCAGAGTTTAATAAACAATGATAAATTACAAAAATGTGACGTATACAATCAAAGCTAACAAACATCTCCATATAGAGCATAACACTATGCATACGTAAGATATTTTATTAGTAATTTCTTTCTGCAGGTCTATTTTGTTATAGGAAAGTATTGCAATATTCAAACCCGCAATTTAGCAAGATATGTAAATCAGAGCTGGACCACCAGACATATTTTGTCTTTACAGAAATACACTATTAAAAATATAAACAAGGGCACAATGCAACCTTTTAGTGACTGTAATCTATAAAAGAGCTGCCTGTTTGCTGCAGTGGAGATGAAGATGGTCCATTAAGGAAAGCAGAGCTGCATCAAACTTTAACGTGGAACTGCAGAAAAAAAAAGGCAAAAATTGAATTGTTAATGCATGTCACCATGAGAAAAGCCTACTGAGTTTTGCTTAAAAATAATTTAAAAAAAATTTAAACCACACATTTTGGACTCATGAAGTTAACTTTTTTTGCAAAACAAACTTATTTGCGCTTGTCAGAAATATTTTCTTGCTATTCTAAGTTTGTTTGTGACTCAAAGTTTTGCTTGTGATTCTCTCATGACGTCTTGAGCAGAGCCTAAAATCACAACAAAATATTACTGATGTGTGCAAATAAATGTTTATGTTTGGTAAAAAATTAGTTATTTAATTTAAAAAAGTCTTTTAAACAAAACTTTTTTAAAAAGGAATCATTACAATTCCAAAAGTTTTGATTACAATTTTATTTTACTTAACTGAGGTTAGTATTTTTTTTCCCATTGAATAATTGGGAAAAAATTTAACTTCATACTCGGTGAACCAGACCCTAAACTTAAAGTCTTTGTTGAGTTTTTTCCAGTGCATTAATGTCACTTTTATCACATTCATTATATCTATCATGGTAATTCAGGGTGAGTTATTTTTAATTCTAAATGAATATCCTTGTTGGACTATTATTTAAGTGTTATTCTCCTTCAAGATACATTTACCTAATGCTAGAATAAATGAAATGTACATTATGCAGCAAAGGAAATTAGAAGATCGGACATATATTCAATACGGAGATGATAGGTTTTGGACAGGCGATGTGCCCTTATTGCATTAACAATACTGAAGAATGACTGATATCATTAACGACACAGGGGAGAAGCTTTTTAGTTATCTAGCTTTGCTAGCAAAGTTGTTAGCTAGCAGCTAACTAATAGCTCACCAACAGCAGCCTAATGTCTGTATGATAAAAATACTGAATCGATAGATAAGAACAGTTTCTCCTCACCTGGCTGTCTGTCTCCTCCTGCTCAGTGGTTCTTCAGAGAAAGGCAGACGCCTGTCAGTGTCTGTTGTATTTCATTACCTCTCTGCTTAAACCGCTACTCCGAACTGAAGCAGAGACGGTACGTTCAACGTTTTCCGTCATCTGACAAGTAGCAAGTCTACTCCACTTTATTCACCAAAAACGTTTTTTTATATAATTCACCAAAAACTGTTCTGCAATCTGGAACGTTCGCTACGTTGAGCTGCGCAGTTAGCCGCCTTATCTCGCTGCGCGAGAGGCAATTGCGTCATGCGTCACAGGCAAAAGGTCAAAGGTAACAAGGTGATGGGCTTATTGTACAAAAAAGAAACAAAAAAGCAAAGAATTTTAGCACATGTTTTTATGTGTCAGAAGAGGGCTTAGGAAATAATAATACAAAAAAAAAATTACCAAAAGGGAACTTGGGGGCAAGGAGCAAAAAGGGCAGGTACTCAAGCACCCCCAGCTCCCCCCTCTGCACGTGCCTGTTGTTATCTGGTTGTCATTTGTGCTTCAGATTGATCAGAAATGAGTGTTTGTAAATAATATTAAAAATATTAAAAAATTAATTACTTGTATTACAATTTTTAATTTGACAACATTAAAATTTATGTAATTAATTAATCCAAATTAAAGCATCAAACTCCCAGCTCTAAAAAATAAGGTCTAATTGTTAAAAAGCAAAGGTCCTGACTGGGAAGAGGAACTGAAGGTAGTCTAAATCCACAGATTTTCCTGCACCATCAGTGTGGTGTAGCTGTGGTACTACAAAGTCAAGAAGCAGCAAAGACAAAACTACTTTGTCATCTGAGGTTAGCAGCACAAACAGATTTCTGTACACTTAGTCATGTTTGAGTTAAAATAAGTTCAAACTCTGTTAGAAATGTGTTTGTATTATTGACAAACGGCTCTGTTGTAAATACTAAAATGTTAAATTCAGGGTGGAATATTGCAGACATTTTAGGTCACAGCTGCACATTTCCTTAGACAGTATGATATTCTGTAATTCTGACCTGTGCTCAGAATTCTTCCACATGAAGAGCAATTATTTCAACAGTGGCCTACTGTTAAGGTGGAGGCATTTATTCAGTGATGCAAGGTCACTGTTGTCACCAAATCTTAGGAAATAAGTTGCTGATGTAGGGCTACATTCAGGCAATAACTGGTTCAATGCTGTACATATCTATTTGAAAGGAAACAGTTTTCTCAGGAGGAATGCTAGCTGATTTATTTATTTTTTTGTATTATGGTGCCAATGTCTAATGATCTAAAGAATATAAAGGTATAGTAACAATTCCATTGTCCAGTACCAACCTCAGTATTACTCATTTTCTCTATATTTCAATCAAAAGAAACAAACAACAATGTAAAGTTTTGTATTACTGTATCTGAATTTAATGAAGTATGTTAACACTTTCGATGGAAAGTATTAACATAAATTAATTCTTAAATTAATACTTCCTGATAGTCTTTCAGATGAAATTTATTTTATAACAATAGTAATAGTCTGTTATATGGTGACAGAGGCAGTAATCCTCTTAACTACGATTGTTAAAGGAAAATCAAAATCACCCAAAAGTGAATTAACGTTAATAGCAGGCTAACTTTTTTTTTCAAAACTGGAGGACAGAAATGAAAAACAAACTCTAATCAATGCATCGCTAACTGAATAATGTCTATTTCAGACAATAATAAATGAATGCAGCAATTGATGTGCAGATTTCTTATGTGATGTGCAGATCACATAAGAAAACACAACAGGAACACTGACTGGACCTCCACTAACCAATGTTTCCCAGATTCCAACCAAGAGCGAGAAGATGAACAATGCTATTTTCTTATGAGCATGGCAGATGGATTTATCTATAATCAGCCTATTCCTCAACACTAGCCTCCAAAAAGACTAGGCTTGTTGTAAGTTCATACATAATGGTTTCAGAAATGTGGGGATTACATAAGTTTCTTTGTGATGGGGAGATTGAGTAACACATAGATTTTAGTTCTCCTTTAGTTGAGAAACCCTGCTGAACCTTCACCCAATACATTTTGTTTTCAAGACATTTGTGGCACTTTTTCATTAATCAGACAAGAAATGGGCAAAGAGAGAAGGTATGCAGTAAAGGTCTGAAGGTGAGTGACTGCGTAGAGGACTAATGGCCTCAGCACATGGCGTGCCCACTCCACCTCTACACCATGCAACACCCCAGCTCCCCACACCCGTACCCCAATCCATCTTTACTGTATCCCAAGAAAAGAATGCACACTGTCCATGCTGCAGCAGCATGCAGACAATATTGGAATAATTGTCTTTTCTTTCTCTTTAGCTGACTGTTGATCAACTTAAAAAGAGAAAGTGATGAGTCTGGATGTGTTCATGCTGAGTCCTCTAGCTTGTGTTTTATACAAAATTTGGCTACAGCTTTTTATGGAAAAATGCTGCATGAGAAAAAAACTGCTGCATAAAAATAAAGCAAATATGAAACTTACTGCTTACTGCTTACAAATGGAACAGTAAAGAAATACTATTACTCTTTCATATAAACATGAAAGAGGAGTCCTATGCAAAACCAATACCAGCCATGAAGAAATTTGCTAAATTTCTAATATAGCTTTCATTTTCAGGCAGAATTATTTTGACATCTTGCTTGTCTATTTCCAATCCGTAGAATCTTATCGTCTGATGAAAGAAAGCAATCAAAGAATTGCAGGCAACCATCAAAATCGTACCTCATGGATTTTAGGACCCAAAATTACCATTAGAAAAACCTAAAACACACACTGAGTTAACGTCATCATTTAATCTGCTGGCAAAGCACAACATTTACTTCTAGACTAGATCATTAGTGCCTGACGTGGAACCATGAGGTAAGAATGACTCAACCTGTTCTGATATAACCTAAACAGGTACTCTACACAATATTTAAAAAATCTGAGTGCATAAAAACATACAGCTACATAGACATAGACAGGTTTTATTGTCATTCAATTGTACATTTAAAAATTTACAAATTGAAATACATTTTGTTGCAAGGCTCCAATAATAATTAATTAATAATAATAAAGGTATAAATATAAGTACATAAAATAAAAGATTAAATTAATATGAGTTTAGTAGTCTTATGACATGAGGGATGAAGCTGTTGTGGAATCTGGTTGTTCTGCATTTGAAGCTGCTGAATCTTTTCCCAGAGGGCAGCAAGGAGAACAAGTCATACTTGTTGGAAGGGTGGAGGGGTCTTTGTGATTGGCTAAGTCCTGGACAGGCAGGGATGGAGGGAAGCTCAGTCCTGTTGATTCTCTCAGCTGTCCTCACCACTGTCTCTACACATTTCCAGTCAAAGGTGTTGCATGCTTCAAACTATGCAGAGATGCTGCTGGTCAGTATGGTCTCTATTGTCCGTCTGCACTGCAAACATTTGAGACGTCTTCTATCTTCTACTCTTTAAGTCAAATAAATTTAGCCAGATTTAGATTTTGAACCTAAATGTGTGAGTTTATGAAAGAAACTTAAACTTTGTATTCATTTTGTCAAATCTCCAAAAGTTGAATAAACTAGAGTTTTTAGGTTAACACTTAAAAATCTGAAAGAAGAAAAAGGCAGGATGGGAACTATTTCCCAGCGTGCTTAGCGGCAAGTTTTTGTATCCTGTGTTGCACCGTGAGTGAGATGGAAGTGTGTTACATTGATCTGACTCTTGTGCGTTATTAAAACCAATGCTTATCTTAATGCAACTGATAGTTTGTGAAGCTTGAAGATAATGACAATATACTGTTCACACTAAATGCTTATGAGTAGAATCCATTGTAATCCATTGTAAATTTCAGACAAGAAATTTTTTCTCGCAATTTATGATTGATTAAGATTATTTAATTTTACTATAAAATTATATAGTATGAGAGATAAGTGTGCTCCTTAACTAGGCGAGGGCAGTTTTTCTTGCATATTGTGAAATTATTTTAAATTATACCATTAAGTTAAAACTCACAATTCAAGATTAATGAAGTTAAAACATTTTTTTAGACAACTTGTCTCTTGTTAAATCAACTTTATGAACTGTAATTTCAGAATTAAAACCCATACAAGTTTCTTAAATTGCATTGCAGACCAGCAGGTGGACTTTTATTTTTAAGTTATACCACTTTCAAATGTTTTACAGTATATAAAAAGTGTTGAGGTTAGCACTTCTCATCCGATGTAAACAGTTCAGACGTTACTGAGCTCTCTTCACCAGACCAAAGGTTTTCATGCTTTGAAAACACGGTTTTCCTAGTTTTCATGCTTTGAAGTGTGAAGAATTGAGGTTGTTCTACTGCTTCATACTGATAAGTAACTTAAGTTATCTTAAGATATCTTGTTTCATTGCATAGTTGATTCGAACCATTTGGACCATCTCAATGGATTCTTTGCACGTCAGCTTCCGTGTTCGGGGAAAAGCAGCTTGGTCGTTTCCGGTCTATTGAAAATGGCATTTTACACTCTGTGCTTGCAGGATTTGGCCAAGGTAAAAATGAATGATGTATATCGATCCGAAGCCCCAACAAGTAAGCTTTAGAAAGGTTTTAAGATGTACGCCTCGTTATACATTCACGGATACGAAGGTGAGTTTTACTTTCTTTAAACGTTGTAGCTAACATTAACTTTAGCTTATGCTAGTCTTGACATTTTTCTTGTAAAAATCTGCTATTTAAGTATCTAAACATTTCAATCCATTCTAGCGGACAATGTTTTTACCTTATGTTGTACTTATTTTAATGTATATTATATGTGTTTATTGCTGTTAGCGTCAAACAGAGGCCAAGTAACGGAGGAGGTTCCAGTTCGGGGTTTTTGCTTCCAAAGCATGAGTAAGTACAATCCCATAGCTTAAAAGCAGGACAGCACTGGTGTCAGAGTTCGAGTTCAGTTGACTGTTCAGGTTCAAATTTGTTGATTTTAGAAAAATATGTCCGGGTTCTTTAAGGTCTCTGTGTCATTTCGTTTCATTACTTTTGCAAGTTTCTTGTGATGTATGATGTCCACCAGACTTTCTGGGTCACAGCAGTTGTTTTGTCTTCTGTGTCTGCTTTCTTTCACCTGAGCACAGCTCTTATTGGCTATGCTCACGTTTGTCCTCGAGAAACACCCGTGATATCGGGTCAAGATGATCCAACATGTTGAAAACCTCCAACTTTAGATCTATTATTTTAATACATATAAAAAGACATAAAAGCTATAAAAAGTTAAAAAGTAAAACAATAAAATGTACCAAGAAAAAGAAGCAGTCCAGTGACACTGGACAATCCAGAGCAGTCCAGACCACCTTCCAATCAGACTAGATCACTCTTTACACACCATATAGAGCTGGAATATCTCCCAGGATTGTGTTTAGAGACATGGTAATAAAAGAAGTATCCTTAAAATCGTTGGAATGGGAAAAGGAGGTCAAAATCAGCATAATTATCTTCACCATGTGAGCCAGGCATTTCAAATCCTGCACCTTTAAGTTGAAATAAAATGCTACCATCCTTTATAACCCAAAGAGTTCACTAACAAAATGGCATCATCACCAGAATTCAGAAAGGAAATGAAAGTGTTGCTGTTTTTTTGTCAACATATAGTTTTTGATTAAAATGTGATTAATTACAGATCCTGAAATTTAATCAATTAAAAGTTCTATTCGAGTTCCACCACTAGTTTATATATATTTTACTAAAAAAGGTATTATTATTTTTAGTATTAATACTACAGCTTGTCCCTTGTTTTCCCTAATTACCTTGCCTGTGTAAACCTCAATCTGCTTCAGTGCTAAGACCTCCATTAAAAGAGGTTCCTGGCATTTGCACACAGCACTCTTCACCCTCCACAGTTTAAAGCGGCAACTCCATGCATGTGGAGTGAGACAATGACCCAATAACAGATGCAGATGAACCTGAGAGACTGTGAGGTAAAGGCATCCCCAGACAACATTCTCAAGTGATCTTCACTTGTTTGAGTAGTTGGTGTTATTGATATTCAGCTCCTGTGTCACATACAACTTAGTGGTAATCCTATCTGCCCGCAGGGCCCCAACTTACTACTTCCATCTTCAGCTCTGCTGACAGCTGACCGTGAGGAGTGATGAATGGAGGAGTCGTGTAGCCAGCCCAGCATGCAACCCTCATATATATATATATATATATTTAAAGTCATAAAAGTACTTTGTCAACAAAGTGTATTTAATAAAGAATGTGCATATACACGTTACTTTTGTATAGACCTGCTGCTTATTTAATATTGACAAATTTAGAACTTTATCTTTACAGGACTCTAATAAAGGTATTTTTTCTCCGATAATATTACCTGTTTTTTTACTCATTTGTTTGATGATCTGAAACGTTTGTTAATATCACACAAGCATAAAAAGTTAAAATAAAAAGCAGTTTTCAAATGACTTTCTTCTATATGAAGGGGAAAAAAAGACATCCAAAACAACCTGAATAATCTCCCTCTGTGTGAAATAATACATCAACTGTAACTAACCCAGTATTTCTCAATTCCTGTCCTCAGGCCCCCCTGCACCTGTAAGTTTTAGGCATTTCCCTTCTGTCACACACCTGTATTGCATCTGTGGGTGATTAACAGGCTTCTGTAGTACTTGATGGCTGCAGAAGAGGTCATGCAATCATTTGAATCAGCTGTTCTGGAACAGAGGCACATCTAAAACATGCAGAGCAGGGGGGCATGAGGACTGAAATTGAGAAGCAGCAAACTAACCACACGTCAAGGGCAACTGAGTTAAGTTTCATCAGCCACACCCAGCCCTGATTACTGCCTAACCTGTAGAATCAAGAAATCAATTAAACAGGACCTGTCTGACAACCTGTATACCTAATCTATATAAATTGAAGAACAGATGAGAAACAAAGTTACTGATATTTGTGAGTCTCAAGACTCCTAAAGTCATTGAAATATTTTTTGTTAACTCTTTCCAAACTGACAGCGAGGATCATTATCCATAAAAGAATAAAACATGGAATAGTGGCCAAGAGTGGCCAGCCTACAAAGTATAATGAAGAACAACATCTACAGCTTTGCAGGCCACGCTGCTACAGTGAAGATCAGCGTTCATGATTCAATAACAAAAAACAGAGACACAAAAAGAGAACTACTGCTGACCCAAAAGCACACAAAGGTTTATTTTACATTTAAAGATTTTGGGGAAAGTATTCTGTGGATTGATGAGACTAAAGTGGTGCTTCCTGGAAGATGTGTACCTCGTTACTTCTGGTGAAAAACTAACAGCGCTAAAGAAAAAGAATATCCTACCCAAAGTAAAACATGGTGATGGTGTTACGGTCTGCAGCTAATGTCCTGCTTCAGGAACTGAACAACTTGAGCTAATGGATTAATTCTGTGAGGATTTAGATTTTGTGTGTGTCTTAAAATTTTCAGTTAATTGAGTCTCTGTGTTGTCCCGGTTACCCCTTGTTTGTCTCCAACTGTCCCTTGTTTTCCCTAATTACCTTCCCTGTGTCCCACTTGTGTCTCTTGTTCCCTGTCGGATCCTTGTCTAAGCTGTTGTGTGTCTAATGTCCTGTATTTACAGTGCTACCAGTGTCTACGTTTTCCTTGCCTCATCGCTCATCTGTGCTGCCTGGATTTCTGTTCACCTTTTGTTTATCAGGGGTGAAAGTAGTTTTAAATTCTTAAAAAAAAAATATATATATATATATATATATATATATATAATGTTTTGTTGTTTTTTTGTTGTTCTTTAATAAAGTTATGAACGTTTTGATAAGGAGTCAGAAGATGACATGCTGGTCTCAGCGTCCTGGCGGCGTTCAGTTTCTCACCTACAGCCGAGATCGGCTCAAAACCTTCTGTAATCCACGTATTGCACCCCTGCTCTAGGGGTGCAATACCCTTCGTTCATATTGTTTCTGAACAAAGAGTTCAGAAACAATATCGCAACACCAACACCGTGAGTGAAACAATGACTGGGGCAGCCTACTATATAAACTACTCAGGGACCACTTCTTTGTTATTACACATACACATTTGTGGAATATGGAACAAATCGCGTCCCGTATCTGTTCAATACGGGACGCTACATTTAACAGCGAAATACGGAACGGTTCCGTATTTTAAGGACGGGTGGCAACCCTAGTCACGACTGATTAGTGGGTGAACTCACAGCTGCACAGTGAACCCATTGATTTTTACAGCAGACAGCCGCTCCCCTCTTCCAGGTACTGCGTAAACCTGCTAAATCTTTTAGGGGTATGCAATACCCTACCGTAACTCCCTACTTTCACCCCTGTTTATCATTAAAACAATCATTTTTAATCTCAACCTGGATCCAGCCATGTCCATCCTCAACACAAAACCTACAACTCATGACAAATTCTGCTCTCTAACTCTATGTCCTGAAGCAGGACATCTGACTTAACTTGAATCAAAACAACAAGAATAGTGGGTCAGGTAGGTTCGGGTAGATGTCTAATGTAGTAAAAGTAATCAGAATATAAAAAACTGCTTTTTGAACTTACTCTACTTATCTTCACCTAAAACTACATTAATTTGATGTAGTTTGATTTGTATGACAAGAAATCCTTTGTGATTGTGATATTGTCACTAATATTATTCTTTTCACAACATAGAATACATTCAAAGTCCTGACTGAATATTGTAATAAGTCTTTATAGGAGGCTAAAAACTGTTTAGTCAGATAGCTTAGAGAATCAGTCATTAGAAGCTTTAAGTTTGTTTTGCAGCTGATTTACTGATTAACCGACTGAACCCTTCAGAACATAAAAACGTTCGCTGATTACTGGGTTCATTCCCAATCTCATCCTCTGTGTTCCCTCCCATGTTATTGGGCTCACAATGACTCAAAGTTATCAGCTATTATGGGAATCAAACAAATGACGTATCTTCCATGAAACCTCCCCTGATTAAGATCTCTTCGTGTGACAACAGTTGCTTGCAGATCTGATTGCCAGTGCTGATCCAGTTTCCCACGCTGCCTCTCCAAGTAAGGAGCTGGAGCAGGTTTTATTTGGCTTGCTGCTCTGTTTGGATGAGATAATAGGTTACCTGCCACTTTTAATCAGAAGTACTTTGGAAAAAAAAACATTAGAAACATTAGTTGTCATCAGCAGCTGAAGCTATGCACTGAACTGCTGAACCAAGACACAACTGTGAGCATCAAAGTCCTGCCTTCATAGGAAAGACATGGAGCTTTACCTCCAAAGCCCCCACACAGGAATGTAATGTGTCCAGACAGATTACTGATGATACACACAGAGGTGAGCCCCCTAAAAAAAGCAAACACACACACCCAGTACTCTGGGAAGACCCATTGTATCATGATACTTGACAGAAACATTAAAGGAGGAGCTGTCTACTCATTGTCCATCTCTGTGAATGCTCAGACAGATAGATGGAAGTCAAATAGTCAGCAATATTTTTCATTCATAGTGCATCAGGCAAGATGGCACACATTCCCCATTGACTGAAGATGCCACTCAGCAGCAGAAACCTTCCCGACCAACTGACAGATGTCTGACAACATGAAATAGACTAAAGGACCTCCAGTGGTGGTTTTGGTAGCTGAAGTGGTAAAGTCAAAAACACTAGTGATTAACTTGTTCCATGAAAACATTTTTCTGAAAATCTGAAGAAAATAAACTGAAATAATAACTTATGCCGTTTAATAATCTATGAGATGATCAACTTACCGGCCATGAGAACTGGAAGGGAATGACAATCTTCCCAGTGTCGTGAGTGCCTTTCTGGCTTCCTCTGAACTGGAAAGTATTCCCACCAATCACCTTGGTGATTTCTAACCCATAGGTGCATGGTCCACCAATCTTCACCTCCTGCTGGTATTCCTTTAAGCACACCCTGAAGTAAGTATCACACTCGTCCAGGCCGCAGTTCCCATCTGCCTGGCGGCCCTCCACGTCGCAGCAGTCGCCGTTTAGGAGCTGACCTCTGGGGTTTTCCACCGAGACGAGTTGCAGCTCGAAGTAACCCGAAGACTGACACACCTGACAGGCAGACAGGGAGGTGAAGAAGGCTAAAGCTGCTTGTCTCTACTGCATGCTTTCAATGTGTTGTATGAACAGACAGAAGTAATTTTCTCAAGTGGTGTTCAGCCAGTCAAAGCCTGGCAATTATTAGTAGTATAAAATTTTCACATATTCAAAATAATCGAAGTATATTTTTATTACAGTGCTCAGCGGCATTTTATGAATTTGACCCATCAAAGTTTCTCTGATTGATGATCAGAAATTCAAATCCTGAAAAATCCAAACATTTTCTCTTTTCAAATCCAACAATTTATGGAATATAATTGAGCATACATTTTTGTAATTATTTACCTGAGTTTAATAAAAAAAAATCTGACAAATAGGCTTACAGATAAACTTGTATCCAGAAAAGGATATAATTTGTTTTCCTTTCACAAAAAGGTTGCTTGCACATGTTAACAACTAGAATTGTTTTCAGTAAATAGTAAAATCGCCCTGTGAAGTTGTGATTGTTGTAATCACTTTGGTCCATTGAGGTTGTTGTAAATGTGCTATTTAAATAAACTTTGACTTGACTTATAAGAATTAAAGTTGGAAAGAAATTTTTTAATAAAATATGATGGTCAGATTCCTAATTAGTTATATGAACTTTGAATTATCTGAACAGCATATTTCTGTTTCACTCATCAGAAAAACAAAGCCTTTAAGAATACAGAACGTTTATCAACTCTATCTGAACTGGCTTGCTGAATCACAAAGAGCTGAAGACAACTGGCTGCTAAAAATCGATCCCAAAACGTTTCCACCTTAAAAAACCCACAAACACTGTTGGAGGAGACATGAGGCTCCAACTGCTGTTTGAGTTCTTAACAATTACTAGTAAGTAAAATAGGGATATGAGTTCTCGAAAGGAGCCCATTCTTAGTGAGTCGTGACCCCCTGTGAAGCCAAACCTCAAATTTGGGGACCACTGCACCAAACTAACCAAGTTTCTCTGAAGTTGATTCCTGTAGCCCTGTGTTGGGGAAAAGAGTGCATTTTCCTAGTTCATGTCTTCTTAATTTCCAGGATGTATTTAAAATTGACTAAAAAGAGATCAGACCTGTTATTTATTTATTTATTTTTACCGCTTGCTTATACAGCAAACTGGAGATTGCTCCACTAACGACAGACATTTCAGACATGGATCATTACTTCACTAATTCAGAGTGACATGATTAAAAATAATATGCAGGTCATGCTGCTGGAAAATATTTGCATTCACTGAATGGAGTACATTTAGATAGATTTAGAAAAAATAGATCAGAGTTCAGCTCCAAATACATGATGGAGTTACAAAATATGGAAAACAATAAAACAAAGAAAAAGCTTAATCAAAAGCAAAGCTATCATTTTGCTTGAAGAGCAACCTGATCAAGTTCTCACCTTGATGCGCACAGTCAGCAGGAAACACAGTATGAAGAAGCGATGCGCTTTTCCAGGGTTATCCCACATGTCTCCGTCCGCTCAGAGTTAAGGATCATCAGGGAAAAGAAGCAGATATGTGCGCCTCAGATGGTCAGAATAATGCTGGAGATGGACGGAAAGCGGTATCCAGATAGTCGAGGGCATGTAGGGCTGCAGGAGGAGAAGCGCACCTCTGCCGCTGCTGCCGCTGCTGTCTGAACCGCGTACAGTCCGCCTCCCTCCGCCGCTCTGCTCCGGGATCTGAGCAGCGGGACAGCGCAGCAGCAGCGCGTCTCTGCTGTCCAAAGCAGGAGCAGGGAGGCTGCTGTGACTGGCAGCTAAGCGGGCCAATCATAATCCAGCGAGGTGAACCGTTTCTAGCTGAGAGCCAATTAGAAGGTGAAACTCCAAAACGGACTGCTGATGGATTTATTGTTGAGGTTCGTCTCTGATGCGTATTTTAACGACCGTAAGCATGGAGTCAAGTTTAATTTATTTACAATATTAGACTTTTAGATTTTTTCCCCCTTAAAACCTGAATGTAAGGATGCTCTTGATAAAATTTCTGCTTCCATTCTTATATTCTTATGATAAGAAGCTGACTAAAGGTTTATCCTCTAAATGAGGGCCATAAATGATCAATTAACACATTCAGTTCAGTGTCGTTCAGTGTTCCTGCGTCCTTTTCAGTCCCCTGGGACAGAGTACGCCGAAAGCGCCCTCTACTGACAGCTAAATGGCAAAGTCTTGGATATGAGACCGGTGTGAATGGATTCACACAGAAAAACAGTTTTGTTTTTCTATGTACACAGAAAAACAAAACACTGTTAGAATCTCATCAAAGTAGTTAAGAAAACTTAAATCAAATAATTACATTAAACCAAATGTAAAAATGCACGTTTAATACAACGTACTACATTCCACCTTTAAGATAATTTGACTTAAAATAAACCATTACTAGAACTACAACTTTTTACAAATCAGTGCAATATGAATAAACTGAAACAGAAAGAACAGAAAGAGGCTGACGGTGTAATCTCTGCTCTATTATTACCAGCTCTTTCCTACAATCAGATGAAATCTTAAACATATTTTAGAGGAAACTAAAATCTTTATAACCCTAAACCTAAAAAACTATTAGAAATGCCATCCTTGTGTTTTCACAGTAAATCCAAGTTTTATACATCATTTGTGCCCATCCTATATATAATGACACAATGAGATGTTTCTTAAACTGGCAAGTTATTAGCCCAACGTTGGACTGTACTGTGCTTCATCATCTAGTTACTAAACTGGAGGTTGGAAGAACGCAGAACAACCAAAACGGTTCCAGGTTCAAAAAGTAAAACTCCTGATGTGTCCTATCTGTTCACATATCTGTTCACATAAGAGATTGTGCTGTGCTTATTTATCTTTACTGTCCAGGATATATTCATGACAGCGGTCTGTAAGGATTCAGCTGGAGAAAGTTAATCTGAAGCACCTTCAAGAAGCATTTGGAGTCTGCTGTTCACTCCATTTGTCACAACCATGATGAGTTCACAAGTGGTTTGCTAAATGCAGTTCATGATTTTCTACTACAATGACACCATCTGACAAGAAAGAGCAGCCTTGATCTTCATTTGTAGTTGCTGTAATTACAGTTTGCAGCTCCAGCTTCCTCTGGAGCTGCAAACTGAAACAAGAAAAACAGAATCCATAAAAACAATGAAATGTTACCACTGGCTGAAAGAGTGCCACTTTTAGCAGAGACTGGGTGAACTCATTTATCATTAAGCTGTAAATCAATAAAGTATTTAAATCTTTAATACATACTCTTTGTCCAGATGTGACAGTGATCACAGCAGATGTAGAGAGATGAGTTTCATTGAGTTGGTACAGTTGGTAACCCTAACCATCTTTGTTTAAAAAATACTAATGTGTTTGAATTGTTTTAGAAGAACAACATAAATAGTTTCTGAAAGACCTTGCTTGTGCTAGTAGAACTATGATGGCACTTTTTCTTTTGTTTGTAGGGGAAGCTGAGTTATTGACAGAAGCTCTGCTGCCTCCCAAACAAGACAAACATTTTAAAATCCTCTAAACAGCTAATAATCATTTAAAAACTGACAGTGTCCAAAAATAAATAATAAATATTTCCCATTGTCTGTTAACCAGTATGCAGTGTCTCCAAAATGTATACGCCTCTTGGATACCATCCGGTAACACTTTATTTGAAGGGGGGTGAATAAGACTGACATGACACTGTCATAAACATGACATAACGCCTGTCATAAATATGAATAAGCCATCATTAATATTTATGACTGTTGTCTTAAAGCGTCATTTGGTAAATTATGATACTTTTAATACAAAGTTGATATTATTCAAAATGTCTTTATGACAACTTGACATTAACCAAGAAATCATTATTGTTTAAACTTTACCTTTAATAACATAAAGTTACCTAATTTTTAAAGTGCAATCAGTAATACATTTGTTATACTTTTATAACAAATTTATATCAGTAATGATTTGGTTTATGTCAAGTTGTCATAACAAAGACATTTTGAATAATGTCAACTTTGTATTAAAAGTGTCATAATTTACCGAATGACACTTTATGACGCTTCATCATATTTGGATGAAGGAAGCCTTCATCCAAATATCATGAAGGCTTACTCATGTTCATGACAGATGTTGTCATGTTTATGATAGTGTCATGTCAGTCTTATTCACCCCCCTTCAAATAAAGTGTTACCAAATATCCTTTTTATTGCTTTCACTACTCTGTCATGATCAGCAAAATTTGGCTTTTTTGACAAAATGTAAAATTAAAAATTGAAAACTGATTTCTTCTACGGTGCGTCTGTCAGATGCTGCTGCTTCTATAGTGGTCGTCTGCCTGACGCCTTCATTGCTCCTCATCACCTCCAAGCATGTGAGCCCACTCCTCATCACCAGCAGCTGATGCCATTTCTTGTTTCTAAGGGTTCTGACAAGAAACTTACTCCCATGTCTGCTTCCAATGCTCCTCAGTCTGCTGCCACATCAGCAGTTTCTGCCCTGCAACATTTTTTCTACCAGCAGCAGTAGAAGCTGCCCTCACTGCTGCTTAACTGCTGGAGCTATCATCCTCCTGGTTGTCACAGGAGCTGTTTTTCAGGCCACCACCATAGCAGAAACAGGTGCACCAGTGCACAAAACAAGGTCGCTTTAAGGTCTGCCATGGATGGCAGAGTCTGGTGTGGAAGAACTTGACTGACCTGCACATAGGCCTGATCTTGACCCGATAGAACACCTTTGAGATGAATTAGAGTGGTGACTGATAGCCAAGCCTTCTTATCCAACATCAGTGTGTGACCTCATAGATGTGCTTCAGGAAAAATGGTCAAAAATTCCCATTAACACTCCTAAACCTTGTGGACAGCCTTCCCACAAGAGTTGAAGCTGTTCTAGCTGCAACGGGAGGACCAACGTCATATTGAACCCTATGAATTAGGAATGGGATGTCAATTAACTCATGTGTGAGTCAAGGCAAGTGAGCCAATACGTTTGGCAATATAGTGTTTGTAAATATCTGATTAAAACTATATTTTATATATATATATATATATATATATATATATAAAAAATTCCCTTCTCACCCTCCGCGGGTGGTCTGTTTCATCCTCTGAGCTCGGGTCCTCTACCAGAGGCCTGGGAGCTTGAGGGTTCTGCGCAGTATCTTGGCTGTGCCTAGAACTGCACATTTCTGGACTGAGATGTCTGATGTTGTTCCTGGGATCTGTTTGAGCCACTGCTCCAGTTTGGGGGTGACTGCCCCGAGGGCCCCGATGACCACAGGCACCACTGTGGTCTTCACCTTCCAGGTCTTTTCCAGTTCCTCCCTGAGGCCCTGGTATTTCTCCAATTTCTCATGCTCCTTTTTCTTGATGTTGTAGTCACTTGGTATTGCTACATCCACCACAACGGCTTTCCTCTGTTCTTTATCCACCACCACAATGTCTGGTTGGTTCGCCATTACCATCTTGTCTGTCTGGATCTGGAAGTCCCACAGGATCTTAGCTCGGTCATTCTCCACCACCTCTGAGGGTGTTTCCCACTTTGATCTCGGGGCTTCCAGTCCATATTCTGCACAGATGTTCCTGTACACTATGCCCGCCACTTGGTTATGTCGTTCCATGTACGCTTTCCCTGCCAGCATCTTGCACCCTGCTATTATGTGCTGGACTGTCTCAGGGGCCTCCTTGCACAACCTACACCTTGGGTCTTGTCTGGTGTGGTAGATCTGAGCCTCTATTGCTCTGGTGTTTAGGGCCTGTTCCTGGGCGGCCAGGATGAGAGCCTCTGTGCTGTCCTTGAGTCCAGCTTTCTCCAGCCATTGGTAGGTTTTCCTGACATCAGCCACTTCAGTTATTTGTCGGTGGTACATCCCATGTAGGGGCTTGTCCTCCCATGATGGTACCTCCAGCACCTTGTCTTCTGTTCCCCATTGCCTGAGACATTCGCTGAGCACATCATCCGTTGAGGCTTTGTCCTTGATGTATTTATGGATCTTGGATGTTTCATCCTGGACAGTGGCTCTCACACTCACTAGTCCTCCGCCTCCTTCCTTACGGCTCGTGTACAGTCTCAGGGTGCTGGATTTGGGGTGGAATCCATGCATGGTTAGTAGCTTCCTAGTCTTAACATCCGTGGCCTTCATCTCTTCCATTGGCCAGCTAATTATTCCGGCAGGGTATCTGATTACTGGTAAGGCATAGCTGTTTATTGCACGGATCTTGTTCTTGCCATTGAGCTGGCTTTTCAGGACTTACCTTATTCGTTGGAGGTATTTGGCTGTGGCTTCTTTCCTTGTGACCTTTCCTTGTGACCTCATCGAGGTCACAAGGAGATATATATATATATATATGAATTGAAACACATTAAATAAAATAAACAAGGGAGGGTGGGAGGAAGGAAGGGATGGATGGATGGATGGTCCCTAATAATGATAATAAAGATGACTGAGGTCAAGGGGTCTGCCATGTCTCAGCAGCCCCACTTCCTATGAGCCTGTATGGAAAAAAGTAACATAAACAATAGACGGATGGATAAAGAATGAAATACCACTCAAATATATTTACTCATCTGCATACTCAGATATATAAGAATATTCTCTGTTTTAATAAGTTAAAATTGTGACCTACATTTGAATACATAAATAACATTTGATTAAACTAGTCAGGAAAACAGAAAGTCATAATATTCATTAAAACTTTAGGTTTCACACATTTGTAAGGTATAACCTGTCGCCCGGAACGTTAGCTGGAGATAGGCACCAGCAGGGGTGAAAGTAAGAGGGTACGGCAGGGTACTGTGTACCCCTAAAAGATTTAGCGGGGGTACGCAGTACCTGCAAGAGAGGAGCGGCTGTCTGCTGTAAAAAAAAACATGAATGGGTTCACTGTGGAGCCGTGAAAGCACCCACTAATCAGCCGTGACTGATTAATTTTTCAAGAACAATCTAAAACATGACTTAATCAGTTAATAAATAGCTTTTTTTTCTCATTTCATATTGTTTCTGAAATGTTCGTGCTTAACGCAGAGGTGCAATACGTCGATCGCGGAAGCTTTTGAGTCGATCTCGGCTTTAGGAGACAAACTGAACGCAGCCAGGACGCTGAGAGCAGCACGTCCTCCTCTGACTGGCTTAAAACGTTTCTTAACTTTATTTAATAACAACAAAAAAATCAACAAAACATGTTCAAATTAATGACCCAACAGCAATAATAATCTCAGTAATTATTGTTTCAACAAGGAGTTGCGCACAGAAACTCAGCACAGAAACTCCAAAGCACACAAAGAAGCTATATATATATATATATATATATAAACTTTTTTTTGGGGTCATAGTACCCCCAAGAATTTAAAACTACTTTCATCCCTGGGCACCAGCAACCCTCCTGACCCAACTAGGGACAAGGGTGTAAAGAAAATGGATGGATGGATGTAAGGTATAAAACAATAGCAGGAAATGTTCATATTTTGAAATGGCCTCATTGGTTTTAATATGTATCAACCCAGGTTTTAGATGAGTGTACCTGCTCCTTATCAGTTTAGTTACTGTGTTTTTCTGTTGTTTAGCCTGATAATGCCAACTGAAGCTGAAGAGCTGAGAGACGGTTATCTGTTCCCCATAAACTCAATACATGCCAAGGGTCATTGTCTGGCAGTCAAATACTTTGAAGGAAGCTCTCACGTTTCTTGCAATAAGTTGCTTGTGTCAAACTCCATTTACCACTTCAGAGCCTGTTGACGTCAGTCTTCTTGTATATTACTGATTAACTTCATACTAATCCTCAGGGAGGCTCTGACTTAGTCAAGGTATTATATTTTACTGGTTCATCTTGGATGTCAACATTTATTCTATCAGTTAGAAAGGTTTGGATCAATCTACAACCACCTGATCAGCACAATGGAACTCTGTTTGCTCACAGCCCTGAAGCCTTTCGCCTATTTACACATTTTGAGATAATGCGGTAATACCCCATTACAATCTTTCTGCAATCCTACTGCAACTCCAAGGTAGCATGTTTCAACAGCTAAGAAGTTAAAATAATGTATATATAAAATAATGTATTGTAAGCATTGCATCAAATGGTGAAAATTTTTAGTTAGAGACAAGACAGGCAGGCATTTTGCTATCTTAAGAGGACTCTAGAAAATCTGTTGTACAGATTGGATGGAGAGAGTTTGGGAATATCATAAATTTTACATTTTGAGAGCTTTTTCTTGCTAAAGAGAAATATCCTCACATGATGCTGCCTCCTCCATGCGTCACCATGGGGACAGTGTGTTCAGGCCAGGGTGAAGTACAGAGCTGTTTTTAGCAATTAGGTCATACAGTTCAGTGTTGGTCTCTACTGAGAGGCTTGTGGCCAACTACAAATTAACTTCTTCAGGGTTTTATTCTTGATGCACTTCCCTCTCCCTGGTTTAACACACCTGGATGAAATGATGGCTCATTAGCTGGTTTCTGCAGAACACTGACATGTTGAAGAGGTACCCGCCACCAGGGAGAGAACTAAAACATGCAGGATACCTTTGGTGAAACTGTACTCCCTTGTGTGGTAGGCATGAGGCAGGTTAATGAGAAGGCAGTTTGTTCTCACACAGACCATCACCCTGCAACTCAAACATGTGCAGACACTAATCCTACCATGCCAAATGCCTGATGGAGTTCAACAGATGGCTTCCGACACTCTCTACTAGATGTTTCCTCCCAGAAAGGCAGGTGCAAACACACACACACACACCCCCCCACACACACACACGTTTGTCACGCCATCAATGTGGGAACTTTCCATTGACTTCCATTCATTTCTACAGCCTAACCCTAACCAAAACTTAATTAACACCTTAGTCCTAAACCTAACCCCTGACCCCAAAATAGCATTGCAATGGGTCCCCACAATGTAATATGTGTCAGGAAAATGGGGCCCCACAATGCATCAAATACATTTTACATTTCTATAACCTAACCCTGACAGGGAAAGTGTCGTTTTTCTCCTTTTGGAACTCGGAAAATTTGCTCCCAAATGCAGTTTGCATAACGATCGCTTTGTAAATAATCACCGTAAAGTGTGTGATCGAAAAAACAACAAAACAGAACGTGCTTAACGTGCCCCTTATTGGGCAACAAACATCTGAAATTGTCACAGTGGGGTGGTTGTAGATGGAGAGGAGAGACGCTGAGACCCAGGTATGATGAAGATGATGGTATTTAATGAATAAGATTGCTCACGACAGTCCAAGACAAGGCGGCACGACAGGAAAACAAACACTCAGCTAAATAGAGTCTAACCTAAGACAGGTTAGACAAGGATCTGACGAAGAACACAGACAACAGGTGAGACTAAATACACATGGAGTAATCAAGGGAACGAGACACACCTGGGGGACAATCAACGGGGAAGACGCAGATACAGGACTCAAAGGGAACAGGATCACACAGAAAAACTCAAAAATAAACACACAGAAACACGGATCATGACAGTACCCCCTCCTCTAGCGGCGGCTACCAGACGCCCAACAGAAAAGTCCAAAAAACAAAAACAAAACGACCAAACAGAGTGGGCAGGAGGGCAAAAGTCCAGAAAACAGTGCCAAACAAAAAACAACCCAACAGGGTGGGTGGAGGGACGACGGCAGGAGGGTAGAGTCCAGAAAACAAAACTAATCCACACAGGAACTGAAACACAGAAAAACTTTCCGGGGGCCGACCACGGCACAGGAGGTGGACTTCTCGTGGGAGGTCCGGTGGGCGGCAACATCGGAATGACACTTTGCAATATTATTGTGTTTTGCTGGACTTCTCGTGGGAGGTCCGGTGGGCGGCAACATCGGAATGACACTTTGCAATATTATTGTGTTTTGCTGGACTTCTCGTGGGAGGTCCGGTGGGCGGCAACATCGGAATGACACTTTGCAATATTATTGTGTTTTGCTGGACTTCTCGTGGGAGGTCCGGTGGGCGGCAACATCGGAGGCGGAGCTTGAGCCGCTGGACTTCTCATGGGAGGTCTGGTGGGCGGCAACATCGGAGGCGGAGCTTGAGCCGCGGCGACGCAGGAGGCAGAGCTTGAGCCGCGGGGGGGCGGCGACGCAGAAGGCAGAGCTTGGACCGCGGAAGGCCGGGCGGAGCGCCGGGCGGAGCGCCGGCTACTGCAGACTCTGGAGGACCCGGTGGAGCGCCGGCTACTGCAGACTCTGGAGGACCCGGCGGAGCAAACTCTGAAGACGGGGGCTCGCACGGAGCAGACTCTGGGGGCTCGCACGGAGCAGACTCTGGGGCTCGGACGGAGCAGACTCTGGGGGCTCGGACGGAGCAGGCCCAGGCCATGCCACCAGCCGTGCCGCTTGCCGACCAGGTGCCAACCTGGTATAGCGTTCCTCACCGGTACTGGTCGGATCCTTCTGTCACAAAGGGGTGGTTGTAGAACACTGACAGGTATGACCCAGGTATGATGAAGATGATGGTATTTAATGAATAAGATTGCTCACAACAGTCCAAGACAGGCGGCACGAAAGGAAAACAAGCACTCAGCTAAATGCCGGTAGCAACTGACGATAAGGACTAAATAGGAGCTACACAAACCAGGACTTGACAGTTCAACTGGTGAGTGTAACGACATGCATAGACAAACGTTAAGACAGGTTAGACAAGGATCCGACGAAGAACACAGACAACAGGTGAGACTAAATACACATGGAGTAATCAAGGGAACGAGACACACCTGGGAGACAATCAACAGGGAAGACGACAGGACTCACAGGGAACGGGATCACACAGAAAAACTCAAAAATAAACACACAGAAACACGGATCATGACAGAAATAAAACGCAAACTGCAGCTATAAAAATAAAACGGTAGCCTTTTGAAAAGGTAAAGTATATAAAATTACATTAATAGTTTAAGTTTGATTTCGGTGCAAATGCCAAGCATGTCAGTGCAATAGCATCATCCTCTTCTCTTTTGAGAAGAGGATGATGCTTCTCAAAAGAGGTTCGAGGATGGTTCGAGAACCATCCTCGAACCTGAGCAGCAAAACACAATAATATTGCAAAGTGTCATTCTATACAAAAATCACTAATAAATTTATAAAAACAACTACTTGTTACTAAATATATGTGCCTAAGACAGGATTGTGTTCTTACGTGTTTAATGTGACCTTGGACATCACTGGACAGCTTCTCAACATCGGGCATGTAAGATGTAACTTTAATCTTGACGCGGCAGTACCGCCTTCGTATTTTTTGGACTATAAGCCATCACTTTTCCCCCACTCTTTGAACTATGCGGCTTATAACGTGGTGCAGCTTATATATGTACGTTTCCAGTTTTAAAAAAAACATTTTTTTATTGTAGGTGCGGCTTACAGGTGCGCTCTATAGTCCGGAAAGTACGGTCTTTTTGTTATTTGACAACTTCTCTCTACGGAGCAAACATTCAGGTAATCCTTCCGCATTGGCAATGAATGCAAATGATTTGGTCCAAGAATTGTAGAATCTCTCCTCGGCTATGAGCCTAAAAGGCTCATATGTAAAACATAAGAGCCTGAAAGATAGAACCCTTTCAGGCTCATATGTTTTACAGTTCATCAATACATGTTCTACATTTTCTTTCTCTCCACATCCTTCATATTTATCTCTCATGGTGTCTGGCAATTTACGAACCCACATGCAGAAAACCACACTGAGGTGTAGAAAAGGTGTATATTTATTGAAAACAAACAGGTAATGGAAAGGGGGTTCTGAAGCGGAGAACTGCCTGGCTGGGTCTCTGGGGATCCTGGCGTGCGGACAAACAGAAATGGTGAGTTCACGTTCAGCGGGAATTTGAAGTGTATAAACGGAGAGGTTCGATCTTACTTGTAAGAGGAGGTCCAGGTGTATAGGGGAAAATTTGAGGCTCCGGGGTCGGCGGGCTGAGTTGGCGATGGAGGAGGAGGAGCGGACAGGTAGGTAGGTAAATCATCTCCTTCAGCACAAGGATAAATCTGTGGATTCGAACAAGAGGAAGGATGTCACAGAGGATTCACAAAGGATTCTACACAGAGAATTCACTGCGGCTGAAAGTACCATTACTGATCAACAATCAGGCATCGAAGTACCAACAGCTCCCTGTTGATATACCCGTCCACTGATGAGGAATATGCTGCAGGTGCGCGCAGCATCATCATGGACACACCCTCCAGGAGAAACGCCTCTCAGCCCCCTCAGGTGGACAAAGAATGGGAGAACAACCCCAGAACCCCAACATTATCATTATTTTTCCTCCCTATTAGACATAAAATGTCATTTAAATAGGTATGACCTACTCTCAACGGCGTCCCCACTACATTTCTTTCTTAAGTGACCTCAGTGGTTTTTAAAAGATGCAATGTAGCAGTTTCTTTTGCAAGGCTATGCTTAAAAGCAAACTAAATAAGAATTTGTTTATTGATAGCATAAAAGTTGCTGTACAACACCCTTCTGCTGGAGTTCAGACAGGATTGGAAGAAGACTTAGTGATCAGACGTTCTGTCATCAGCAAATAGGACACATTTTCTGACGCTAGTTAGTAAATTAGTCAAAATGGGTTTGAATTATCCATCCATCCATCCATCCATTTTCTTCCGCTTATCCGGGGTCGGGTCGCGGGGGCAGCAGCTTCAGAAGGGAGGCCCAGACTTCCCTCTCCCCAGCCACTTCTTCCAGCTCCTCCGGGGGAACCCCAAGGCGTTCCCAGGCCAGCCGAGAGACATAGTCCCTCCAGCGTGTCCTGGGTCTTCCCCAAGGCCTCCTCCCGGTGGGATGTGCCCGGAACACCTCACCAGGGAGGCGTCCAGGAGGCATCCTGACCAGATGCCTGAGCCACCTCAATTGGCTCCTCTCAACATGGAGGAGCAGCGGCTCTACTTTGAGTCCCTCCCGGATTCTCACCCTATCTCTAAGGAAGAGCCCAGCCACCCTGCGGGCTCTCCCTTGCGGAAGAAATCCATTTCGGCCGCTTGTATCTGTGATCTCGTTCTTTCGGTCATGACCCAAAGCTCATGACCACAGATGAGGGTGGGAACATAGATCGACCGGTAAATCGAGAGCTTCGCTTTTTGACTCAGCTCTCTTTTCACCTCAACGGACCGGTACAGCGCCCGCTTCACGGCAGACGCTGCCCCAATCCGCCTGTCGATCTCCCGCTCCCTTCTTCCCTCATTCGTGAACAAGATCCCCAGATACTTAAACTCCTCCACTTGAGGCAGGACGACCCCCCTGACCCGGAGAAGGCACTCTATCCTTTTCCAGCTCAAGACCATGGCCTCGGATTTGGATTGGTTTGAATTATTCTCTATTTATTATAGCGTGTTAGGTGTTGTTTTCTGAAGCCATTATTCAGGAGAATCCTGTTTTTTCTTCAGGCGAACATCTGTGAAGGACTCATATAACTTTACACCTCTAGTAACATTATAATAAAACATTAGTACAAATGTTTTCTATGGACCAATTTGTAAAAAGAAGAAAATGTAAAAAAAAAAAAAAAAATGAAAGTATATTTGTCAATATCAGGCAACACATATAGGCTCATAGAACCACAATTTGCTAGGAACGCATATTCTCTGGATAATTTATCCAATATAATTTGGAAAGCAAATTTTTTTTTAAAGTTGACAAGGACAGGAGAAGAATCCAGTGAGCTTCTTTTTGCAAAACTTTGAAATCAGCTTCCGTTCCTCAGACGACTTACAAAATAAAAGCAAAGCTATGGTGATGACTCATTCATACAAGAAAAATTTGAAACTTTTCACACATTCCTTCTCTCTCTCATATTCTTATGATGTGGTTCTTCCCACCTTCACGTTTTTTTTTCCTTCATTGCCCATGAGCTATTGTTTCTATAAAGATTTATGTCAGAAATCAAAGTGTGTGTTTTTAGGAAGTATACAATTGCACCTTCACCCTCAGCTTACAGCATGCAAAGAGCAGATGGCTGAATGAGCTGCCATGGAAACGTTTACAAGTCCTGTCCTGAAAAATGCAAATACAAGTCAGTGCAGTTCTTATCTGACAAAAGAGCAAACTTTAGACTAAGTCTTGTTGCTGCTTGCCAGTGTGGTCTTTCAGCCACAAACAGCAGGACATGTAATAGTTTCCTAGAATGAATCATTATGCTTAGAGCCCAGAACAATGCAAGCTAAAAGGAGGTCATAAGAAAAAAAGATTACTCCCACACTTATGAAGCTGCTGATGATTAAGGGAGAGTGAAGAGAAACACGATTCACACTGAAATTCCCAGCAGAAGATGAGAAAAATAATGCTTAATATGACAGATCATGGTTGCTCACCAGGCGGGGCAGATGTGTTGATCAAACAGAAGCTGTTAGGCAGCTTGAGGTGAACATGTCATACTCAGATAAGCGTCTGCGTGGAAACAGGAGCACCAGTAAACCTCTGAGCTGATATCCAGAAGCAGAGAATCCAAAGAAACACAAAATAATCAATCCATTCATGTTCATCTTTGAGTGTGGACTTGGCACTAACAGCCTTGTGGAACTTGGATTTACAACTGCTGGTCAGCTCTTGTAAACTTGACCGTTCCAAAATGTGGATAGAGCTTAAAAGAGAAGACATTCTGAAATGTTTAGACTTTCCTGTATCCGCCTGACGACAGAAACTTGTGCTCCTCAGCTTTCCAGTTGACTTGACCTCATGCTGGTGGAAAGAACTAACAAAAAAGGAACTCTGCCTGACTTCCTCATCACTGCTCTCCATCTCCACACATATCCAAGGTGCAACTTTTCATTCATTCAGATATCACAGCAGCAAAGATGACAGGACACATAAACAACAGAGGAAGATGGCCCTTAATCTAGCAGCAGAAAACCAAACTCGGAGTTTGGTTTTCTGCCAAAGTAGTTCAACCAAAAGGAACTACATGAGTCATACATACGCACATATTACAGCTTAGGAGCCTTAAACTGCAGTATATGTACTGCAAATGAATAAATGAATGAATATACTTTAATAAACCTTATTAATTCCCAGGGGGTGAAGACCCAGCAGTGACTACAGGGCTGGACAAAATGACAGCACAGAGGCCCTAACAGGAGCCAAGGAAAAGGCTCAAAGGGAGGTGCAACAGAGGCCAAGCACTACTGAACCAGACCTGACATGCAGGCTGTGTAAAGATGTCCCTAAAACACACACGTCCAGCATGCATACATTCTATATGCATACCACATGGAATGTAGTGATGGGTTGGTTGTGAACGATTCAACTCTTAGAGTCAGTTCTTTGAAGTGAACAAGGAGAGCCAGCTATGGAGGACCAAAATTGACATAATAAAAAATTAAAAGCATAAATATATTTTGTTTTTCCTTGTCCTTTCACTTTTTTACTTTTCCTTGCGCATCATATGCGTTGTCATCAAGAACAATTAAATGCAGCTGATGGGTGGTGTCATCAGCCTTCAGCTTCTGTTGATGGCAAGCTTCGCCTTGCCCATAATAAACCCTACTTCACAGTTTTTCTCTGCATCTGACACTCTTAGATAAGCCACTGCTCCTATTGCTTTAGTAGAGGTGTCCGAAAAAACGCACAACTCTTTTTTTGTGGCTGTTGAGGGAGAAATGTCTGTGTATGTTCTAGGAATAATCAGGTTAGATAGTTCTTTAAGTGAGTCCTTCCAGAGAGTTCAGGACTCTTCCTTTTCTGGAGGTAATGGAGCATCACAGTCTCCATTTTCAACTGTGAGTTCACGTAGAATAGTATGGAGAGCCGTTTCAGCCAAAATTAAATAAATAAATGGGTTAAATAAATCAAAAAGAGTAAAATAAATCAAAAAATAAAGAAAATGAGTGAAATAAATAAAAAAATTGTTAAATAAATAACTTAGCTTTTTCATTAACCCAATTTTTCAGTTATTTATTTTTCATATTATCAATTTCTCAATTTCCCTTATTTCATTTATCTATTTTTCATTTACCCATTTTGCGTTAATCTATTTTTCATTTAACCATTTTTTAAGTTAGCTTTTTCATTAACCCAATTTTTCATTTATTTTTCATATTATCATTTTCTCTTTTTCATTTATCTATTTTTCATTTATCCCTTTATCCATTTACCCATTTTTCATTAATCTATTTTTCATTTAACCACTTTTCAATTTCCCTATTTCATTAACCCGATTTTTTCATTTATTTATTTTTCCGATTATCAATTTCTCTTTTTCATTTATCTATTTTTCATTTGTCCCTTTATCTATTTACCCATTTTTCATTAATCTATTTTTTAATTTAACAATTTTTCAATTTCCTTTTTCCATTAACCTGATTTTCTATTTCCCAGTTTCATTAATCAGTTTCTCATATATCCCTTTTTTATTTATCAATTTTTCTTTTATCTATTTTTCATTTAACATTTGTTTGAAAAATAGTTACTTTTCCCATTTTCCCTTATTCATTTAGTATTTCCTTATTTTCTTATTTATCACATTCTATTTCCCCGCAAAACTTAGAAAAAAATAAATGCAAATGAGGAGAGGCACGTCATCAGGCTACAACTTCCCCAATTGGTTGGTTAGCGTCACACCCATACTTTGCTTCAAGAAAGATGGCGACCTACTAACGGGTTATCAATAAGCTGAAGCTTTTGTCTACAAAAAGATGTCTAACGTGAACTATTGTCTAACCAAGGTGGACACTGGAGAGAAAGCTGGAGTTTTTCATGTTGCAAACCTTCAGCCATTCTACACCTGGGCTACAGCTTCATCTAACAAACACTCAAAGCAAACCACTTCTGCAGATTTGGTATCCATTTCACCAGACAACAGTTTGCCCCCGGCTCTTTTGGACCCAGAGCCTGACTATGATGTCGACGCTGATATTGTCTCTGATGACGTCCCAGTCGAAATTGATTGGGAATACGTGGATCCTGTTCAAACCTTTTTGGACCACGACCCTGTCCAAGACACTGACACTGCTTTAGAGACGGCTCTTAACAGTTTGCCCCCTGCGGACAATGGGTGTGCTGCTGGTGTCTTTTATAATTTTAGACCGAGACGTGTTCCGAGGGTCATCACTGACTGGTCAGTCAATAGGTGGACCCACCCTTTTCATACCTCCAGGTTTAACCTGAAGTGACCTTGTTTGAACTTTGCTTTGCTAGTTTCAGTAGTGTTCTGTGACTGTCACATTTTGTTCAGGTCATGTTTAAACATTTCTCGCATGTTATGCTAATGGTTCTAGCATGTTCAAATGAAAAAGAAAAGCAATTCCACTTTTGTAATCGTCCTGACTGCCTTATTTTTTTGTTTTTACAGTGCTCATCAAAGTAGATATTGCCGTTGTTGAAAACTGTCATGTATGTCGGCTTTTCAATATTATGCTGTATATTCCCGGTTTACTTTTAACAACTTATCCATGTATGGAGGTTTGTTAAGTATTGACTGTGCCTTTGCTGTGTTCGGCTGAGGGCAGCCTATTCTGACCTGGGGGGAATATGTAACAGTCGTAATTGTGTAGTATCTCTTTAAGACATTCTAGTATCTCTGATGACGTCACATGCTGCTTCTCTGTAGAGAGCGAGGGAGCAAAGGTGCTACAGTTGGATACCTGGACTGAGACGGACATGTAGCTCTCTTAAGTTTGGTGACGTTATGGGTTGTTTTGGACTCTGCTTATTTCATGTGTGAATGTATAGCAGCCGTTTAACCGGGCTTGTAAGGTTGGTGAAGAGCGTTTTATTAAAGGACACCACTGTGGAATTCTCAGTACCAGTGTAGTTGTGAGTTTCTAACCGTTGTGAGACTCTACCGCCTCCTCTCCTCCCTTAAACACAACCCAAGCGTTACACTGTGCTCGCTGTTATAGAGCAGCTCCCAGAGTTTCCTGTGGCTCCGCTCCCTGCGCCTGCTGCTGTAAAGCAGCTCCCAGAGTTTCCTGTGGCTACGCTCTCCGAGCTCCTTGCGCCTGCTGCCATAGAGCAGCTCCCAGAGTTTCCTGTGATCCGCTCCCTGCACCTGCTGCTGTAGAGCAGCTCCCTGAGTTTCCTGTGGCTCAGCTCTCCGAGCTCCCTGCGCCTGCTGCTATAGAGCAGCTCCCCGAGTTTCCTGTGGCTCCGCTCCCTGTGCTCCCTGCGCCTGCTGCCGTAGAGCAGCTCCCCGAGTTTCTTGTACTCACTGCTGGCGAGCAGCCACCTGAGACTTCCTGTGCTCAGTCCGAGCCTCCGAGTCCTCCACCCGGGCTTCCAGCGTCAGCAGCCGGCGCGCCAGCTGGCTCTCCAGAGACGCCAGCCCGCCTGCCAGCCGGCACTCCTGAACCTGTGGTCGGTCCTAAAGTCAGCCGGCCTTCCAGAGCCTCTAGCCGGCTTGACTGCCGGTCCTTCAGAAACTCCAACTGGAGCTACTGGCCCTACCTTCTCCCACCTCCTCGTATCCGTTTCCTGTGCTGGCGGTGCCCGCCGGACCCGCCTGCGAGACCCCGCTTCCTGCGCCAGCGACGACCGCTGGACCCACCTCCGGGACTCCGCTTCCTGCGCCGGCGACGACCGCCGGAACCCCCACGAGGGGTTCGCCTCCTGGTTCTCCACCCACTCTGTTGGGTAGTTTTTTGTTCTCTCTCTGGCCCTCCTTCCGTTGCCCCTCTGTCCCTCCTTCCGTCGGCCCTCTGCCCACCCTGTTGGATTGTTTTTTTGTTTCAGTCAGTCTCGTTTATGCAGTTGCTGCCGGTTCTGAGTCTCTGTGTTCCGCTCTGCCGTGCTGCCTGTTGTTGGACTGTTTTTGAGCATCTTATCATTAAATTCATTATTTTCATCACATCCTGGGTCTACCTGCGTTTTCTCCTCACCACCAGCAACCGCACCTTATATGCTGTCCACAAACCGGGTGCTGAAGTTGAATGGGACTTGAATCTCACAATGTCTCTCTTTTATATTGAAAACATTGGGGCACGGCTCAAACATTGTGGGACGACCCTTCTCAGTGGCATTTGTGAACAGAGTCTTTACTGAAAGGGTTTTGTGGACATCACCTACACACACGTTCCCTACTACGACCCATCCGAGGTCCAATTTTTGTGCATAGGGTGCGTTGTTAGGTCCACTTACCTGTTTACGGACTTTGTGAACTCTAATAATGTCCCGTCCAAGGAGAATTAAGATGGGGACTTTAGAGTCCAGTTCAGGGATGAGGTGAGCTACTGACTTCAGATGTCTGTGATGCATAGCTGCACTGGGTGTGGGTATCTCATCTCTGTCATTTGGGATGCCTTTGCATTCAATAAGAGTAGGCAGTGGAATGTGGACTGAGCCATCCAAGGCTTCCACTACATAACCTGTAGCTCTCCTTCCCATTGTACTTTTAGTTCCAGCACGTCTTAAGTGAGTAAGGGGAACTGGGTCCACAGTCATTAAATACTTCAAAGAATTCAGGACATACTAATGATCTGTTACTTTGTTCGTCATGGATAGCATAGAGCCTTACTGCTTGTTGTGGGTTGCATGCTGGATACACTTTAACAAGACAGATTTTAGAGCATAATCTTCTTGCCTTATTCATGCCACAAACCTGTGTGCAGTTGGAAGTTGTCTCTTCTGGTGCTGTGGAGTCAGACTCCCCGCCATGCTCTACTGCAGGTTCGGTTTCTCTTAGCCAGGGAGCTGGCCCTGGGTGGAGAGCAGTGCAGTGTTTCTCACTGTTGCACTCAGAACACTGTACCTTGACTTTACAATCCTTTGCAATGTGTGAAGATGAGGCACAGCATTTGAAGCAAAAATTGTTCTCCTGTAAGAACGTTTTCCTATCATCCAGTGTTTTCATATGGAATGTCCTGCATTTTCAGAGAGAGTGAGGTTTTTTTGGGAATGGAGCAAATCCTGTCACTATCCACAGCTTTGTTCGCAGATCTATGCATATCTGTACTTGAGCAAGAGACGACATCAGTTTTGTACACTGAAATCTCTTTTCGTCTGTTTGTTCTCCAAGGTGGCTTGTCTGGTTTGGAAACATCAAGCAATGACACGAAGTTAAAGCTGGGATCATGTTTAGCATCCACTTCTTCTGTGATAAAGTCTACAAACACATTAAATGGTTGAAAGGGCACACTTCTCGTGCTTTTGTAGTTAGTTCCTACTGTATCCATTTTCCTTGCAAGTAGAAAGGAAGGTTTTGGACAATAGGATTTACTCCTCTTGCTCTATCCACTGCATTTCCATGAGCAGGTCACTAAACTTCTTTAGTTTTGTGTAATCTTTGGGCGTGATTTTTGGAAATGCATCAATTCTTTTAAAAAGTGCATCTTCAATCACTTCAGCCGAACCATAACATTGTTCAAGTCTGCTCCAGATCATGTTGAGGCCATTGACTGGGTTATTGATGTGTATAGTCCTAATTTGCTCCACCTGCTCAGCAGATTCTTTGCCAAGCCACTTTAACATCAAGTCCATCTCCTCACTTGCTGTTAGATCCAAACCCCTTATGGCATTTTCAAAGACCTGCGTGAAGCTGACACCCCACCCACGTCAAAAAATCCAGCAAATAGTCTGAATGGTTAGTGCTCCGTTTGTGCAGGTTTGTGCCGTTAAAATTTTCGTTTGTGCAGTTTTGGTTTCTGAGATATTAAACATTATTTTTTAGGTCATCTAGAGTTCACCATCCCCCCATATCGCTCCAAAACAAACCAAAGTGGGCTAGTTCGTTAGTGCTCCGTTTGTGCAGGTTTGTGCCGTTAAAATTTTCGTTTGTGCAGTTTTGGTTTCTGAGATATTAAAAGTTATAATTTTGGCCGATGACGTCACCATCCCCCCATATCGCTCCAAAACAAACCAAAGTGGGCTAGTTCGTTAGTGCTACGTTTGTGCAGGTTTGTGCAGTTAAAATTTTCGTTTGTGCAGTTTTGGTTTCTGAGATATTAAAAGTTATAATTTTGGCCGATGACGTCATCATCCCCCCATATGCTCCAAAACAAACCAAAGTGGGCTAGTTCGTTAGTGCTCTGTTTGTGCAGGTTTGTGCCGTTAAAATTTTCGTTTGTGCAGTTTTGGTTTCTGAGATATTAAAAGTTATAATTTTGGCCGATGACGTCATCATCCCCCCATATGCTCCAAAACAAACCAAAGTGGGCTAGTTCGTTAGTGCTCCGTTTGTGCAGGTTTGTGCCGTTAAAATTTTCGTTTGTGCAGCTTTCGTCTTTGAGATATTAAAAGTTATAATTTTGGCCGATGACGTCACCATCCCCCCATATGCTCCAAAACAAACCAAAGTGGGCTAGTTCGTTAGTGCTCCGTTTGTGCAGGTTTGTGCAGTTAAAATTTTCGTTTGTGCAGTTTTTGTCTTTAAGATATTAAAAGTTATAATTTTGGCAGATGACGTCACCATCCCCCCATATGCTCCAAAACAAACCAAAGTGGGCTAGTTCGTTAGTGCTCCGTTTGTGCAGGTTTGTGCAGTTAAAATTTTCGTTTGTGCAGCTTTTGTCTTTAAGATATTAAAAGTTATAATTTTGGCAGATGACGTCACCATCCCCCCATATGCTCCAAAACAAACCAAAGTGGGCTAGTTCGTTAGTGCTCTGTTTGTGCAGGTTTGTGCCGTTAAAATTTTCGTTTGTGCAGTTTTGGTTTCTGAGATATTAAACATTATTTTTTTGGTCATCTAGAGTTCACCATCCCCCATATGCTCCAAAACAAACCAAAGTGGGCTAATTCGTTAGTGCTCTGTTTGTGCAGGTTTGTGCCGTTAAAATTTTCGTTTGTGCAGCTTTCGTCTTTGAGATATTAAAAGTTATAATTTTGGCCGATGACGTCACCATCCCCCCATATCGCTCCAAAACAAACCAAAGTGTGGGCTACTTCTTGTAATTCTTCAGATTCTCAGCTGTTGTACAATGTGTACATTTTGTTTTGAACTTCAATAAAGACTTAGAACAAGAAAAAATGTGTCTCATTTCAAGAAATGTTTTAAGATAGCAATGTTTTTTCACGAACGTAGCGCACAATAATTGAATCCTGCTAATAAAGGACATGCAGCCTGACCCTAACGTAATGTGTATAACCTGTTCAACTGTGCTTTGATTTCGGAGGTGGTCTGAAGAATTATATTCACATTGTTGATGTACTGTCTGCTGATTATGCAGCAAACGTGTAAAAAAATTACATGAGCCTATAAAGGCCAATTTGCTAGTTGCTTGAGCAAAGATTTTGCCGAGTAAAACGGAAATGTGTCATTATTTCAAAGTTCATCCAAGTAATGTACTTAATATTTAGTAAATATAGTTTCAATGCAACGACTTTCATTTCATCCAATTTCTTAAATTAAATGTGTATGGGCTTCAAGGAGACATGTTTTGCGAACTTTGACATAGTTCTCACACAACTGGGATTGGCTCCACCCACACTGTAGTGAGCCTCCTGCCCCCCCCCTCCCATCTTGTTTTGCAGAGCAAGTGTAATTTCAACCTCTCGTTAATATTCTAGCGGTCTCAAATCGTTTTGAATAAGTCATTTTTGGAATTTTTTCAACCCCGATTTTGATTTTTTAACAAGGTAAAATCAAATTAATGCTCAACTAGCAAATTGGCCTTTATAGGCTCATGTAATTTTTTACACGTTTGCTGCATAATCAGCAGACAGTACATCAACAATGTGAATATAATTCTTCAGACCACCTCCGAAATCAAAGCACAGTTGAACAGGTTATACACATTACGTTAGGGTCAGGCTGCATGTCCTTTATTAGCAGGATTCAATTATTGTGCGCTACGTTCGTGAAAAAACATTGCTATCTTAAAACATTTCTTGAAATGAGACACATTTTTTCTTGTTCTAAGTCTTTATTGAAGTTCAAAACAAAATGTACACATTGTACAACAGCTGAGAATCTGAAGAATTACAAGAAGTAGCCCACACTTTGGTTTGTTTTGGAGCGATATGGGGGGATGGTGACGTCATCGGCCAAAATTATAACTTTTAATATCTCAAAGACGAAAGCTGCACAAACGAAAATTTTAACGGCACAAACCTGCACAAACAGAGCACTAACGAATTAGCCCACTTTGGTTTGTTTTGGAGCATATGGGGGGATGGTGACGTCATCGGCCAAAATTATAACTTTTAATATCTCAAAGACGAAAGCTGCACAAACGAAAATTTTAACGGCACAAACCTGCACAAACAGAGCACTAACGAATTAGCCCACTTTGGTTTGTTTTGGAGCATATGGGGGGATGGTGAACTCTAGATGACCTAAAAAATAATGTTTAATATCTCAGAAACCAAAACTGCACAAACGAAAATTTTAACGGCACAAACCTGCACAAACAGAGCACTAACGAACTAGCCCACTTTGGTTTGTTTTGGAGCATATGGGGGGATGGTGACGTCATCGGCCAAAATTATAACTTTTAATATCTCAAAGACGAAAGCTGCACAAACGAAAATTTTAACGGCACAAACCTGCACAAACAGAGCACTAACGAATTAGCCCACTTTGGTTTGTTTTGGAGCATATGGGGGATGGTGAACTCTAGATGACCTAAAAAATAATGTTTAATATCTCAGAAACCAAAACTGCACAAACGAAAATTTTAACGGCACAAACCTGCACAAACAGAGCACTAACGAACTAGCCCACTTTGGTTTGTTTTGGAGCATATGGGGGGATGGTGACGTCATCGGCCAAAATTATAACTTTTAATATCTCAAAGACGAAAGCTGCACAAACGAAAATTTTAACGGCACAAACCTGCACAAACAGAGCACTAACGAATTAGCCCACTTTGGTTTGTTTTGGAGCATATGGGGGGATGGTGACGTCATCGGCCAAAATTATAACTTTTAATATCTCAAAGATGAAAGCTGCACAAACGAAAATTTTAACGGCACAAACCTGCACAAACGGAGCACTAACGAACTAGCCCACTTTGGTTTGTTTTGGAGCATATGGGGGATGGTGAACTCTAGATGACCTAAAAATAATGTTTAATATCTCAGAAACCAAAACTGCACAAACGAAAATTTTAACGGCACAAACCTGCACAAACAGAGCACTAACGAACTAGCCCACTTTGGTTTGTTTTGGAGCATATGGGGGATGGTGACGTCATCTGCCAAAATTATAACTTTTAATATCTTAAAGACAAAAACTGCACAAACGAAAATTTTAACTGCACAAACCTGCACAAACGGAGCACTAACGAACTAGCCCACTTTGGTTTGTTTTGGAGCATATGGGGGGATGGTGACGTCATCTGCCAAAATTATAACTTTTAATATCTTAAAGACAAAAACTGCACAAACGAAAATTTTAACTGCACAAACCTGCACAAACGGAGCACTAACGAACTAGCCCACTTTGGTTTGTTTTGGAGCATATGGGGGGATGGTGACGTCATCGGCCAAAATTATAACTTTTAATATCTCAAAGATGAAAGCTGCACAAACGAAAATTTTAACGGCACAAACCTGCACAAACGGAGCACTAACGAACTAGCCCACTTTGGTTTGTTTTGGAGCATATGGGGGGATGGTGAACTCTAGATGACCTAAAAAATAATGTTTAATATCTCAGAAACCAAAACTGCACAAACGAAAATTTTAACGGCACAAACCTGCACAAACAGAGCACTAACGAACTAGCCCACTTTGGTTTGTTTTGGAGCATATGGGGGATGGTGACGTCATCGGCCAAAATTATAACTTTTAATATCTCAGAAACCAAAAGCTGCACAAACGAAAATTTTAACTGCACAAACCTGCACAAACGTAGCACTAACGAACTAGCCCACTTTGGTTTGTTTTGGAGCATATGGGGGGATGGTGACGTCATCGGCCAAAATTATAACTTTTAATATCTCAGAAACCAAAACTGCACAAACGAAAATTTTAACTGCACAAACCTGCACAAACGGAGCACTAACGAACTAGCCCACTTTGGTTTGTTTTGGAGCGATATGGGGGGATGGTGAACTCTAGATGACCTAAAAAATAATGTTTAATATCTCAGAAACCAAAACTGCACAAACGAAAATTTTAACGGCACAAACCTGCACAAACGGAGCACTAACCATTCAGACTATTTGCTGGATTTTTTGACGTGGGTGGGGTGTCAGCTTCACGCAGGTTTTTCAAAGGAGCGTTTCCAAGCTCTGAAGTTTTGAGGCTTGTCATTGAACTGGAGAAGTCCTGTTGTTACTATTTCACGACGAGTAAACTATCTAATAAAATGACTTACATTAGAGTCTCGAGACTCTTGGCGCGGGGGTCTAGCATTGTAGAAGTTAGATGCTTCTATGTGATTTGACCAGTTGGGTCTGAAATCTTTATTAGTATGTGGAGACATGGTAATGACTGGGGGTTTGGGGAGTTGTCGAGATAACTGGAAGGTGTCGAGAAAAGTCGAGCTCATCCCACTTCCCCATGCTGGAGATTTTAGTTTAATAACAACAATGAATAAAGTTATCTTTAAAATTAATTACACAGGTTACATCAAAACCCAACAGTAGAGTCAGACGGTAATCAAATTAATCTGGTTGTTTGTTGTTATTGTGTCCTGCAAACTTTGCTTTAATTCTACTTTTTTCTATTTAATCATAAAAAATCATAGTCAGGCAGAAAGAGAGTCATGGAACAGGAAGAGCTGGTTTCCTGAAGAAAGAGGAAGTTTTCCAGTTTGCATCAGTATAAAAATAGTTCAGATCATTCCTTATTTTAAAGCATTAAAGGTTTTTAAAGAATAAAATCTAAACATTTTGTGTAATTGGATAAAATGATGATGTTGGTTTGATTAATAAGAATATTTAAACTTACTCTTACACTTATGGAAGTACTTAAAGGTGAAACAAGTAACTGTAACATGGTATCAGATAATTAGAATAATGGATTATTCTTGGTTTCTTGTCAGAAGTGTCTGTAATAACTCACATTATGATTATAATAAGAATAACTAATAAGTTATGGTTATTATAACATTATAAATGAATGTTAAATCAGAGAAACTAAAAGGTTATACATGTGATTTTGACATTGAACTTGAAATGGTGTAAAATGTTGCAACTGTAATTAAAGGTCACTGATGTTGTGTTGAAGGTAGATATTAGGTGAAAGGTCAGGGGGAAAGAGGAACTGAAAGGAGAGCAGAGGTAACCAAGGCCTTATTGCTAAACTTTAAGAAAAGGTTGGGCAGGAAACAGACGTAGGAGGACTCTTGAGCAACTCGGGGACATTAGAACAGAGATCAGGTCATCGGGTCTCCAAGGTGATGGATATGAGATCATCTGTCCAAGCAGTCAGCCAATGAGAGGCACAGTAACAAAGCTAGCCAATGCAAACACACCAAAAGGTGGATAAACCCTTTATAAGGTGGGTGCAAAAGAGGAATCTTTGGTTGGATCCTTCAGGCAGCTTCGAGCCAAGATCGAGATGGACAAAGAACTCTGCAGCTGCAGAAGAGCCGGGGCCACAGAGCTGAAGACTGTTCTACACATGGGGACCAAACCGTTAGCCCCACAACATGTGGCTTCAAATTGCACTTCTCACATCAACTGGGTTTAGACCCCCAAAGACAAAGACCAAGACAAAGATGAAGATAAAGACAAAGATAAAGACAAAGGCAAAGAACAAAGGCAAAGAGGAAGAACTGGTGTGTTCCTTCCGTGGGACCAGGAAGATCGTGAGACGAGGATAAAGGAGTTACAGAGCTGCAAGACTAGAAGCTGAGGACCGCTACACGCATGAGGAAGTCACCCTGAGGCCCGAGACCTGCCGCTCTAAGTCAGTACTCTTCCTGTACTGGGAACCTCCTGCTGCTGCAGCACCTTCTTCATCATCAGGCCAGTTCTGGGGTTCAAGATGCCAAACTCTGTCCGTCTCTCTCAAAGTTTCCCTTTTTTAGTTCTCAGTGTCAGCATTAGGGAAAGATAGCCTAGATTATTGATTTTACTTATTGATTATTTCTGCTACTGTATTAAGCTGTACTGACCCTTGCAAAATTGCCTTATTAATAAAATAATTAGCATTAAGAAAATCTAAAAGATGTTGTGGACATTCAATTAATGAGTCGCCTTAAAGTTATTTGATGGTTGTAAAATAGCTATGAAGTTTGATTCTGGGAGGAAAAAGTAGAAATGTTTTATAGGTTGCTTTTAGCCAAAACTAAAACAACACCCTTGGGACTCGCCCGAGTCACTAAAACCAACCTGGTTCAGTAACAAGTGCACATTGTAATAAAGAGAAAGAGCGACCGTTAACAGGTGTGCTCTGTGAAACTAGTTGATTGCAGGCTGCTCAATCTGGCTAATTCACAGGGTGAAGAAGGGTGGGACATCTGGAGGGGGAGGTCGTTAGGAAATAGGAAACCAGGCTAGTCTTTCTCGACGCCAGCTTAAGCAGAGTTTACTCAGTTCTGAACAGGGTAAAATCCCATCAGATTTAGAAAACTCAATTTACCCGTTAGATGGAGAGCTGGCTGCAACATATCCCTCCTCTGAGAAGGGGAAGTAGAGAGAGAGAGAAGGGGGAGGAGGTGTTGCGCAACAACAAAGGACAGACTGGAACTTGCCGTGAATCATTTTTTTCAGAGTGTAACAACTCTTTGCTAGTGAACTCTGGTTTATTTTGAAGTGCATTTTCCTCTTCTGCTTGTGAAAATCAGTATTTTCCTCTTCTCTTACAAATTTAGCTTGGCTGATGACATATTGTTCAGTATGGTCATCTGTTAATGAAGAACATGGGTTGCTGCGTGCTTCTATCTGTGTACCAACAGCTGCTTCTAATGCCTCCGCTTCTGCAATAGTTGAAGCTGCATCCTTTTCTTGTTGTAGAAATTCAATAGATGCCTCAATTTTGGCTTTTTCTACTTTTAAGTTAATTTCTTTAGCTGCAAAATTGAGACGAGGTTTGGCTGCCTCAGCCTTTGTTCTTGCCTTGGCTGCTTGTAGAGCTTGTAGAGGAGACACTGGAAGCCTCGTACCGGGTCTTAAGAGATGACGTCTTGTTAGACATTGCGATGTTGACTAGGTGACTGCGTTATCTTCTTCGGCGAGGACGCTGCCATTTTACTGTGCCATTACTGGTGCATGCCTGATGCAAAGGCTTTCTAACACCTTTCTCATGTCACAACTCTGAAGACCAAAGGATGTTGTCAGCAGGTTTAATGACAATTAAAAGGGTAAAACTGAAATCAAGACGCTGCTGCACTGTGGCGCAGTTGGTAGAGCTGTTGCCTTTCAGCAAGAAGGTTCTGGGTTTGATTCCCAGCCCCGGTCTTTCTGCATGGAGTTTGCATGTTCTCTCTGTGCATGTATAGGTTTTCTCCGGGTACTCCGGTTTCCGCCCACAGTCCAAAAACATGACTGTCGGGTTAATTGGCCTCTCCAAATTGCCCCTAGGTGTGAGTGTGTGTGTGTGTGGGTGTGTGTGTGTGTGTGTGTGTGTGTGTGTGCATGGTTGTTTGTCCTGTGTGTCTCTGTGTTACCCTACAACAGACTGGTGACCTGTCCAGGGTGTACTCCGCCTCTTGCCCGGAACGTTAGCTGGAGATCATCACCATACATGAAAGATTTCAACAGTAATTTACACCAACGGGCACCAACAGTGTCTATCTATTTCTACCGTTTAATAAGTTTTGTTTTGAATAACAAAAAACTTACTACGTTGTAGTACCTGAAAATAACATGAGAGGGCAGGCTTTCTCCCTTTTTTCTTGTATATGTATTAAAAAACAACATTTATAACTTCAAAACAGAACATGCATACTTAAACAAATGCAGTTTTGAGAGATAATCCAGTAAAGATTACATCATCAATGCTTGCTGTTTAAACATGGCTTTCAAATATAAAACAGATCAACCTGCTACACTTCAAAATAACAGTGCTACCTCCTAGTTTATAATGTTGAAAGTTTTCTTTTTTTTTTAAATACAATGAAATCTAAACTGTAAAATATTCATATTATGTATTGATGCTGGTTCTAATTAGTGGGGTTATAATAATACCCACCAACGCATGCGCACATGTAAGGTTGTGATGTTAGGTTCTATTGTCAATGTTTTTCAACCTTTATTGAGTCAAGGTAAATTGTTTAAATTGAAAAAAATCACGAGGCACACGACCGACCTAAAATGCAAACAAAGATACTCTGTAGCCGCCTATATTACATATATAGTCATTCTTATCAAAGTCTCTTGAATAGGAATCAAATAAACACAAACATTTATTTTTATCACATTTTACATTTCTTATTTCAAATTGCACTTAAGTCCACTTCAAAAATACACCTGAACAGTGCCACAACACTATGGTGTTCAATTTAAAGAAGTTGTAGAAAACTTCAAAGTGTTTTACAAACTAATTCACAAGCATTCTTATAGCCGGAATACAGAAAATAATTCTTATTCTGAAAGAAGCAATAATATTTGGGAAACATTTCACTTCATATTCAGTGTTACAATATGAAGATCTGCATGTACAAAATGTCAATATCTGTATATTTTACCCACCTGGTGTGAAACCTGTGCATGTTTGGATGAAAACAGCTGATTTCCTGGGAGAAATACGGTATATGCCACGAGAGGTGGTGTTTGAATTTATGCCACATAGATTGGTTCCGGGTCCTGCTTGCTCCTACTGTTTTTACCCAAAGCTGCAAGATCTGTACCATGACAAAGACGCAAAACTTAAAATATCTGTGAGCTACTGGTACAACAATCGAGTTTTGTGGTGTGTCGTTGTGTCCAGTAATTAGCCGGTACCATCCAGTGCTTAGTTTTTTCATTTTCCTGCTGATATCAAGGTAACAGCGGACTGTAGCCAAAACTTAGCCACTACAGCTAACACCCGGTTTGTAGCTGCCTGCTATTTCAAAGTTTGAGGATATTGAAGATCCAGCGTCAGAAATGGGAAGACTGAGGTTAAAAGGGAGCTGTACGAGCTTCGTTCACTGGAATAATTTGTTGGAGGAAAATAATGCAGGAGGAAATCCACTGCAACGGGAACAGGCTGAGAACAGAGGCAGCGATTCGGCACAAGGTGAGTCAATAGTGTGTTGATGTTTACGTTTATGTTATATGGAGTATGAAATTATTTTTAGGCAACTCCTTAGCTTTTTTTTATGTGACAATTATATAAAATACATTTAACATGCAGTCCAAGCGATACCGAGCAGGTAATTTAAGAACAACCGAGGGCAGCAACGCTTCAGCCCGAACTAGTTAGTCAGATTAAGGTCCAAAATCTTCGCTTTACAGCCGTTTAAGTGGCACCGACCCACATAAAAAACCCACAGAACAAATTGTAGAAATCAAGTATTTCCCGAATCCCAAAAATATAACATTTACCTTTGCTGTTTCATAATTATAATCCACGTTAGAGTTAATTTTTCCACTTGGCTGCTATAATTTGTTCTTGCGTTACACAACGTAATTTCTCTTTTTTCCCCTCTGAGATTCTGCTTAGAAAATGAGGTTATGACTGCATTTGTTTTTAAAAAGGTAAATTTAGGTTTGCCTAGACTTTTATAAACTAATGCCTCTTATATGCATCATTTTTGTATTATTGTTGGTACAAATATTAGGCGAACAAGGTGCTTTGCCTGCTAGTAGTTTAAATTAATGTCAGCTGCACACTTTCAAGAGTATTCAGATTTTAACATGCATTTTCTAAGCAGTATTTTAGTTCACTCTTACTCAGTAACTTCAGTGTTGTTACAAGTCTGAAACATTTTTTTTTTTTGCAGTTTCTTTGTGATACCAGAACTATTTCACTTAAACATTTAATTTCCTGAGATATTGTCAATTTATTTTCAAGCGAAACTCTCAAAAAGAGCTGAGGATTTACTAGTTTTGATCACGTTGTGCAGCTAAATATGGACGCTTCTTAGATTTTTTTTCTTTTTAATTTTTCAGGTTTGCATCGTAACACCTTGTGATGTGTTTCTGAGTCATGATCGTTGTGCTGATTACCTTTCCACTGGATCCAAGCACCTGGACCAGCTGACGGCGTCCATCAGTCTGCCGGATCATCACAACGTGGACTAACTTTTTATTTACAGTACTTGGTTAAACTATGATCTTGAAACCGGAGCACCAGATATGCAAAAATCTACCTGCAGACTTTGTTGACTACCCTGACACTGCAGTCATCCTGGACGGGGCTGAGCTTGTCTTCCTCTCCTCCAGAGTGACGAGTTTTCATCACCAGTAAAGGCAAAACAAGTCTGATGTCTGATTAGCTGCTAGGAAGTATATCATATATTCACTGTTCATTTTGCTATCCTGTTTGTACCTACAATAAAATTTAATCTCATTTGTAATTCTCTACATTTCACAAACTTTTTCCCCTTTTCTCAGTGTTTGCGTTATATCAAGTATTTGTATGTAGATCAGGAATTCAAGTGAGATGTTAAAATGCAACACATTTAGGTTATACCAGCAAAGAAATGTGATTAAGTAACATGTTGTTAGTCATATAATTTAATATGCTGAATAAGGCTGGATGATACAAGATTTTTTTTTCATACCAGATTTTATTTTAATCGATTCCTCCTGCCCTCAGTTTCTATAATAAAATCACAGAAAATACTTTTAAAAAATGCCTTTATTTCAACCATCTGTTCTGTGAGTTGTAGGGAGCATTACGGTCAGGATACAAGAAATTTTAATTGCAAGAATGTAGTCATCATTATAGCAGAATAAAGATGAAATTTTATAACAATGTCTTAAAATTACAATTAGTCATTTTAATGAGAAATAAAGATTCAGATTGATCTGATGTAACCAGCTCAGTCCATGTGGTTCTGACATTTGTAAGTAATCAAGAGGATGTACATTTCCACCTCAACTGACCAGGTAAGCATTAAGGTAAAAATAAAAAAATACTATATAAAGAAATACAGTATACAAAACGGAAAAAGAGCAACTGATAGAAATACTTTATATAAAGAAAAGCAAAAACGTTAATAGCAGGAGAAAAGTTGTTGGGAACAATAGCTCAGCCAATCTCTCCCTCCAGGAAGCCATTAAACAGAACTGTCCAACTCCAATTATAATAAAGATTTAAAAAAAAGAAAACGGAAAGTAAAAATAATAATTAATGCCAAATTAATAATTGAGATCTAATGTGTTCTGGAATCTATTGACATTTTACAAATTTCACAAATCAATTAGAAGGTTTCACAAATGTTTTATTTATTCTGCTGTTAGTACAGAATAATCTACTTAGGTTTGAAATGTCTAGGTGTTGTAGTTTTTAAAATACAACACATTAAAAAAGCTCAAGATAGTGAAAAATTAAGTGTAATCGCCCTTTAGCTATTTTCCGAATTAGATGTACATTCGGAAGCTAACTTCAGCTTCGAGTGATAGCTTGGGCACAATATAGACAGATCTATATATGTTTATATAGATATATATCTTTATCTATAAAGCGTAGATATGTAGATTGCACAATGCACAGATAATCAAAACACATAACATTTACATAGCACCTTTGTAAGCTTGTCCCTGTTAGCTACGTCAGACATATGAGGCATTATAATGAATACAAACGATTTATTAACTTACCTTCAAAGTTATTGTTAAGTTTTGACACATCAAGCTTAAATCCTTTGTTGTTGTTGGAGCGTTTCAGGACGTCAGAATAATTCTATAGGCATCATTAATAGTCCTGCAGGACTGAGGAGCCACTGTTAACATACTGTTGCCTGTGCACCGGAAGCATTCTATGTGGCATTAAAATGCGGAAGTGCTAAAACGGAAGTCCGTCTCATATATCCTATTGAAGAAAGACAAAGCTCTTCTTCAACAGCTCTCAGTCTCTCTCTCTGTTAGTTTTTATAGCAGCCAGGCTTGAGAAGCTCACTTCACACGTATATGTTGTGGGAAATGGACCCATGTTCTTTCCAACTACTGCTGAGCTTCACTGTCTTTTCCATCACTGTCATCACAGTCTTGCTAGATACAATGCTCTCACCGCTATCTGTAACATGAATGCATCACTAATTCTCGTTTTAATGTAAAATGTTCTGTACCTACTGCCATCTAGTGATAAGAAATTTACATGATTACGCCGCTACTACTACAGCAGACACTCGAAGATGGCATTATTTGCAGATAATTCATTTTCAAAAAATCTTTTAAAACCAATTAATATATTTTTCGGACTATAGAGCGCACCATACTAGCACCTTCAATTAAAAACAAACAAACTGGAAGCTGCTCTCGGTTTTTCATAAGGACCCAGCAGAGGACTGCATCCCAATAAATCTGCTGGACGCAGCACTCTGTCTTCAAAGCCGAACCATGGTTTCGTTCACACCGAGCTTAAGTTCAGCGGCTTTATTTCCCTCCTATAGTGCCAGATCGACAGCCCGCAACTTAAAAGTTGCATGATATGAGTTTGAAAACATTTCTCCGTCGTGCCTGCTGCTAGCATGTGGTTATTCTAAATTAAAATGAGTGCGTTCTTCTTTGATTTACAATTTTGACTTCTAATGATTCACTTCCTGCTAGAGAGCCCCCTACTGGTTGAAGAAAAATCCACAGAAATGCCACATCGTGCTACAATCCGCATGGTTCAAAGCTTAAGAAAAAAGTAGCAGCTTATAGTCCGGAAAATACGGTACCTTAGGTGAAATTTAATAATTTCCACGGCACACCTGACAATCACTCACGGCACACTAGTGTGCCGCGAAACAGTGGTGGAAAAACACTGGTCTAGGTTACCATTAAAAATAACCGAAGGGTCAACATCGGTGTCTGGATCACTCTTTCATGTAAAGTATTAGACAAGAACCTGAATAAACAATGTATGAATTATCATCCACCAGTTTTCAGAATTTTATTTTTTCTCAGTGAGAGCTGGGCATTACTGTGCCAAAGACTCACAATCACCGCAGAGCAAAGACCGATTGATAATAAAATAGTAAAGGCCAGCTCCCGCTAACAATAAAATATGCACATCAATGTGTATTTTCAAAATGGATGCATATTTTTGCATATTCTGTATGATATGTACAAAAAATCACCTTGTGTTTCTGAAAAGCATGACTTAAGTGAATTATTACTTCTATGATAATTTATCATTTAAGGACCAGGGCTTTAAAAGAATTTGTAATTTACTCAGCCTATTGTTATCTTAAATAAATTCAGCTATGGAGGAAGACGCCAGCCTGATGGTATTAGCATGCAGAAGTGCTAGCATAGCTCGGTAGTATAGCTTACTCACGAGAGCTCTGCTGATTCGCTAATAAAGGAGTTAGTTGTGCTGAAGATTGCTAGCTTATGATGATGGTTGCACAATTAAATCGATTAACATTAGTAACGATAACATGGAGATAAACAGCTAGTATATTAGATATTTCACTTACACTTACCACTCCTCCAGGGGTGAAAGTAGTTTTAAATTCTTGGGGGTATTATGACAGTTTTAGCTCCATAGTCCTCTTCTCTTAAACCCACCACACACATGTTGTAGGTTGCATAGTGTCATGACTCTGCTAAAAAACCCTACAAATGTAACTTTTATTGAAACAGAACATGCATACATGTGATGAACTTCAGACAAAGTGAAAATAACAAAATGAGATGAAAACTTTTACAACTTGTCAATAATATACTGTTATAAAGGAAATTAACACTGCCCTGCACATTTTAAAGTAGCTGTTTCAGAACACCTCATGCAATTTGAATCCATTCCATCCAGTAATCAGCCATTCACTGAGGCCAGGTGTGTGACAGAAGGGAAATACCTGAAACATTCAGGGCAAGCCGACCTGAAGATCAGGACTAAGTATTTTAAAATATTTCACATTGGAGATTTCCAAGTGAACACATGCATTATTCAATAAACTAAACAGTTTGAAATAACTGTTTGGTATGTTGAATAATGCATGTGTTGCTATTAAACGGAACCCAAAATGTCATGTTTGTTAATTTTACTTTGTACCAGGTACATAGTAATGCCCTGGTACAAAGGTTCAAAGTAAAAAATAGATGGAGGGATATTTCTATCCATCCATCTATTTTCTTTACACCCTTGTCCCTTAGTGGGATCGGGAGGGATGCTGGTGCCTATTTTCAGCTTACGTTCTGGGCGAGAGGCTGGGTACACCCTGGACAGGTCGCCAGTCTGTCACAGCTACATATTTCTATCCACTGTTTAATTGTCCTGTTGGAGAATCTTCAGTGTAATATGAAACCAAAAAAAAAAAAGAGAGAAGAAGGGTTCACAACCTTCAATCATTTCTGGATTGTATTTTGCTAGCTTTGGTCTATGAAGATCATGTTGAGTTTAATTTATTTTAATCCCTAAACAAACAATTCATTTTAGTGTCTCTGGAATGTGTGAAACATGGGTGATTTGATTAAATTAGAACTACACAGATTAGAAGGAACACAGCTTTATTCAGCTTCATTAGAACCTTATTAAATGAACCATAATCAAACATATTTCGTTATTTCAAACCAGTAATATACAGGTTATTTCAAACCTGTAACATACAGGTTTATATACCTGTATATTTGCTCTTGTAAATATTACAGATTGCTCTTGCATGCCAATAAAACTGATTTTTTTTAAATGAATGTGCCATCAGTGCTTTTGGCACACATTTTCCCTGCTGAATGGTGAAGGTCTTTGGACATTCTGAAGTTGTGAACCCACAGGGAGTCCATAACACTGACACAGAGGCCTGCAAGAACGCCCACAGGATAGTCTGCAGAAACTGTAGTCTGACGACACCACCCCTCATTTGCATTAAATTTTTCTTGATAATAACGCATGACAAGGAAAAGTAAAAAAAGGAGATGCTCCAAGAAGATGCTTGAATAAGAAAAAGACAAAATATATACTTTTCTTGACAAAAACGCATTTTTAAGGAAAATGAAGAAGAAAATATATACATTTCTTGACAGAAACACATGTGTAAGGAAAAGAAAAATTAACACATTTTTGGATGAAAGTGGATATATAAAGGGAAGGAGAAACAAAATATATATTTCTTGACAACAAGGAAAAACAAAATATATACATTTCTTGAGGAAAACATTTGTATTAGGACAAGAAAAAAATATATATATTTTTATGCTTTTATTTTTTTATTATGTCAGTTTTGGTCCTTTGGTACTCACTGGAGGAATGATGATCCTACTTCAGTCTGAGTGTATAAGCTGGGAATCACTTACAATTGGCCACATCTGGCACACATTTGGTCCAGATGTGAGTGATTTCTATTTTAACATGGTATGCATGTCAGCTATTTACTGTTCTTGTCTACTCTGTATCTCTTTTTTTTTATTCTGTAACTTTCTACCCTGATGTGGGATCACATCCCTAGAATGGCCACCAAGAGACAGCCTGAGAGGTGTTTGGGTTGACACAGGTGGGAAATTGCTGTTGCTGATAAAGCTAATAAATCTCCAGCATGGCTCCAGCATTATCAGATACACACACCTCTGGATTAAAGGAGCTGCACCTGCTGCTGTTCTCACACTGACCTCATGTCAGAGGCACTGAACCTGGCAAATGCTCACCTCCCATGTACCCTGTACTCTTTGGTGCCTGTCAGGGTCTGTGGTTGGATGTAGACTGCTGTGAGACCCCACTTCCTGTTGAGGCTCTGAGTTTTGATGAGCCAGAGAACCGACAATCCTGTTAACCCCATACACCCAACATTCACTGGGAAAGTGAATGCTCTCCAGCTGTCTTCCAAACATGTTGCTGATAGATCTCCATACTTACGCTCATATGGAGCCTCCATCTGTTCTTCCCATGGGATGATCAGTTCCTGTGCTTTAAGTGGGCCAATCACCACTTCTAAATTTGACCCCTCAGCAATGGGGACTTTTCTGGTGTTGTGCTCGTTCTCAGCTTGTGACTGGTGCGCTATTCTCACTCACAGAGGTACTAAACTCAGGAACAAAAATATGGAATACAACAGAGAAAACAGAGAATCTGGAGCTGAATGGTAAGCAATCAAGAATCTGAGTGGCAGATCAGCTGAAATACATGAGGATGATGAGGCATTGCAGGTGAATGGCACAAGGGAAGATCACTGGTAAGCATAAATACAATAAAAACAGGAAGCAGACCAACATGAAAGAAACTAAAGAGGACATAATAAATCAAGAAAGACCAACATCAAGCTAAAACATCTAAATAGAAATGCATAAAGAACAAAATGCAAATATAAACTTACAAACTACACTAACATACGATACAATACAATTCATCCCACAGCCAGTATGTTGATGGTTTGATCTCTGCTTCTCCTGCCTCCAGTTCATGGCAGCCTCCTCTGTCAGACTGCCCCAGCGCTGCTGTGGTTTCTATCCAGTAGCTCATCAGTGTGAATGTGTTTGCATAAATATCTTTTTAAGGGTTGAAATGATTATTCATCCAGTGACGTACGGTCAGGGAACGTGTCATCATGGAAAAATAATATATAATAAAATAATTTATAAGGATATTTTCACCTTGTAGTTTGTACTATAAAGTACCTACTTTTCATTTAATTTAACCAAATCTGATGTTATTTTTCTTCAAAATCGCAGAATTTTCACATTTTCACATTCAAATGCTTAGAAGCGAAGCCGGTGAGGCAGCAGCGAGCTGAGCCTCACCTGGGATTGCGCAGCCTCTCGATGACTGCTGTAATAGAAAATTTCGGAGACTTCCGGTTTGAACGTCACCGTGATGGCCACGCTGTGAACGGGCTCCCGAGAGAACCTAAGAAATTGAAAACCCAACCCCACTTAAACGACGAAAACATACCTATAGAGGTGGAAAAGAACAGGGGTGAGCGAAATACTTCAAAACCGATGCTTTGTAGCACCATTAAGCGGTTGTTCAAAGTCGAGAAAATATTGCTAGCACTTCAGCTAATGCTAACCGCTATCCATCTCGAACCTCTGCTTTGAAAAACTACCGCAGCACTTTTTGACTTGAACTAAGCAACCAAGAGTGGTATTATGGCTGAATGGGAGACGGTATTGCAGGAATTAAGAGGCTTCCGACAGGAAAATAATGCGCATTTGGGGGAAATCAAAGAAGAAATTCGAAAAATGAACACCAGACTAGATGAGGCTGAGGATCGGATTGAAAAAGCGGAGGTAGGATTTTGACCGCGGAGGACGCCGTCACTGAAATAATAAAGCTACAGATAAAGCTGGAGGATAAACTAATGGACCTAGAAAGCCGTACACGAAGAGAGAACATAAGCATTTATGGCGTACCCGAGGCGGCAGAACGGGACTCGGCATCAATGGGTGACTTTGTGGAGAAGTTGCTGCGTGAGGGTTTGGCGCTGTCCCAAGACGAGCTCGACATGCACATTGAACGGGCTCATCGCTCTCTAGGCCCTCCGCCCCCAAGCGACGCTCCCCCGCGATCTATTATTGTAAAATTCCTCAGTTTTAAGACCAAAGAACTTCTCCTTCGCAAGGCATGGCAGAAAAGAGGATTCACCTGGAACGGCAAGCAAGTGAACTTGGACCATGACTACCCCCCTCTGATTTTGAAAAAACGAAGAGAATACGCAGAAGTGCGCAAGATTCTGAAGGAGCAGCAAATCCCTTTTCAGACCCTCTTTCCTGCCCGGCTGAGGGTGAAATATGGCGATGAAACAAAGATTTACAACACGGTGGTGGAAGCTACCGAAGACATGTCCAGTAGAGGCTACGCTGTGCGGGTCGTTAAGTCACCAGAAACGGTCCTGGAACAACTGAAGCAGCTGACCTGGAGCAGAGGACGCGGCGGACCGGGGAGCGGGCCAACAAACAAGAGGCGGGAACCCACAGCCGGTTACAAAGAAAAACTCAGAGCCTTCAAGAGGACATCCCCCACGCACAAGGAAAATTAAGATTTATCCACTCTTATTAATAATTAAGACTTGCATTCGGTTTATGACGTACAACAAGTAAATAAGGCAGGTTTCTCGCGGTGCTCTCTACAGTTTGAGCTTTGTTTGTTCTTAATGTTGACTTTTTTATATGTTCTATGTTCAATGTTTTTAAGAGTGAGCGGGGAGCCCAATAATCTGTGTGATATAATTAAGAAATATAATTTAGATGAGTAGCAGGTTGATAAAATTGGTGTCAAACAACATTAATGGTTTACATAGTCCTGTAAAAAGGTGGAAAGTCTTATCTAAATTTAAGAGAGACAAAGCCCAAATTGTTTTATTGCAGGAAACACATCTACCAGATAGCGAGCATGTTAAATTAAACAAGATGGGTTTTAAACATGTGTTTTATTCTTCCCACAGTTCTGGGAGGCGAAGGGGAGTGGCAATTTTGTTATCTGGAACTCTTAACTATGAACATATATCAGAATACAAAGATAAAGAAGGTCGCTACATAATGATTACGGGCAGGATTGATGGTACCATGACCACCATCCTGAATATATACATTCCACCGGGCAGTGATTGGTCCCTGTATAGACAGGTTCTCGAAATTGCAACTACTAGGAGTCAGGGAACTTTAATATGCAGCGGTGACTTCAATATTTTATTAAACACCAAATTTGATTCTTCTAGTGGGAAAGGTGATGGACGAAATATTGGTAAGAGGATGAGACACCTCATGGGCGATTTAGGATTAGTTGATGTATGGCGAGAACATCACGCAACTAAGAGAGAATACACCCACTTCTCACACCCACATAACTTATATTCTAGGTTAGATTACATTCTTACGTTTAAGAATGATTTGTTTAAAATTAAAACCTGTGAAATCGGTCCATGTACAATTTCTGATCATAATCCAGTTTATGCTGATATTTGTCTGAACAGGAAAAATAGATCTACAGTATGGAGGATGAACACAAATATTTTAAACTACCCAAACATAAAAGAGAATTTAAAAAAAGACAGAATTATTTAGCTCAAAATGATAATTCGGAGGTGTCACCAGGAATACTATGGGATGCAATGAAGGCAGTGATTAGAGGGAAAATAATTAGTATATCCTCCCACTTAAAAAAGACAACATGCAAAAACGTAAACACCTGGAAGACAAATTGTTAAAATTGCAACATCAACACTCCGTGACTATGAACGACAGCATTAAATCTGACATGGTAAAATTTAAAAAAGAACTAGATGACCTAAACATGATTGAAGTACAGAAAAAAATCATTTTTAACAAGCAGCAGTACTGTGATGTAGGGGGGAAATCACTAAAACTTCTTTCATATAAACTCAGAAAGCAGCAAGCAGAGAGGACTATACACAAAATAAGAAATCCTTTAAATGGTCAAATATAAACCGAAGAGGAGAAAATTCAACAGTGTTTTCAGAATTATTACAGAAAACTTTACTCCCAAACCCATGTAGATAATAATCAAGATGTCAATACCTTTCTGTCTAAACTAGAGCTACCAACAGTGACGGAGGAACAAAATAAATTGTTAGTATCCACAATAACCAGAGAAGAAATTCACTCGGCAATTAAGAGACTAAAAGGGGGAAAAATGGCAGATGGATTTGGCCCAGAATGGTATAAAATAATGCAGGATCATTTGATTCCCACCTTGCAGAAAACATTTAATTGGGTAATGGAGGACAAAATTGTACCCCCCTCATGGAAAGAAGCAATAATCTCTATAATTAAGAAAGAAGGAAAAGACAACCTAGATTGTAGCAACTATCGCCCAATCAGTGTATTAAATATTGATTATAAGTTGTTCACTTCCATCATCTCTAAGAGACTTGAAACTATCCTACCAGGGCTAATACATAATGATCAAACAGGTTTTATTAAACATCGACAAACTCAAGATAACATTAGGAAAGTTCTACATATAATGAATCAGGTTCATAGACAAAAAATAGAGACTTTAGTGTTAAGTTTAGACGCCAAAAAGGCATTTGATTCTGTGAGGTGGTCCTTTTTATATCAGGTTCTTGAGAGATTTGGATTTGATAAATCTATAATAAATACTATATCTGGGTTGTATAATAAACCAACAGTCAAAATCAAAATTAATGGAGACCTTACTGAATCATTCATACTCGAGCGAGGTACTGGACAGGGTTGCTGTTTGTTGCCACTCCTCTTCGCCTTGTTTATAGAACCATTGAGCCAGTGGATCAGACAGAGACAGGATATAATTGGAATAAGGACCATAGGAGGGGAGCAAAAATTGGCATTATTTGCTGATGACTTGTTGCTTGTTATATCTCATCCTACCCAGGTTCTCCCCAAAATAATGAAAATCTTATCAGATTTCGGTTTATACTCAGGGTACAAGGTTAATGTGAACAAAACACAGGTACTAACGGTAAATTATGACCCACCATCTGAAATTAAAAATTGCTATAAATGGAAATGGGAGGCGAATAGTGTTAGGTATCTGGGGGTGGTGATCCATCGTGACCTTACTGAAATGTTTGAAGCCAATTATGCCCCCCTGAACATAGCCATAAAATCGGATATCCAAAGATGGAATGCCATACCTTTCTTAGACCTACACTCCAGGATTGAATCAATTAAATTAAACATTCTTCCCCGGATTTTGTATTTATTTCAATCCCTACCAGTTCCCATACCGTCAAAACAATTTGTTGAATGGGATAAGATGCTGTCCAAATACATTTGGAAAAGGAAAAAGGCCAGAGTCAAATACAAAACTTTACAATTAAAAAAGGAAAAAGGGGGATGCGGGCTTCCATGTTTACGAGAATATTTTTGTGCAGCTCAGTTGAGACCTTTGGTGTGTTTGTGCTGTCCGAATTACACTGCAGGATGGAAAAATGTGGAAGGGAAAACTGTCAAAACAATACCGATTAGAGCCATAATAGCTGACACAAAATTACAGAGCAAAATTAATTTAGCAGATGAACCTATATCACAAGTAATGATATCTGCATGGAACGAAGCAATTAGAATCTGTGGTTTAGAAAATGCCTCTAAACTTTTAAGATGGTGCGCTTATGATTCGGACTTCATCCCAAATCAACATGATGATAGATTCTAGAAGTGGATTTCAAAAGGCCTAACTAGCTACTATTCTTTCGTCCATAAGGGGGCATTCCAATGTTTTGAGACCTTGAAAAGAAAACATGATTTGTGTGCAGATGACTTTTTTAGATTTTTACAGGTCAGAAATTATTTTAATAAAGATCTAAAAGTACATTTACATAATCTGAGATTTGTGGAAATGTTTATATTACTAACTAAATCAAAACCAGGCAAAACTATTTCCAGGTTGTACGACGCCATCCTGCGGTATAAGAAGGACAGCACTGTTTATATTAAAGTGAAGTGGGAAAAAGAAGCCAGCCTGACGATTTCAGAAGAAGATTGGGACCACATTTGTAAGACAACAACAAGATCAAAGGTTTGGCGTGAATTCTGCTGGAAAAATATAACATTTTTCATAACCCCAATGCAGAAACGATACCAGGGAGGGGGTGTTACCTGCTGGAGATGTGGAAGGGATGGTGCCAATCATTTCCATATTTTCTGGGACTGCCAAACCATTCAGCAATATTGGTCTCAAATCCATGAACATGTACAGAACATCTTGACAGTTGATTTTCCTTTAACTTTTGAATGCATATTTTTATGTAACATTCCGGTTGACAAACTGAACTACAACAATCAAAAACTTCTGTTCATTTTACTGGCCGGGAGCAAAAAGACCCTCACAAGAAAATGGCTTAAACGGGAACCTCCAACAACTGATGACTGGATAAATGTAGTGAAAGAGATTTATGTACTGGAGAGACTGTCTTATTCCATTAATGTGCAGAGAGACACTTTCTACAAGATATGGTCAAAGTGGACAGAATATGTCAAACCTGTTATGTCTGATTTTTTGTAAACCTTGCTATCATTCAGATTTATGCTCTAATTTGATATGTGTTGTCAATTATTGGTTGATACTCAGGCTGCCCCGCCACTCCCATTTATTTTATTTTATTTTTTGCTGTTTTTTTCTTTAACGTGTTTAAAATTGGAAAACAGAGAAATCATGTAAAAATGTGAACGTAATCAGTATAATTATATAATTGTACTGTAACGTGCTTTCTCAATAAAAAATGTTAATATAAAAAAAAATTCATTTTCAGTCTTATTTCATTTTTGAAGGAACTGATGATACTTTTTCTAATTTATTTACGGATTTGTTTTTGTATTTCTGCAAGATGTGTTTTTCCATTAAATACGTTTGCAGATAACGTTTAGATGTTTCTACAGCTGTGATAGCAGAAGAAACCTGGGTAAAATGCTTGATCTGATAATTGTCTTAAAGCACTGATGTTGTACCTTGTTTGACCTGAACCCATGACTAACTGACAAAGAAGAATTAGAAGTTTCTCCTGAAATCCTTAACAGCTCTCTTTCCTGCCATAAAATCATCTCCTCCAAGAGGTGAGAGATAATTCATGAGGTGGGGGTCAGGATGTCTCTCTGGCAATAGAGATAAGATCAGACTTTGGGAGGGTCTTTGTCTTGCTGTGACTATATAACGATGTGAAGTGTGTTGTTCAGGGCTCTTCTCCTGACTGCGCTCAGTGAGAAGGGTCTTCGAACGCTTTTGATTTCGAATAAAGAAACTTAAAGACAAAGATTAATCTTTCTCTTATTATTGAAACAGCTTGTCATTCTTTGATAATGAAATTTCCATAACATTCTGGTGTCAAAAGTGGGATCCAGCGTGTCAGGAGATCGTGGGCGAAGTGAGACCGGATGTATTGGCCAACCTGAGGAGTTTGTCTTCAGTCCACCTCCAATGAGGGGAATCTGAGGTCTCGTCTCCACGGCTGCTGACCGCCTGGATCCATAAAGAACCGTAGTGATCTCCATCGGGTGAGAACTGTTTCATGATTATTACTGGGTTTGACTCAGATGGCTGTGATCCTGTGAGAAACTCCAAAGGGGAGTTACGTTCAACTCAAAGAGAGTTTGGGAAAAAAATGTATCACAAAAGGTGATGAAAAGGGTGGTTCTTAGCACTTCTACACCTTAAGGAATGAAGGCCAGAGGAGAGATGTCTCCCTGAAAGGTTAAAATGGGATCTAGATCCTCAAAAGGTTCATAGCAGTCTGACTCATTACCAAGCATGACAATAAGAAATATGGGGAAGGATGTTTGAGTGTGAACCAGTCGGGACGAGTGAAGGAGAATTTTGAAATGAAGTGGAAGAAAGAGGAAAAGAAAAGCAGTAGAAATGTTGGAAAAAAGTTTGTGGATGGAAGAAGCAAGATGTAGAGAAAAGAAAAAGATAAGTCCTGGTATGCCAGGGGAAAGATTTAAGCAGAGCAGTAACAGGATGCACAGAAAATAATAAATGGTATTGTGTTCCCTTGAGTGGACATCCGGAGAGGTAATGTTAAAGTAAAGGTAAGGTTAAAGTACCGACCTGGACATTATCCAGCCTCATACCTCACTTAGGCTTTAATGAGAAGAGGGCTGCTTGTTGGGTTCCATGGATCCAGCACTGGGATCAATGTTATCTGGTGAGATAACAAAGACTAATGGAATAACTTAAAACATAAATTGTGAAATCTAACATGGCAAAGGATCCAATGAACCTTTTTCCCTGAGGAAAAGAGATTGACTTTTAAACCTTAGGGTTTCTTTTGGAACCAGGTTATGGAAGAAATGGGTTTAAATGGTTCCAGGGAATCATCTCTTCCTCAGGGTGAAATGTTTGAGTTTATGAAAGACGTTACAGGCATGTTTTATGTTTATGTGTTTGAATAAGTAAATTATTTATGAGTTCTTAAATATTTGGAGGAAAAATAGGTGGCTAAAAAACTATACAAGAAAAAACAAACCTAATGGACTTTCATTTGTTTTTCCTTTTTCCCTCTGTCTGAGCCTCACTGCAATGCATCTGACCTTTGACCTCAACTCCTCAAGCTTGTCCTCCTATGGACTAGATGATGTCCCTCTCACATTACTAACTGATAAAAGTGATCAACAAGATCCACAGAATCAAGAAGATCTGCATCACCTCCAGGCACTGAAGTGTCTGCTGACATCTGGGAACTGATGACTGATGGAACCTTCTCATGCAGGAGATGACCATGAGAAAACTCATGAGGTCTCTTGCTGGACATTCGGATTGGAACTGGTGCTCTGCAGCATATGGATGATGGTGGCAACCTACTGACCCATGGCTACATCTGCTCTGGGTGAAGTCTGACAGAAGCCAGAGACTCTGACCATCACAAGCCAACACATTCTCACTCCCAACTCGTCACACAACAGAGGCGGATGGAGCAGGAATTGAATCAACAATCCAGGCTGGGGGACAAAACCCTTTCAGCATTGCAAGCATCATTCCACCATCATGGAAAGGAAAAGATTTTATTCAGAGACGTGAGAAGACGACACCACACTGAACTGTTTTGAAGCTTGTTTCATTTGTGGACAACATGGACATTAGCTGAGGGACAGCGTGGACAACCCAAAGATCAAACACCAGAACCAGTTGGACTGACAGGAAGCTGGAGGAGGAGAGAAAGGGGAGGATTACGCTGCAGCGACGCCAGCAGCAGGAGGGCGAGTGAGAGAGACGAGACATTCAAGATAAGTTATGCACACACTGCCACTGCAATGAAGAATGCTTGCTTACTAACTTGTTCACATATAGGAATTATCTAGACAGCAAAGAATGTCTCAATAGATGAATAGAGAAGTTCTCTAAGCTTGTACTGGTTATCTCTGAGTCCTGAACAATAGCCATAGATTAGGAAACTGTGAAGGGAAACTGCAAATATTTAAGTTCTGCAATGAGCTTATTAATTATGCCATGGACTTCCACCAAAAAAAAGAAGAAAAAAAAACATTGAACATTATAACTGAATTATGGGTTTTAGAGATATAATATGGGATGTTTTGGAAAATAGTCACCTTGAAGGTTCAGATTTTGTGGAGATAAATTATTCTATTTGTTTTGTTCGTTTCCTTTTAAGAGAAAAAGGGAAATTATCTTCTAAAAAAACTAGTAATGAAAATGAACATAAACTAAATAAATAAAATGTTCCAGACTATTTCTAAGTTTTGGAAACCAGCTGACAGTTTTTTTTTAAGTTTGAAGGAATTTGTTTGAAATTAAAATATATATTTTTAAGTGTTGAAGATTATTCATATAGCATAAAATGTGTGTTTGCCTTTGAGTTGAACAGCTAAATTAGATTTAATATTATAACAGAAAATGGATTTCAGCATCAGAAAATTGATTAGTTTGTTCCGGAATCCAAAAACATATGTCGAGATATCTTTTTTTGAATGTGCACATATCTTTAAATATGATCCTGAAGATTAGAGACCAAGCAAATCATTAAAAAATATATTGTTAAAGGAAAATTGGAAAATGTATGAAACTGCAGTAAAATTGATGATTAAAATTTGAGGAAAGAAACAAATTGAGTTCTGACTGTGACGACTGACTGACTGCAAATCTGACCAGTTTGTGTCTTTTGTGTGTTTCCATGTTCAAGTGAATGAGTGTGTGATTGTGCGTTCAAAGTGATTTTTTTAGAATAAAAGTTTGACACTGTTTGACAACTTTTGAGTTTTTGAGGGAATGTTTTTTGAAGGAATGTCACATTAGAGTATTTGAGATTCTAGTTGTCTTCAGGGTGGTAATTTTTATGTGGGAAGATTTGATATTTTGAAGGCTTTCCTTTCCTCTTCAACGAATATAAAGGATTTTTTAACTTATAATAAATCTTTTGGACTCTTGGGGCAGAGCGAGCCTTTTGTGATCTTAAAAGGTCTCTTTCTTGGGTGCCAGTTCTTGCATTTCTAGACCTTGAAAAATTGTTTGTTCACAGGGTAGAAAAAAAGAATATCTTGATAACCTCGGACTAAGTCAGTGTTTCTCAACCTTTTTCGGGCCAGCGCCCCCCTAGCCCTTATCCAGGTCCCTCACCGCCCCCCACCAAAAAATTTGTAGGCTACTTTGCACTGACAATTATTTTATTATTAATATTACTATCATTATTGTAGATGTTTTGAATCTGAGCACCGATTATGTTTTCCGTACACTTCAGCGCGCCTTACGCTCCTTCACCTCGCGCACATAACGGGGTAAATGTAGCGAGTTTTGCCCTAAACGTATCGGCGTCTGGAGGAGGCGAGCGTATGTTTCTACGCTCCTTCGTGGGGGGGCGCCGATTTATGTTTTCGCATCCACCTGAATAATGTGTAGTTGACCTCCTGCCCATGACAATTCAACAATATTATTTTACCTTTTATCTGGAAATAGTGTCTGTTTATTCTTGCCATACAGTCTCTGTATTAATTATTGCTCGAAAGGTCTTGCCATACCAGTTTATTCCTCCGTATTTACTTTTGTTTCTTAGTTTATTCTTGCATTTTGTTCTTCATTCATTTCCATTTAGTTTCATTTGATTAATATTATCCTCTGTCGGTTTATTGCTAAGTCCACTTTAGTTTCTTTCCTGTTGCTACATTTATTTTATCGTTTATTGACCACCAGTAATTTTCACTCATCACCTGCTGCGCCTCCTAATCGTCATGTGTTTAACATCATGTGTTGATTTTTCACTGTTCAGCGTCGGATTCTCTGTTTTTATGTCATAATTCACATCTAGTTCGTCGCTCCGTTTTGCCCGCTTCTCATGTTTCAGAGTTTTGCGCAATGTGCGCGGCGTTTTTTTTTTTTTTTTTTTTTTTTTAACCCCTTAAGGTGCAGGGCGGTCGGGAAGCGTATCGATGGGGAAAAGGCATACTTTTAAAACAACAGAAACAATTTCGGTATTCTGATTATTGAAATTTAAAAGTGCTGTGGTACCGTTGTTCCATCAAACCCGTTTCATGTCGGACCACTTACAGCACCGTGTTAACGCTATAAAATGAACGCTCTCTATCGTGGTATCACCCATGGAGGGATTTCTTTATTTAAATGGGTTCATTTTTCAGAGGGATACAAAGTCGTGATTTTAGTAATTACATGTTTATAAGAGCGATTTTCTGTTGTCCTTCCATGGTAGCGGGCAGCTTTCAAACGGAAATAAAACACTTTTTAATTTAAATTGCTGCTTTGACATGATCACAGAACTGCCAAAACATATGTAACCTACATAAATACCAGGCAAAGTGAATCACAGCAGCGTCATCAGCCGGTGTAACGCTGAACTGATGCGGAGCGGAGCTGCGCCATGAAGCTACAAACACTGAATAGAAGAAGAGCTGCCATCGATACAGTTGCAGCCAAGCATGATTTAATGTTACACATACAGTTTTACCAAGTTGCTCAAAGTCTAAACTAGTATTGTTGTGGGTTTAAGGTGTAAAGTTTACCTTCGACCAAACGCCCCCCAAAGGCATCCCAGCGCCCCCCTTTTGTAAAAATGTCCGCCAGCGCCCCCTGCCGTCCTCTGAACGTCCCCTGGGGGGCGGTACCGCCCACGTTGAGAACCGCTAGACTAAGTGAAGATTCTGTTTTCCAGCAGCATGTAGACGACTTCCTGATCTGCAAGACTAATCAGGAACAATGTAGGGAGGACACTTTTAAAACTGCTCTTTTAAGGGTCATAAGGCTTCTCGTTGAAGCTGCAGTGTGTAAAGGCACAGGTGACTTTACTGGGTGATGTCATCTTAAAAATAATCAGTCACTGTCTTTTTAGCAAGCTGAACTGCTCCCAGACCACAGACCCAGGGCAAATGATACCACATAGGAACCAATCTTAATTAGGACTTTTCCTTCTAACTACTTAAACCTTGAGGCTCCACTTTCTTCTCTAATCAATGGCCTCACAGCTTACAGTGCTATTGCCTGGCTACTGAAAGCGGGGGAAGAGTTGAGGTGTTGAAAAGGGCACTACTTAGTGTTTCTGCTTTGGTTCTGCTTGACCCTGATAAGTCTATGTGAAAATGGTGGAAGTGGAAGGGGGGTTCGTGTAATCTGCTGCAATCTCATAGTGACAAACTTTGTTACTCTTCTAGGCTTGGTCCAGTTGCAGCAGGGCTTCCCTTATTTCCTTGGACCTGTGAATGCAGCTGGAAAGTTGCTCTGGCCTCGCAAAACATTGTGGATTGCAGCACCTTGATTGTTATGTGCTGCAGTCTGTAACTATCATCCTGCTTGAACATGAAATATCATTCCCTTTTGCAGCATGCTGACTTTGTTTCTCATTGATATTATTGGACATGCTAAACAGTACAGGTAAATGTTGTCTGTGTTGAATCCAGCCATGCTGCTGCCAACAGAGGAGGATGGGAGCCACATGACTGCTCCTCTGTTTTAGACATTGTCTGTATGCCGCGAACTGACTTAACAGACATGCCTCTTGCTAACCCTGACTTTGTTTTCTTTGTGGATGGTTCCTCCTTCAGATGAGATACCGGGATAAATCATGTGGGCTATGCTGTGTGTACTGAATTTGAAATTATTTCTTCTGGTCAGCTTCCGCCACACTTTTCAGCACAGATGGCTGAGCCTGTGGCACTAACAGAAGCATGTAAATTGACAAAAGACAAGCGTTTAACAGTTTATACAGATTCAAGATATGCATTTGGAATAGGTCATGATTATGGAGCAATTTGGAAACATCGTTCCTTTTTGAAATCAGATGGGAAATTTATCTTAAATGCCACCCAGGTAGCAGAGTTATTAGATGCTATTCTGCTTTCCAAAGAAATAGCTGTTGTGAAATGCTCTGCCCACACAGGCTTCTCTGACTTTGTTTCTAGAGGGAATGCAGATGCTGCTGTAAAGGCCTCTGCATTAAAACCATTACATGTCTGCTCCATTAGCCTTTGCCTGCCCTCACCTTCAGAGGTCACTTTGCATGAAATGCAGTCCTTTTCAACTGATGCTGAGAAGCGTATCTGGAGGAAAGATGGATGTGTTTACACGGATGATGGGGGATGGTGTAGTTTGGATGGAAGACCATGCCTACCAAAACATTTCTTTCCCTGGTTTCTTAAGTGGGCACATGGGTTTAGATCATGTGTCGGAAACTGGAATGCTTGCAGCAGTAAAGCAAAGACAGTATACAAGAATTTTTCCTGTGACAGCAAAAACGTTTTTGTAAGAAATGTCATGTCTGTGTAGCTCACAATTTAACTAGAACTTTAGTGACCCCACAAGCAGCACATCCACCTCCAGATTGGCTATTTCAGCATTTGATGATGGATTTCATTGAACTAACACCTTCTGAAGGGAAAAGGTATTGCTTAGTGGTGGTAGATATGTTTTCCAAGTATGTTGAGGCTTTCCTCACAAAAAACGCAGGCAGCAGCGCTGTAGCAAAAGCTTTGACAGAAATTATTCCTCGATGGGGAATACCTGATCTTATTTCAAGTGAAAATGGAACACATTTTGTAAACCAGGCATTAAAAGACATTGTTTGGGTTTAAATTAAAGATAAACTGTGCGTATCATCCACAGTCAGGAGGAGCTGTGGAACGTGAGAATGGCATGCTTAAAAACAAATTGGCAAAATGTTGTGAAGAAACAGGATTGTCCTGGCCAAAAGCTTTACCCTTGGTTTTGATGTTCATGAGAATGAGGACTAGAGCAAGAGATAATCTAAGTCCTCTGAAATTTTGTTTGGCAGACCTGCAACAACTGGAGGAGAAACCAGCAAAAATATATACATACTAACTATTAATACCATGGGAAATAGTACGTTAGAATATTGTAAGTCTCTGTCACAGTCTGTCTCACCAGGCCATGAAAGCTGCCCTGGTTGATAAACTTCTACACCCTTTTAAACCTGGCCAGTGGGTTTTGGTGAAGGACACACACAGACGGCACTGGAAATCCAGATGGTGGTTGGGGTCTTATGTCATCCTGCAATCCTGACGAGCCACCTGTATTCACGCCAGTCAGTGCAAACTGCTCGCCGCTGAACCACCTGCATCTGAGGGTCCAGACGAAGAAGACGACAGAACCCCCTCCTAAGGAGGGGTTTCCAACGACTGCTCACCTGTCTTAGTAACAGGGCGGCATGAAGCGCAGAGCCACCCAGGAAGGGGCAGCAGGATTCCAGGATTTATTTTTGTTTTTGTGGTGTTAAGAAAGAAGAAACACCTAACAATAACCACTTTAGTTTGAGTAGCTGCATCCCTAAGGCAAGTAGGAAATAAAACTTCTGATACCACAACATCACCTTTAGAATGAAGAGGAAAGCTAGCCACGACATTGATCATCAAGGGCCAGAAGACAACACATAGTGGGGAATTGTGAAGACGGTGACAAGGAGAGTTACGAATTCCAGCTGTGTGTTTGTTCTATATTTCCATATTCTACTACAACCAATCTGTTGTTGTTACCGGTTCCTGCAACATGGACTAGGATTGTGGCAGTAATTTGTAATTATAATGAAGAATGTTTATTTGGTTGAAAATGTGTGTTCCTTGACATCAGGTGTGAGGTCCCATAAGGAAATCGGGACATTTTCCAAATCAAACTAATGATACATGTGTAAAATCTGGGATGATTCATCAATTTTGGGGACAAGATCATCTTCATCTAATTCCAGAAATATGTATCTTCCAACCATATGACATGGGTGTTCCTATGGGAATTTCCAAAGGCTGTAAAAGTGTTTTGTAAGTCTCCTGTTCAGGTATAAGGCCTTGTGATGACTTAAAGCCATATGCAGCACAGGATGATCCTGGCATCCCTAACATGGTTTTATTTAATTTTACTGCTTTTTCAAATGGTTTGAGATTTAATGGACATATTTCTGGTACGACGATTACAAATGTTTGGGTTTCTCTACCTAGCATGAAGGTAGAAAAATCCTGGGATTGTTTTGGTTCAGGGGTTGGACAGTGGGGGTGAGTAAATAGGAATGTTTTTTTTTGGAGTGATTTCTATTATAAAAGATGTTTGAGGAAATTTAGATTTTTTTTTATATGGAAATTTTCTTGGGAGTAGGTGATTATTTGGTAATCGAAAGAGTGGAATGTAATAGAAAATTTCATTTTCAGTCTTATTTCATTTTTGAAGGAACTGATGATACTTTTTCTCATTTATTTACAGATTTGTTTTTGTTTTTGTATTTCTACAAGATGTGTTTTTCCATTAAATAAGTTTGCAGATAATGTTTAGATGTTTCTACAGCTGTGATAGCAGAAGAAACCTGAAGACGTTTTGGGTAAAATGCTTGATCTGATAATTGTCTTAAAGGACTGATGTGTGGAATGTAGTTTGTACCTTGTTTGACCTGAACCCATGACTAACTGACAAAGAAGAATTAGAAGTTTCTCCTGAAATCCTTAACAGCTCTCTTTCCTGCCATAAAATCATCTCCTCCATGAGGTGAGAGATAATTCATGAGGTGGGGGTCAGGATGTCTCTCTGGCAATAGAGATAAGATCAGACTTTGGGAGGGTCTTTGTCTTGCTGTGACTATATAACGATGTGAAGTGTGTTGTTCAGGGCTCTTCTCCTGACTGCGCTCAGTGAGAAGGGTCTTCGAACGCTTTTGATTTCGAATAAAGAAACTTAAAGACAAAGATTAATCTTTCTCTTATTATTGAAACAGCTTGTCATTCTTTGATAATGAAATTTCCATAACACTGCACCGGTTGCCATTCTATGAGAGCATGCTCCTCCTGTCTGTATGTCGCCAATAAAATGGTTAAAAACATTTAATGTATTAACAGATTTTCCATAATTTAACTTAGGTATTTTATGTACTGTGTTTTTATTGTCACCAACTGTGTTTGTAACATGTTTCGTGTGCTAAGGAGAGATCAGAAACGGCAGAGAACAGATTCGAGGTGAGGCAGGTAGTTCTTTTGCCTCAGACATTGTGACTTCACAACTGCAGAGTAAGAGACAGTAACAGTGAGTTAGCCATACAGTAGCTGCGCTGATACAGAGAGCGAGAAAGACATGGTTTTAAGTTGTACTTTAACGGTTTCTGCCTTTGCTGTTAAGCACAGCACGAAATTAATAATATCTACATGTCTAAGTTTGATTGAGATACTGGAATTATTCTGCGGCGGCGCAGCTAAGCATCACATGTTAAAGAATAGTATTTTTGCCCTCCAGCATTGTACACATGCGCGAAATTTCCTTATGTAAACAATAACATGCAGGGGTCTAGATTTGTAAATCCAATTATAATTAAGTCGGTGCCTCACCAGGTATGAACCTCATTGCACGTCACTGTATTCATCATATTCAATTTGGTGCAGAGCAACTACTACACAAACGGACAAAATTGTTGGTATTCCTCTGTACCAACAATTTTGGTACAGAATTTTTCCATAAACCTAAACTGTAAGGACCTAAACTGTTAGGTCTATGTGTTTTCTGTTACGCTGCACAGTGGCGCAGTTGGTAGAGCTGTTGCCTTTCAGCAAGAAGGTTCTGGGTTCAATTCCCGGCCCCGGACTTTCTGCATGGAGTTTGCATGTTCTCCCTGTGCATGCGTGGGTTTTCTCCGGGTACTCCAGTTTCCTCCCACAGTCCAAAACCATGATTGTCAGGTTAATTGGCCTCTCAAAATTGTCTGTGGGAGGAAACTGGAGTACCCGGGCCTCTCAAAATTGTCCCTAGGTGTGAGTGTGTGTGTGCATGGTTGTGTGTCTCTGTGTTGCCCTGTGTCAGACTGGCGACCTGTCCAGGGTGTACCCTGCCTCTTGCCCGGAACCTTAGCTGGAGTTAGGCACCAGCAACCCTCCTGACCCCACTAAGGGACGAGGGTGTAAAGAAAATGGATGTTTTCTGTTTATTCTTCTTCTTCTTTTATATTATGGCGACTTTAAGAAACTTTAAGTTCATACCATCACCTACTGAACTTGAGTGTGTAGCAACACTACTTTACATCCATTAAATTCTATTTTTTTAATTTTGTATTCTGAAGATAAATAAATAATCCTTCCCTTAATCTGTAAATATCCACTATGTTTCCATAATTTCCCAATATTCCTTTAACCCTTGTGATTGCAAGGACTGAGGCAAACGTAGAGGACTATGGAAAATGATACAAGTTTTACGTGTGTGGAGTCAGTTGGACCCCATTTCGACATACAAGGGTTAAGACTCCATTCTTGAGCTGTCCTACCAATCATTCTTCTCAGTCTCTCCCTTTCAGGATCATGTTTTAAAGTTCATCAATACATGTTCTACATTTTCTTTCTCTCCACATCCTTCACATTTATCATTATTTTCCCTCCCTATTAAAATATAAAATGTCATTTAAATAGGTATGACCTACTCTTAATCGGATCATTATTTCTTCCCTTCCGTTTCTCTCAGTAATATTTCTAATTAATACTGACTTCACTTTATATAATCTTCCGTTCTTATCTTCATTCTACCTTTTTTGTTTTCTGTTAATTGAGTCTCATTGTTGTGGCTTCCCTTCGATTGTCCCCAGCTGTCCCTTGTTTTCCCTGATTACCTTCCCTGTGTATTTAAACCCACCTGTGTCTCTTGTTCCCCGTTGGATCCTTGTCCAACATCCTGTCATTTGTGTCTAGTTTATTTGCTAGCGCTAGTAGTGTCTGAAGTCTTCTTGTTATTGCTCTCCTGTGCTGCCTGGACTTCATACTCACTGGATTTCCCCATTAAATCATTATACTCAGTTGCTGCCCCTACCTCTCTGCTTTTGGGTCCAAACCTTCTATAACCACAAATCATGACAAAAACCCCATTTAAAGGGTGACAGTAGTCACTGTGCTGCTTGGTGACATGTTGTGTACCACACTTAACATGGAGCACAGGAAGCAGAAGAGCGTGTTGTCCCAGCAGGCCAGAATGAGAATTACAGAACAGCATGTTAAAGGCAGTGTTGGGCAAGTTAATTTTAAAATAACCCTGCCTTAATTTGATAATATGGAGAAATCTTTTTATTTCTATGTTGCATGCTTGTTAAAAATTCTATAGATTGTAGAAAATTCTACAGATAAGTCCTTTATTGTACTGATTGTTCTAGTTATTTTCTGTTTTGGTTTATCATGTTTCTTCAGTCCAAGTTATTCTTTAGTGTTAGAATTGTTTCCCTGTGTTCTCTTCCTCGCTCTCCTGCCACTTTGTCTTTCTTCTCAGCCTGGCTCCTCCAACTACTCACACCTGTAATCAATCCCAGGCGAAAAATTTGTGTACCAAGTATGTTAAATTTTAACATAAGCATACTTTTAGTAGGACCAAATATGAGTATACTTAGAATTAGTATACTTAAAGTGACTTTTTTGAAATACTGATTTGGTGCTTATTGTACTTGAACACTAAAAGTGTACTAGGCATACTTCAACATACTATTTTGGACACACTTAAGTAGTACTTGGTGTACTGTTTAAACACTAAAAACATGCTTGATTAGTATATTTTGAGTACTATTTTAGTGATTGAATTAGATTTAACATATACTTAGATAATATTTTAAGTATATTGTAAATACATATTTAATGTATTAGTCTAATTACAATATGCTACAATGCACTTTTGGTTTATTATAATTGCTAATGAAGTACACTTTATTACTTAATGTCTTATTATTCTTCTTTGCCACTTTGTACATTACTTGCTTCATACACACATCAGGTTACCAGAACACAGAAGGATCCATTACAACACACTTTACAGGTAAAACTAATATTGTGCTTTCAATATATTACCATTTTGGTAACACTTTATTTGATGGGGTGTGCATAAGACTGACATGACACTGTCATAAACATAACATAAAACCTTTTAATCCAACTTTTACAGCAACGTCTCATTGAAATTGTCATTATTTACTGAATGACACTTTATGACACTGTTGGTATGTTCCTAACAGGAGTTATATTATGTTTATGACAGTATCATATCAGCCTTATCCACACCGGGTCAAATAAAATGTTACCCACATTTTTTCAAGAGCCAATATACTATAACAGAATTGTACAAATTGTCAATACATTAAAAGTTTACAGCCAACATGCTTGTGAAAATTAGCATAATAAAACAATAGGTACACTTTAGAGCAGGGGTCCCCAAACTTTTTCCTGTGAGGGCCACATAACTTCTCTTCTCTGGTGGAGGGCCGGAGTCAATTTGTAACAGAAATGGTGTGACGATTGCAGAAGTGCCTAAATGTAAAAATGTATTGTTTTCCAGAAAGCACAATCAAATAACCCTCTCTGGGTTCTTCACAGAATAAATTCAGGAAGGATTATAGTCCGTATTTTCCAAACTATGAGCCGCAGCACCGGACTATAAACCACAACCCCAAAGTTTTTTTTTTTGTTTGTTTTTTTTTTAACCAGTAAACATACACATAAACCGCAGATATCTCTGCTGCTCCAGGTTTTCCACAACGATGCAGCAGCAGCAGAGGGGGATGGACACCCAAAAATTGAGTCATAACAGGTCAATTGAATATCACATTACGTTGAAAAAGAAAAAGTTGCCAAGTTTAGATTTAACTGAACTGATTACGGTAGTTTCCAAACTTTAACAGTAAAAGTGCTGATCCTTCATGTCTGCGACTAGCATGTGCTAAATGGAAATGGGCACTTTCTTCTTCTTTAGATTTCAACGGAAGCTTGCATCCATTATTGTTGCACTACTGCCATCTACTGGATCCTAATATATATATATATATATATATATATATACATACCTCAAATTATTATAATGATCCCAGTATTATTTAAAAAACGGCTAAATAGCATTTCCCCTCACTGCCATTTAACTGATCAACAACATTCTCAAATTTCAATTCCCTATTAAAACCCAATTCCGTTTTAATGGGCGCTTTCTTTTTTTATTTCCAATTTTGACTTCCAATGATTCACTTTGTAATGGTCTCGCTATCGTGTCTTGTACCAAAACTAATCAGCAAAACTCCTTTCACATGAGTCAGGATTAATTAGTTCTTCCTTTATTTTCATGTAGAATGGAGTGAAACTGTCAAAACAAACTCAGGATGAGCTCAGAGCAGCTTACAGAAGTGTTTTACATTCAGATACATACATTAGAAGTACAACTGATACAACAGCTACCTCAGAATGCCATGAGCTGCAATGCTACACGACCTAAGAAGTCTTAGCAGACTGCTAGTTAGCAATGACGTAGCACATAATCAAATCGCCCGCAGTTATTTCCAAAACTTTCAATAAACAAGTTACTTTTATCATATTGTAACAGGTGGAACCACTTAAGTGTTACGACCACTTATAGCTGAAGTGCAATAAAACAGCCAGTATAAAAAGGACAATATTTATTATTACAAAATAAGAGGGTGTGTATTTGCAAAAACAATCGATAAACAAAATAAATGGAAAAACAAGGAAAAAAAAATTCAAACTCAGAGAACAGCAGGGTGCAGCGACAACTGCAAAAAACAAAAATTACCAAACGCCTATTAAATCTTTGCAATACAAACATACAATTCAGTCCAGTTAAAAAAGATTCAGGCAAATCCACTATTTCATCTCCCACCCCAATATCTGTCTGCACATCTTCCAAACCATTTTCCTGACACCCTTCCACCCCACTATTTTCAGGGACACTTCTAAGCTCGACCCTGTGGACCTGAAGGAGGGGTTCCTCCTGACCCACGGGCGCTATAGAGTACACCAGTGGTCCCCAACCCCCGGTCCATGGACCGGTACCGGTCCATGGACCAATTGGCACCGGGCCGCGCAAGAAATGGTGAAATATTTCTGTTTTATTTGAGTCTGGAGGGTCTTTTATTTTGAAAATCCTTTAACCGGATTCTCTCGGTTACTTGCGCGCCAACACTGAGGCCACAAGCAGCAAAAATGAGTAAGAAACAGATCAGATGTCTTTGGAAAGTTTCTTTCCGAAGGGGAAAAGGCCCAGAGAAGAGACAGGAGAATGGATTTATCCTGGACCGGTAGGTGAGTCCCACATTACAAGCCGCTCCGCGTAACATGGGCTGCTAATGAGGCAATGAAGCTTCAAGCTGCTTCGCCATGTAGAGACCAAGCAGGCTGTGGATAAAAGCAACACTTCGGGTGTCATTGTCTCTCATCACTCCCTGATGGGACCGTCTCGTTGCAGAGAAACAAGCTCAGGGTTCCCATTAGTCAGTATCGTGAGTTAAAATTTTCATTTTTGTGGCACATCTGTATCTTAATTTGAAGGGATATATAAACGTTATCATAGCGACCAGAGTCAGAGCGTTTGGGCAGTGGTCGAGAAGAGATGAGTAGAGCTTGAGTCTTAAGTCTGGTTTAGACTGAAAGATTTAAGAATTATCGGCCGATTCTCCAAACCTCTGTGACCACAGAGCTGATAAAAGTCCAACAGGTTCGATCGGTTCGTGTGTCCAAGGCAGGAGCAACACGAACCGATTCCAGTCACGAACATCCCGATTCCAGAGGATAATCCAGTAAAACCCCCAACATAGCAGGAATTTAGAATAACCAAACAAGGATGACGATGTAGAAGTAATAGTGATAGTGTGTGGAGTCATTTTAAGAGATAAAAGACGTAACAAAAAGAAAAGGCGGTGGGTAAAAGACGACGGGAGCAGCCGCTCCATTTGCTGCACTATTGATTTGGAGGCGACTATGTTTTTTCATAGTTAACATTTTTAACTAAATAAACATAATAATGACCTTTAGATTTAATAATAAACATTTCCACATATCATCTCTGATATCCACCGGACTCAGTTGCTCATATACAACAGCTGTTTGGGATTCCCCTCTATTCTTACATCACCGCGCTTTTTGATTGGCTACCTGTCACATTCAGCAGGTCGTATTCTCGTTCCCAGACAGGAAATACCCCACAAATTGCGATAAAAAACTCCAAGACAACCCAAATTGGGTATATTCAGGATTTAGCGGGAACACCAACACCGCCTCCTCCCCCCCCACCGGGCCTCAGCAAAATGTTCCAAGTCTTGACCGGTCCGCGGTAATAAAAAGGTTGGGGACCACTGGAGTACACTACCCCTCGCTCAGAAGGTGGACGAACCACTTGATATGGAGTTGAATCATAAAAGTCCTGAATTTTGCTGCAACCCCTCACTGAATGATGTCTCGCATACACCAAGTCTAATTCCAGAAAATCTGGAGCAACATCCTCCTCCTGATGTCTCTGAGCCCTTCTACTCTCTACTTTTTGGTGTACCATTTCATAGGCAGCATGGAGTGATTTTTGGTGCTCTTCAACCCACTCTTCCAAGGGCTGGTCAGGTCCTCCATCACTTTCACTCAAACCCACAAAAACATCCACAGGCAACTGTGGTTTTCTACCAAACATAAAAAGTAAGGCGTCATACCAGTGGAACGCGTGGGCCAACACACCTGGTCGAACACACAGAGGAAATTGACAATTGGCCACCAGCCTGCCAGCTTCCCTTTTATGGGAGCTCAAGATGTGGAGGAATCGACCCCTGGTGGTTCCACCTGTTACAATATGTTAACATAAAGGCTCGTTTTGAAGTATAAGCTGCTACTTACAGGCATTGTTTCGAAGAACTCGACCTGGAATGCGGTGTTCATAACAGACACGTGTGTTCATCTGCTCTACTGCTAGCAAACAACCGTACTGATTAAATAACATAAAAGTCAAGCAGTTCCCTAAACGTCCAGCAGATGGCAGCAATGCGCCATGCAAAACAAAACACCCACAGTTTAAAGGACACACTTCCTGGAAAAGAGGTGGTTGAAGAAAAATCCACATATAAGCGACTTATAGTCCGGAAAATACAATATATGCAAAAAAATCTGAATGCTCTCTGGTATTGTTCAGGAGGCCAGACTAAATGTGGAGGCGGGCCGGATCCGGCCCGCGGGCCGTATGTTGGGGACCACTGGTAAACACTGAGATGTAATTTAAAAAATACTGAAATTAATTATTTAAAGCGTTAAGTGAATTTAAACATTCTATTTTAAAATATACACAAAATATCTTTGACAGATATTTTAAATATCTTTTAAATATACACTTGAGCAAGTGTATATTTACACCTGGACAAATATATATTTTGTTCACTTAAAGTATACTTTTATTTAATATATTTCTTAAAAGTGTATTTTGGTACAATTATATTTAAGTATGTTTAAAGTTTTTATTTAGAAATTGGTACAAGCATACTTTTAGTATAATTCATATACTAAGTGTACTATACTAGGTAGTACACTTAATACTTAAGGTAGCTATACTTCAAATGTACTTTCACAAATGTAAGTATGTTTGAAATATACTAAAGTATACTTTTTTCCACCTGGAATTAGCTCATCAGCTCAGGTTTTTTGTCAACCTCACAACCTCCCCAACATTTAAGTTCCTCATTGTCTATCACTACTTGCCGGTTTGTCTCATTTCTCCCTGGTTTGCTGAGATCTCCCCATGTCTCCAGTTTGGATGTTTCTGTTCCTTAGACTTTTGCATTTTTGTAAGAGATGGTGAGATGAAGCTTTATGAAGCACTGAAGCATTCCATCCAGTTCTACTCGTGATCTGACATGGCACTTCATTTGCTCTACTGCCACATCAAGTGGACAACATACCTCACCTGGTTAATATCGGTGTCTTTCTATAAAGTAGAGTTCTATAAAGCCACAGCACAAGTGAGGTTTTGTTATATCATTAAAGTTCATATGAACACCACACTTATCCTTTTAACCCTTGTGCGTGCAAGGACTGAGGCAAACGTACGAGGACTGAGGCAAATGATACAAATGATAAGGGTGTGGGGTCGGTTTTTGTAAACACAAGGGTTAAAATATTAGAAATTGGAATGGTGACCTGTCCAGGGTGACCCCCCGTCTCATCCGTTGACCGCTGGATAGGCACTAGCACACCTGGTGACCCCAATGGGATAAGCATGTATGAGAATAGATGGGTGGAAAATAAATCAAATGATGGGAAACACAGAGACAGGACAACCAACCATGCACACACCCATACTTAAGGATAATTTAGAGAGACCAATTAACCTAACAATCATGTTTTTGGACTTGGGGAGGAAGCTGGAGGACCCAGAGAGAACCCACGCATGCACAGGGAGAGCATGCAGAAACTCAACAATGAGGCAACATAGACACTGACACATATATGTTTTGTGGACTTCCTGGTTATATATTATTCCTGTAATGCAGTCCTGAAGTACGGTAACAAATGCATACATTAGTTTTGCAGCGTCACTCCTGGACAGAATATTTCTAATTTTGACAATATGCAATTTAAATTACATATTCTGACCAAAAATAACACAGAGGTTATTTACTTAACAGAATTGGTCTCTGTTAAATAATACCATCCAGATCAGAAAATTAACTAAGCAGTTTCTTTTTTACAGGTTTTGGTCCATAGATGAGAACTTTTGTCTTGTTAAAATTCAAAAGAATAAAGTTTAGTGTCATTAGAGGGTTTATGTCTTCAAATTATGTTTGCAATAAATCTGAATCAATCTTTTTTTCCCTTACAGCTCTTGTAAAGTTACTGCCTATTGAAGTGCAGCAATAGAAGCACCGACATGCTCCAGCCTAATTAAAGCAGACTTAAGAATTCCTTTGAGTCTGAACATGTTAGCTTTGCTCTTTCTTTTTTTCTCCTTAGGTTTGCATTTAGCTTTTAGTTTGCTTTGACTTATTATTTAACTTTACTTTGCACAACATGTTTGGTGGGAGGTGAGATGGGATGCGGGACAAACTTCCCTCGCACCACCATCACCACATTCATAACCTAGAACAAGTGTGTGCTTGACTGCATATTTGTGGAGGTGGGCATGTTTGCATTGGCCAACACAAATATTTCAGCTTTTGTACAGTGGGCGATACACCACCCCTGACAATTACATCACCCCTGAATTTACATGAAATAGGCCCCTTGTAAAAGGTTTTGTTAGCATGCAACAAGGCACTTAAATGTGTTCTTTTTTTTAAGAAATACTGATTATCTGCATAATGTAAGCATCACTTCCATTTAGGCCTCTTTATTTTACTGTTAGCAAAAATAGAAATGTTTTAGGAACTAATTGATCTTTACTGTTCTCTAAAAAGGGGCCCAAGTAAACAACATACTTATACTGCTAATAGACACTGCTGTGAAAATGTGCTAACCAGGGGTGAAAGTAGTTTTAAATTCTTGGGGGTACTATGACAGAAAAAATAAATAAATAAATTTAAAAAAAATTATATATATATATATATATATATATATGAGGTGTGCCGATCAATCGGTCACCGATCATAATCGGCCGATTTCCGTGAAAAAGTGCATGATCGGTGTGATCATTGGTTCTTGTTGCCGATACCGATCACCTGCATCTCATTTCGCAGCCTGCCTGTGCAGCTGGTCTCCTCTTTCCTTCACACTGTGCAAACGCGCAGCAACAAATTCTAAGCGATATGGAACTATAACGCACTGAGTGATTTGCGTGTTGCGGCGGAAAATTGAAGCACGTCAAAGTGCATCAACACAGCGAAGCTAATACGACATAAAAACAATGACATACTTGACGGAGTTTGGCTACATCGAGGCTCACTGCAGTAAAAAAGACATATGGAGGATCAGATAGCAGGTAAAGCAGCGCACAGCTACAAACACTCACCCGGATTAGCATGACGGTCAGAAAGCTAAACAAATAACCCGCAAAATTATTTAAGTCTTCGAGCTGCGATGTAAGACGCTGGTTCAGCTCTCGCTGTTGAACCGCTGCTACGCGCTACAAGAAGTAATATTTCATAGACGGAGCGCCGCTTCTGCTCCACCTGGCAGTGACTCTCACACCGTACCTGTTAGGATTTGGGGATGGCTGGTTGGGGCGTCTCTAGTTTCTCCACCAGGGGGCATCCGGGGACCTCCTGGAGGGCGTGGACCTGCAGCTGCACACCTGCTGCCACTTACCATTGTTGGAGGAGTTTATCAGGACGGAGCCGCCGACACTCCTGTGCCAGAGTGTTAGCCTGTGATGGTAAATCATTGATAGCTCACCTCCGACCAACCTGTTCTCCTAGTAATCTCCTTCTGTGCTGCCTCTCCTAGGTCGTCATTCCGTGAAATCTTGAGTTATTTGAATCTCCACGAACCTCGGCAAATCAACCAAGATCCTCGGGACCCCGCGGATCTTACCCGTAGGTGGCCACAATCTCTGAGACCAGCTCTCAGTTGTGTCAGTGGCAGATCCCTGGTCAAGCGGCTCCCCATTTGGCATCTCCCTCCACTCACCTGTCCGCCCTCTAGAGAAGCTCATGCCCCCGTTCCAGCCTGCAGCTCCGGATCCTTGTGGTACACCTCTCAGTGCTCAGACGAAATCTTCAGCAAGTAGGTCTCTAACTGGACTGTAATTCCCACAACCTCTGAACGCCTCCAACCTGTACTATTTTCACCGAGAGATCCAGAACCACAAAGACGAGCACCAGTTCCGGACCATCTTGTATATATCTTTTGTCTACACTGTATTTAATAAATCACCTTAATCTTACCTGTCTCCAGAGTGTGTTCTGCCCATGTGGGTTCGACAAATTAATCTCAACAGGACAGAACCTCTGTTTAAAGCTGCAGCATCCAACCTAAAAAAATTTATTTTACATACGTATTAAAACTTTTGCTGTCCTAACATGAGACAGACAATCTAAAAAAAAAAAATCGATCTCCTCCCTGCTCTGCATAATTAATCGATCTCCTCCCTGCTCTGCATAATTAATCTGCTCAGTCAGAAACAGCCACTCAGAACTAGCAGTAATCAGCTAGCCGCCATGCTATCAGGAAGTTTTCATTCAGTAACTCAGGATTGTTTATTGTAATGGAACCTGTATTTTCCTTTGAATGTTAAGGTTTATACTTGAATTTTTTTTTTGGCAATGTTGAGAGGTTTTATTTTGGCTCTTTGCATTATTTAGCCTCTTCAGAGCCTTCATATGTTATCAGTCTGTTAAAGATAGTATTACCGATAGCAGTACTATTTGCAGAATGCCTATTTTGTTTAGTTTTCTTCTTGGAAAAAGTTATTAAAAACAAGTTTTTGTCTAAATTAAGGTGAATTCATGGATTCTTTTTCCGCATAACCGGTAGTGTTTATGATAAAAAAAATTATGTGATTGGTATCGGTGATCGGCCCTCATGGGTGATCGGTATCGGTAGGAAAAAACCTGATCGGCACATCTCTAATATATATATATATATATACACACATGTATATACAGGGGTGAAAGTAGTTTTAAATTCTTGGGGGTAATATGACAAAAAATAATAAATTATATATATTATATATATATATTGCTTCTTTGTGTGCTTTGGAGTTTCTGTGCCGATTTATTTTTTTAATTAGCTCTTGAATTGCTACAAAATAAAGCTGTATTTCCTTCAGCCCACTGACTGCAATGTTGACACCTTGAGATGCCATGAGATCTAAATTCTGAACATCATGGCATGGAGTGCATCCCAGTTTTCCACATCTGGCATATAACCATTCATTTTAGTTTTGAAACTGGTTCAATTGGTCCTGTGTCCAGACAGAGGGATAATCAGTAGCCCAGCATCATGACCTGTTTGTTCTGAAGATCCTGCAGTGTCCACTTCATCTTCCTAACATGGTGCCTCCTCACCCTGACTCTCATACATCAGTATGGAACCACAGAGCTCTGTTAGGTTAAAAGCTCAACTTCTGATATTTTTCCTCCAACAGGTTCCAGAGGAATCACCTCAAACCAGATGTTGGACTGGATTTTATTTCAATGTAATTTGTAAAAGTTAGAGCCTCATTTTCAACAGTTTAGCTATAGAGGTTGAAAAAGGTTATCATTTTGGAGAAAGTCTCATCAACATCAATATTTCCACTAAATAAGACGTAAAAAAAAAGTAGTTTGATACAGGAAAAGTCTCAGACTCTGAGCCCGACAGCACCAAACGATTTTTATTATATTAGACAATTAATTTAATTTCACATAATTATCGCGGTAGAAGCCATTTGTTTGTTAAATACTTAATGAAGACTTCCGGTTGAGGCAGCGCCATGTGAGGACGTGGGTTTGTGAGCTCCACACCTGAACTATTACATTTATGATACGGCTCTTATAAAATTACGCAATATAGCCCCACACAGGCTTCTGTATATATTAGACAACAAACAATCATCCAGGTATGCCTAAAAAATCTCAAGCCTACAAGCTCGGACAGGACACGGGAGCCTCTGAGGCGGAGGCTAGCTCAGCTAGCCTAGCTTGCTCAAAGGCAACAATGGCGACTGCAGCAGGCAACCAGAATGCCATCATGGAGGAATTACAATCAATGAGACAAGAATTGTTGAAGAAAATGGACGAAAAAGCTATAGAAATCCAAACGGAGCTGCGCAACGCCACTGATAAGCTTAATAAAAGACTGGACAAACTTGAGGACCACACGTCTGAGCTGGAAAACGGAGTGACCGCTAACGCCGACGCTATTGCGGCTATGGAGTCTGACTTGTCTGGGATGAAAAAAGAGCTTACCCTGCTTAGAGCCCGGTGCGAGGATCTGGAAGCTCGATCACGGCGTTGCAACGTTCGCATCACCGGAGTGAAAGAGGGGCGAGAGCAAGGGAAACATCCATCTGTTTACGTAGCCAGTATGCTGAAAGAAGCCCTTGGACTGGACAAGTTGCCGACTCTGGATAGGGTGCACCGGACCCTCCGTACAAAGCCAATACAAGATGATTTGCCACCAAGGGCGTTTGTGGTTAAATGCCACTACTTCACGGAAAAATAATTACTTCTTAAAAAGGCAGCAGAGTCTGGGTTGATAACAACCGCTGATGGTGACACTATCCGTGTCCTGCCGGACTTCACCCAAGCTGTGAGTAAACAACGCGCCGCTTTTACTGAAGTAAGGAAACTGCTTCGCAGCTGCGCTGGAGTCCGCTACGGTCTCAGGTATCAGGTATCCAGCAACGTTAAGGATTACTACGGCGGATGGGCAAGAAACGACCTTCAAGGATCCAAAGCGTGCGAAGGAGTTCGTTCTGAAGGAGCTATTGAGCGCTGAAGCATCCCACTGAACATGACTTTTCACAACAATGGGCTTGAAGTTTTGCTGGAGTTATTGGAACTGAACGACACCATTGCAAGACAATAACGAGCAATAGTGCTGCAGAACTGAATCTTACAGGTAATACATGTTATATAGTACGTTTACTTCATATAGGAAACAATCTGTAATAACTTCTAATTCTAAGTTCTGGCTTTTCTTTTATACCTGCACTTTTTGTTTTAAATGGAGCCTTGTGATGCTATCTTGGGAATATATGCTATTATCGCTGTAGAAAATACTATACTTTAACTAGTTTATATTTGGGTTCAGGTGTGGGCTAACATGGTAAGCATTATATTGGTTTGTATAGTATGAGGATACACTGTGCGAACTGGAAGGAAAGCGGTCTCCTTTTGAGGCTATTTTTATTTTTTCTTCCTTATTTTCCTTTTTTCTTGCCGTTTTATTATTGGTGCTTTGTTAACTTTGTGTTCATTATTCCCTGTTCCCCCTACCCTCCCTGCCCTTTTTTCACCTCTCTATTCCCCTTATGGACTACATGTTGGATGTCTCCTTCGCTGAGTCCTACCTATGTCCTCTGCAAATAATAAGGCACTAACCAACACCACTTTGGTGTGCTGGAATGTCAGGGGATTAAACCATCCAGTCAAACGCAACAAAGTATTCTCTCATCTTCATAACTTAAGAGGCCGCATCGTCTATTTACAAGAAACTAACTTACTAAATAAAGATCAGTGTAGACTTCGCAGAGGAGGCTTTTCACAATTTTTTCACTCTGATTTCAACAGTAAGAGCAGAGGAACAGCTATTTTAATACATAAAGATGTACAATATGAAGAGTCTAAAACAATTGGAGACAAAAATGGCAGATATGTCATCACACAAGGCAAATTATTTAATAGGCCTGTTGTTCTTGCCAATGTTTATGCACCTAACTGGGATAATGTGGATTTCTTTAGCAATCTTTTTTCCCTATTACCGGATCTCGAGTCACACAATTTAATACTAGCTGGGGACCTGAATTGTACTTTGAACCCAACATTGGATCATTCCAGCCCAAAGTCTACTAAGCTTAGCAACTCAGCCCGATGTATTAATACGTTCCTTGAAACATATGGAATGGTGGATCCCTGGAGATTCAAATATCCATCATCCAAGCAATTCTCTTTTTTCTCCCCAGTACATCGAACCTACTCAAGGATCGACTACTTTCTAATTGATCAGAAACTTTTGCCCATGGTCACCCAAGTAGACTATGGCAGCATTGTTATATCAGACCATTCCCCAGTTACTGTGGGGTTGAGCTTTCCCGAAGACAAATTTCCCACCTTTTCGTGGAGACTTAATCCCAGACTACTGTCTGAACAAAAGTTTGTTGACTTTATCAATGAACAAATAGATATTTTTATTGAGTTGAATGAGTCGCCTGAGATAAGTAATGTTACACTTTGGGAAAGTCTAAAAGCATACCTGAGAGGTCAAGTGATATCTTACGTGGCTGGTGAAAATAAAAGGAGGACTAAACAGGCTTCAGAGCTTATTGAACGAATTAAAACGGTAGATCAACTATATTCAGCTACACCTTCCGATGATTTATACAGAGAAAGAATCCTACTTCAAACAGAATTTGATTCAGTTACGAATTTCAAAGCTATAGACATGCACCTGAGGTCTCGTCTCACCTATTATGAGTCTGGGGATCGTGCCGGCAAAATGTTGTCCCATCAACTTAAACAGTCAACAGCTGCGGGTTTCATTACAGCAATAAAGGATGAGCATGGTTGTGTATTTACTAATCAAAATGAGATTAATGCCCAGTTTAAGTCATTTTTTGAGAATCTGTATACTTCTGAGGCCGATGATACTGCCTTGATCGAAGACCTGTTTAGCAATTTGACTATGCCCGTTTTAGATGATTCAGACAAATCTAAATTGGAGGGCACTATTACAATATCAGAAATAACTCAGGCCATCACAAAAATGAAATCTGGAAAGGCGCCTGGTCCAGATGGGTTTCCCATAGAGTTCTTTAAAAAATTTGCACCAAAATTAGTCCCTTTACTGTTAAGAGTTTTTAGGGAAATATTGGACCAAAAGGCTCTTCCTGTGACTATGACGCAAGCAGTTATTTCACTAATACTTAAAAAATCTAAAGACCCCATGCTCTGTGAATCATATCGTCCAATTAGTTTGCTATGTTGTGATTATAAGATTTTGGCAAAGATCCTTGCTGGCAGACTAGAGGATGTTCTTCCCAAACTTATTCACCCAGACCAGACAGGGTTTTTAAGGGGCAGGCAGATATCCAGTAATTTGCGACGACTCTTTAATGTAATCTATCAGCGCCATAATGTTGAACCTGAAGTAGTAATATCCCTTGACGCCCAAAAGGCATTTGATAGAATTGAATATAATTTTTTGTTTACTACACTCAAAAAATTTGGATTCGGCCCAGTTTTTTGCACTTGGATCACCATTTTGTACACAGCCCCACAGGCATCAGTACGAACAAATAAGGTCACGTCTAGTTTCTTTCCTCTTTCACGTGGTACTCGACAAGGATGCCCCCTTAGCCCCCTTTTATTTGATATTGCTATTGAACCTCTGGCAACCATGATAAGAGACTCTGCTAATTTAGCTGGTGTGCAGAGAGGTGGGCACGTTAACAAATTATCCCTCTATGCTGATGACCTCCTCCTTTTTCTGTCTAGACCCAGTATCACAATACCTATTGCTCTAAATCTAATTGAAAAATTTGGGCAGGTATCTGGTTATAGATTGAACCTATCCAAAAGTGTTTTATTCCCAATCAACGAAAAAGCGCGTCAAATGACCTTCCATAGTTTCCCCTTTACAGTCAGTAAAGATAATTTTGATTATTTGGGTGTCTGTGTAACATATGACTACAATTGCTTGTTTAACAAAAATTTCACTAAGGCATTGAATAAGGCTAGGTTGGATATGGAGAAATGGTCAAAACTCCCTCTGTCTCTTGTAGGAAGAATAAACTCAATCAAGATGACTATCATGCCAAGGTTCTTATACCTGTTTCAAACCATACCAGTCTTTATTCCTAAGAAGTTCTTCAAAGAATTAAACAAACATATATCTGTGTTTATCTGGAATAAAAACATCCCACGAATTAGAAAGGAATATCTGGAGAGACAGAGGGAGGATGGTGGATTATTCCTACCTAATTTTCTTTACTATTACTGGGCAACCAATATCCATAAGTTTTTGTACTGGTTTAAGGATCAGTCAGATGCCGAATCTCCAGTTTGGGTCCACCTGGAACAACATTCCAGCAATCCAGTTTTGCTTGGCTCATTAATATGTAGCCCTTTACCATTGAGTAAATGCCATCGGACAAACAATCCTGTTGTTGGGGGCTCTCTAAAAATATGGTCCCAATTTAGGACTCATTTTCAAAGTAGAAATGCATTAACTGCATCTCCTGTGCGATGCAATGTTCAGTTCATCCCATCCTTGATAGACCCATCCTTTCAGAAGTGGCATGAAAGAGGCATAACTTGCATAAAGGACCTCTTTGAAAGAGACCAATTTATTTCTTTTGAACAGCTAAAAAGGGACTTTGGCATACCTCAGGCTGACTTCTTCAGGTATCTCCAAGTACGTAGTTATGTGAAAGCTAATTTCTCATTAACGTTGCCTCGAACAACATGGATTGATGAATGTTTGGATATGAATCTGACAGATAAGAGCTTAGTATCAGCTATATATGGCATAATTCTGAGTGCTGCATCCCCATCACTTAGACATCTGAAAGAATCATGGGAAGAAGAGTTAGGGGAATCATTTACTGATGCAGACTGGCAGGCCGCAATTTCTAGAATCCACTCTTCTTCAATTTGCATTAGACATAACCTGCTACAGTTTAAGGTATTGCACAGACTATACTTGTCCCCTAATAAACTATCTAAAATGTATCTCGATGTAGAGTCATCTTGTGCTAGGTCCACAGCCCTGCTGACCTCAGTCATATGTTCTGGCTTTGCCCCAGGCTCTTCCCCTTTTGGGAGTCAATCTTTAACACGTTTACATTTGTATGTAAGAGGAATATTGATCGAAGTGCTCTAACTGCCCTATTTGGGGTTGTCCCTCCGGCAACACCAGTAACAACGCAGCAGGCCAATGCCATAGCTTTCGCCACATTACTTGCCAGACGCTTAATACTATTTAACTGGAAGAGAACCGCTCCTCCGTCTCATAGGCAATGGATGGAGGATGTAATGTTCCATCTGAAGCTTGAGCATCTGAAACATACAGTCAACGACTCCATTCAACAATACAACGTTACCTGGCAGCCATTTCTTTTGTATTTTGAGACAGTCTTCATGAGTACGTAGTCCTTTCACCCCCTCCCCCTTCTTTCCTTCCTCTTCTCCTCCTCCCTTTTTACTAAATATGTGATGTTAGCACCTGTTATTTTGTTTTTGTTTAACTGTTATTACATGTCTAAAACAAATAAAAAGATTTAAATAAATAAATACTTAATGAAACATATTTACCGTGTTTGATGTTTGTTGTAACTGACGTATAGTCACAGACGAACGAGATAATTAGCCCGTTTGTCGTTTATTGAACGTTCAGAAACTACAGCGGCCGTGACGCGCCACAGCAAAGGTAAACAAAGATAAAATAACCTGTACAGGTGATAAACTCTAAACCACTCGCACCTTTTTACTCTCCGTCTCTCTTTGTCATTTAAGCACACCTGTTGCCATGGCAACCTACTGTGCTCCACAAGCCGACCATAGATTACATTAAAAACATAACATTCAGTCCGTTACAATATTAGGTTTGCAGGCTTGATATTTATTTTGCGATCATTAATAAGCCTCCCTGAACACAGTGGTGGTTGATTAGTTAATTTTAAACGCCTGTTCTGCTAGTTATTTGGGTAATGGATCCGAAATGCACAGAATTGCGCAACACCTTGTTGAAATAATAATTACTGAGATTATTATTATTGTTGGGTCATTAATTTGAACACGTTTTGTTAATTTATTTTTTTTTGTTCTTTAATAAAGTTACAAACGTTTTAAGCGAGTCGGAGGGGAACGTGCTGGTCTCAGCGTTCTGGCGGCGTTCAGTTTGTCACCTAATGCCGAGATCTACTCAAAACCTTCCGCAATCGACGTATTGCACCGCTGCTCTAGCAAAGCACAAACAGTTCAGAAACGATATGAAATGGGGAAGAAGTTATTTATTAACTGATTAAGTCGGGTTTTAGATTGTTCTTGAAAAACTAATCAGTCACGGCTGATTAGTGGGTGCACAGAGAACCCATTGATTTTTTTTTTTTACAGCTGACAGCCGCTCCTCTCTCTTGCAGGTACTGCGTACCCCAGCTAAATCTTTTAGGGGTATGCAGTTCCCTACCATACCCCCCTACTTTCACCCCTGGTGCTAACCCTAAAATCTATTTAAATATTAGATAACCTGAGTAACAGTTTAATGGTGACAACCTTGATCTTCTGATTATCCATGTGTGGTTTTATGATTCTCACCTGTGTTTGTATTGATGGTAAATGGTCTGTACTTGTATAGCACTTTACCTTGTCCAGAGGACTCCACAGTGCTTTACATTAGTCACTCACCCATTCACGCACTGTTGGTGGTGAGCTCCTGAATAGTAGTCACAGCTTCCCTGTTGCACACTGACAGAGCCAATGCTGCCTCTCACCAACGCCACCTTTTAGTACGTGAGAAATTTCCCACGCGGCAAATTGCAGGAGCTTGTTTTATCCTAGAGTAGCGGTTCTCAACGTGGGCGGTACCGTCCCCCAGGGGGCGTTCAGAGGACGGCAGGGGGCGCTGGCAGACATTTTTACAAAAGGGGGGCGCTGGGATGCCTTTGGGGGGCGTTTGGTCGAAGGTAAACTTTACACCTTAAATGCACAACAATACCAGTTTAGACTTTGAGCAACTTGGTAAAACTGTATGTGTAACATTAAATCATGCTGCTTGGCTGCAACTGTATTGATGGCAGCTTTTCTTCTATTCAGTGTTTGTTAACTTCTGTTAGCTTCTTGGCGCAGCTCAGTTCTCCTGCTACTGGTAGCTAAAATAACGATACCTTCACTGTGTATTCCTTTGAAAAATGAACCCATTTAAATAAAGAAATCAAGAAATCCCTCCATGGGTGATACCACGATAGAGAGCGTTCATTTTATAGCATTAACACCGGTGCTGTAAGTGGTCCGGTATGAAACGGGGGTGATGGAACAACACAGCAGTTTAAATTTCAATAACCATAATGCAGAAATTGTTTCCGTTGTTTTAAAAGGTTTATGTCAGTCTGCCTTTTCCACATCGATACACTTCCCGACCGCCCTGCACCATACGTGAAAAAAAAAAAAAAAAGAAGAAGAAGCGCACATTGCGCAAAACTCTAAACAGGAGAAGCGGGACATGAAACGGGGCGACGTACTAGATGTGAATTATGGCATAAAAACAGAGAATCCGATGATGAACAGTGAAAAAATCAACACATGATGTGAAACACATGACGATTAGACGGAGCTGCATTTGATGAGTGAAGCGTCAATAAATTGGAAAGAAACTAAAGTAGACATAGCAAAAAACCAAGAGAGGATAACACTAATCAAATGAAACTAAATGGAAATGAATGAAGAACAAAATGCAAGAATAAACTAAGAAACTAAAGTAAATCCATAGGAATAAACTGGTATGGCAAGACCTTTCGAGCAATAATACAGAGGACTGTATGGCAAGAATAAACAGACACTGTTTCCAGATAAAAGGTAAAATAATATTGTTGAAATGTCATGGGTTTGTTGAGACCACATTTAGTACCGAGAATAAATATATCTTACAGACCATAACAGTAAAGAACTTATCACTTATTTATGTTTTTAATTAGATTTGATATATGTATTTCTTCAATATTATTTTTCATGTCGGTGTTAATGTCATGAGGCTGATGACTCCATGACACTTTCAATTGGACTCATTAGGATTTGATTAAGAACCAGATTCTTGGTAATTTCTGTCCAGTAAAACTATTAATCTATAAATCAATAGACAGGTTGATATAAAGATATAATCCATGTTTCTGTCTCATATTTGTATGGCATTAAAAGGACCTGGAACTTTTGTTTTTCCACTGAAAGCTCTGGTTTGCACAATAAATGCCATGTGGGTGAAGTTTTATGGATGATACTCTGATGTCCCATTCTCCTGAAGGCAGCACAGAGCTGCACCAACAGAAACCGACAGAAGCACTGAAGAGAAGAAGAGCTATGGTTAATGTAGTTACAGTTCTATCCATGTTTTAATGTTGCAGAGCTCGTTTTTAAAATAGTTAAGTTTAAACTGGCATGTTGAACATCTTTTATCTGGTTATTTTGTGGAATATTTAACAACTAGAAAATGGCACAAAATAAGAATATTTTTCTCCACTCTGATTGGCTGCTGCAAGGCCTACCAATTTTATCTTGAATGTTCATTGCATTTTTCGTAGACGCCTGTATTATTTTTATATTATTATATGTATTATTTTTGATGATAAATACAGAAACAAGCATAAAATCAAAACATCTACAATAGTGATAGTAATATTAATGTTAAAATAATAGTCAGTGCAAAGTAGCCTGCAATTCTTTGGTGGGGGGCGGTGAGGGACCTGGATAAAGGCTAGGGGGGCGCTGGCCCAAAAAAGGTTGAGAAACACTGTCCTAGAGACTGACCTTACCTCCATGCCCGTTGTGTGAAATTCTCAGAGCCATGAGGATCACCGATGAGGAGCTTGTTTTATTCCAGACACTGACCTTACCTCCATGCCCGTTGTGTGAAATGCAGATGGTGAATAAAAGAAACAACTGGTGCCAACTTGAGCAGCTCATTACCACACCAAGAGAAGCCACCAGATCCACGTAGGCCACACAGGCACCAAGATGGGGGGCAACAAGTATGCCCACTCCTGCCCAATGCCTCTCACTATGGGCAACTCCAGAGTGGAAGTATGTCCAACCCCTCTCAAGGAGACTGTTTCCAGCCAAAATCTCTCAACCTGACACCCAAGCTCAGGCTCCTTTCTGTGATGGACTGAGCAGTCAAAGGAAAACCAGGCACAGGTTTAAATTCAAGAAGAATTGGTTTTTATTTCACCCAAAACAGAAATTTGGTAAATAATGAAAAAATGACAAAGTTGGGCCCAAAAAAGAGGTCAAAGTAACAGACTTCAACTCTGACCAACTCAAACAAACAGACCTATTTAAATGAGATAAAACTTTTAAGTACTGGCTGGGTCAGGCCAGATAGAAGACACTAAGGGGAGAACACACAAAAACCTAACTGAAACTAACATAAACTCCCATTCCCCCCAACCCCTTTAATGCCGAGTTGTGGTATGGACCAATTTGCAGTCTCCACAGACTTGCTGGTCAGTGTATTTTCAGGCAGTTCGTTTTTTTCGTTTGAAATTAAAAACAAAAAAACAAAAATAGACTTGTTTTTTCATTTTTTGTCAATTAAGCCAAAATCGGAAATCAGATAATAGCTCGGTCCGTGTATTGTCAGGCAGTTAGATTTTTTGTTTGAAATGGAAAATAAAAAAACGAAAATAAACTAGATTTTGGTTTTCCGTTTAGAAAACCAAAATCAGAAATCAGATTTGTGGCTCGGCCCGGAGCCAAAAATCAGATTTCCGATTTTGGTTTTATGGGTAAAAGCCTGATCACCAGGCACTCACCATCGTGCGAGGTCTGGCTCCAGGGTGGTGCCCCGTTGACCCGCACTTGAGAGAGGGAACATTGGATCTAACAATCTTGCTCATCATAAGGGGTCTTCGGGCTGCGCTTTGTCTGGTTCCTCACGTAGAACCCGTCTGCTTTTTAGCTACCCTATAGAGGCATGAAGTCCCTGACAGCATAGCTCCTAGGATCACTGGGACACTCAAACCCCTCCACCATGATAAGGTGGCAGCCCATCGATGTTGCCACCTTATCACATTTACCCCCAATTTCACTTGCACAGCTTTGCTAGATTTCTCTGCCACATTGCAGACTGGTTCATACCATGAAGACAGTTTTATTGCACATTAATTGTCTCTATAATCTTTAAGAAGATTTTTTGATCATTTTTATTTATTTTTAATCCAGATTTCCGAAATTTGGTGACATGTCGCCTGCACGGAGAACTGTTCATTGCATTGTATTCAGATGTTATTAAAAAAAGTAATATCTCACACATACATCCGTTCTGATTCATTATGTCAGCACAACCTCCATTCAAGTGACATTGCAGGGATGAAAAATACATATTGTTTCATCATGCTGTATACTTCTGCATTTAAAGCATGGTGGTAAACGATTGAGGTGTCCTTTCAAGGCAAAAAACACCATTGTTTTCCTAACAATCCACAGTCTGTAGCAGGAAGTCATACCAGGACATAAATACAATGATCAGCACGGCTGTGGCATGGTGACAACAGAACCATGGCTCCACACAGCAGTGGGAAAATGTTCTTGTGTGCCATCAGGAGCTCTGAGCGCACACAAGTCTGCAAACACAGTGCAGACACAGAGGGAGAAATAACCACATGCTACTGAAGGGTAGCATTTATCATCAATGACAGTTGTCAGTTGTCTGCATTTATGCAGGTGTTTATAAACTGCACAAACTAACAAGAAGCCAGCATATTTGAAGTGCAGAAGAAACTCAAATCATGAATCAGAACAAGAAACAATGTGGAATTTCTCTTTGCTAAACCTGGCTCCTGAAGGAAGGATGTTCTGAGATTCAGTAATCCATAAAGCACAGAAGCCGTTTCCTGTTACACATGGCCAAAGTGGATACTCTGTGATCCAATGGATGCAGGCCACACCTCCTCAGTCCACCATCAAAGACTAATGGATGAGGGGACAATTCAACTATTGGAGTGGGGTCTTTTACCTTTGAAGCTTTCATGTCATTCCAAGCATCACCAGGTGAAAAGCAAAAGCCAAGCAGCACCCAGGCTGACCTGCTATTGCTCTCTCTCTTCTAGACTGAGTAAACTATTGTATTAACTGTCAACACATTCCCGGACTGGAACTTGGTTCATTTGTTTTTCTCTTTCAGTCAGAGGTGCAAGAACCACTTTCTGATGCATCTTTGTTGAAGAAGTCCTAATCTGATTTCTTTAAAACTTTGAGTGACGCACAATCATTGAAACTTTATGCTGATTGTGTTTATGTGTGCTTAAAGGGCAGTGTTATATGTTTTCCAGTTACATTGTGCCATTTTATAGTATAATCAAGGTACTAAGTTACCTTTAGCTGTCATAAAAATGCAATACATATCAAATGTGACTTAAAATAAATTTTACTTCCTGTTTTAATACCTTGAAATTCGGCCTGTGTCTTTAAAAATTCCTATTTTTTCTGAAACTCTGCCCTCATCACAACAGCGCCCCTTTAACATTTTTACCACTACTGTACCAATAATTTGGACTGCAGAATAAAGCCAAACATGCTGCTATTAAATAAATCAAGATGTCAAAAAGCAGGGCAGGCTGGCATAACAGAGGATTTCCCAATGGACCACTCCATTAGTGGGCACTTGGACCGTCCACGCAGCTCCAGCACAGCTCTGTGCCAAAACATGCAGCACGCAGCACCCTCTTGTTTTGCGTTGCCAAGATGCCTCAAAATGCATAATATCAAATGCCTTCCCTGCCTAGCTTCTGCTGCTGCAGTCAGGGAGATTTCAGTTGTGGCTGCAGAGGAAACCTGTGAACACATTAACCAGCGCAACATGGCCCCCGGCTGACGATGAACAGTGACGATCAGAAAAAAAGTTCACTCCGTGAAGCTCAGGCAACCAAAACACCCTCTGTTTTTTGCAAACTCAACAGTCAGGAAACAGAAAAGCGTGGTCTGAAGGTCTGTCCCTGTTAGTGCCTTGTAAATTAAATCTTCTTATTGAACTCCCATCCAGCTGAGAGATGCGCAGCGGCCCAAGATAATATGGGGTATTAGGCAGAATCTGATAAGGGCCCCCCTTCTTTCAAAAATCATCACCATTACTAACAGTGTTTAAAAATAGATTTAGTGAAATCTGCGAGAGGGGGCACAGATTAATTGGCAATCAATCGCTGATTAATGCCTATAGGGGTGATGTATTTGTGAACAGACTGAGCTCAAACACAAAGACAGCGCCATATTGTAGCCATGGTAACACAACAATTAAGCTATCAAGATGATTTTGTGCACTTTTTCAAAGTCAACTTCCCAATTAAATCCTAAATGTACGATTTAATTTATCTCTGCTGAAAGTATTAAATATTTTTTAAAAGCAATGCCATTCACAAACAAATTCTATAATGTAGAGTTAATCCCGCTGAGCTTTTTTGATCTTTAACGCAGTCTGCAGCCAAGTTGCTATGGAGGTTAAACAGTCAGATATTATAAGGGCTTATGTAGCAAAATAGCAGCAAATTTGCTTATTTCATAAAATACTTCATAACCAGCGACCTTCTCTCCTCTGGTCTGTTTAAAAACTACAGTCTCAGATCTACACAGCCTCCAGTACTGTTATCAGCAGAAGCAGCAACTTTATACCCTCGGGTAAAACGGACTGAATTTGCTTTGCATTGTCCCCGCATCATTATGATTAATATGGGTACATTATACGGTGTTTCAAGATTTTGTGTTGTGTGCCCCTTTTGAACTTTGAGCCCCTGACTGCAACCAAGATTTTAACCAACATAAAGTAATGGAGAATTGAAAGGTTGAATAACAACACAAGACTTTAATACATTTTGTAAGTAAAAGCCTGGAAAGCCTATATTTGATTTCAGATCCTTTCACTCTGATACCTCTTGATAAAACCCAGTGTACTTCACTAGAGTCAGAAGTCATCTAATTGGTAAACATTCAATCTGGGTATAAATGTAGCTGATTAATGGAGACCTCAAATGTTTGTTTGAGAACATTAGACAACAAGCAGCATTATGAAGAACAAGGAACACAGCATATAGGTCAGAGAGAAAATCATCTCTAAAAATACAATAGGGCAGAAACAGTAATGGTCATTTCCACCCTAAATACACAAAACCACAGTAAAATATGATGGCGTTGTGATTATGCTGTAGGAAGAATATTTGGAAGTGACAGAATCAGAGAACCAGGTCAGAGTTGATGAAAAGATGAATGAAGCTAAATCCATAACACTCCTGGAAGAAAGCATGCTAAAAGCTGCAGAAGAATTGACACAAGTGGTCCTTAGAGCAAAACAGTCCTAAACATACAGCCAACTACAATTTATTATATTCATAAAAATATTAAAATCATGCATCATATTCCCTCCAATTTTTTAGATAGTACTTTGTGTTGATTTACCACAAAAACTCCTGTAAAATGCACTTGTTTGTTGCAGTTTGACCTAATTTTAAGAATTGAAGCTCAAAGGGTACAAATGCTTTTTGAAAGCATTAAAAACATGAAAACCTATGCATCCAGAATAAAGCTTGACTTTTGTAATGGGCTGACATGACATTGACACAGAGCTGAACTGAAAAGGAAACAAGAAAAGAGTGAGGAAGGCAATCTAAAAGGAATGCCACTGGAATCCCCTGGAATCTCCCCACACTCCCTCCAACCCCCCCACCCACCCATCACTGTTCCTAAATCCATAAGAAGTTTTAACATTCTCCACAATGGACAAGGGGAGCTATTCTGTGACCATAATGCAAGGAAACGCTACCTCAGTGCAAAAAATGTCAGGACTACAGAGGCCCCCAGCCCTGAAAACAATCGGCTAGGAAGTTGAGGCAGGTGCCCACCTCCTGTGAAAATATCCTAACGCAACATAAGAGGGAAGGACTGGGTGTGTCTGTCTGTCGACAGCAGCACCAGGGCAATTAAACCATAAAGTCCCAACTGCCCTGCACCACAAATCACTGCACAGCTGCAACACAGAGAGGCTGACAGGCAAAGCACACATACCATTGGACCCTAGGGCAAAACTGGGAATTCAGTCCAAACCATATGGACACATGCTGGTTGCTTTGTGATAAGGAAGTTGAAATGCAGATTCAGGAACTGACATAACTTACCTGGACTCCAGTTGTGTAAAAAAACTTATTGAATTTGCTCTGCGACCACCAGACCGGGTGTGGCTGGTAGCATAGCATTTTATACATTGACAATCATGGGGGGATGGTTTTATTCCAGGAGGTGAAAGTAAAACCTCGAACCCAACTCGAATGAAGTTCGGATGTTGTGTAAAACAAAAATAAAAGCAGAGTACAATGTTTTGCAAATCCTTTTCAACCATTCAATTGAATTCATTACAAAGACAAGATATAAAATTTTCAAACAAATAAACTTTGATTTTTTTGCAGATATGCACTAATTTGGATTATAATGCCTGAAACATGTTCAAACATGTGAAACAGGGCTAAAAGACCGCCCATCCACATACCAAACATTTGCCAAACAATGGCTCCACTAAGCACCCGGTGTGTTTTTAATTACTCAAATTAATGGGAGGGTCTAACCAATTACGAACACTCAATTCAAATATACAAATTAATTACAGATTTTGGATCTAGACTCAACTTAAATCAATTCCAACTTCCCAAAATAGAAAACTAAAATTAGTAGAAATTACAATTTGCAAACTTTACATAAATGGCCACAATATCCCGGCCCCTAATTCATGTATAACAAGAATTATATCTAATGGCATACGTGGCCATTACCAAATACAAGATCAATATTAACATTAGCAGATTTTTAGCTCTCCAATGTTTCTGTATCAACAAAAATTCATTTAAACATCAATTTATGCAGTAGTCTTTTTTTTTATGGTCCATTTGTCTTCTTAGAAAAATTAAAAAGCAAAAACAGTCAATGTTCCGTGACTTCCAAGTTCTTCTCTTGTCCATGTGCATGTATAAAAAGGTGTATGTAATAGAATGTGATGATCAGCATGTCAGTAAATGAGCATCAGTGTAGATTTAGAGCCAGAGGTTCCAGAACTTAACTCAGTTGGAGACAAACATTTATTGTTGTCTCTACACAGCCTCCAGTAGGAGACATATCTTGTTGATCGGCTTCTCCAGCTCATTTGTTCTTGTCTTGACTCGAACACGTCGAATCAATCCACTTGCATCTGCCATGGTTTCTGTGATGCGTCCAATAGGTCAAGAATTTCTCGGTGCAGCCTCGTTGACAACAAGCACCACATCATCAATGACAAAGTTCTTGCGAGTCTTGTTCCATTTCCGTCGCTCTTGCAACATAGGGAGATATTTCACCCATCGTTTCCAGAACAGGTCCACAATGTATTGAGCTTGCCTCCAATGTCTTCGCATGTACAAGTCCTCCTTTTTGAACAAACCTGGCGGTAGCACAGGCTTACCCTTTAACTGGAGCAAATGATTTGGAGTAAGAGCCTCTAAATCATTGGGATCTTCAGAAGAAGGTGTAATCGGGCGATCATTTAATATAGCCTCCACTTCACAAAAAACTGTGTGCAAGCCTTCATCATCTAGTACTTGCTGGTTTGTGATGGAGCACAGCACTCCCTTTATTTCCTGCACCAGGCGCTCCTATACACCACCATAAGGAGGGTTGAAAGTCCACTTTATGCCATCTTGTGCTAAGCATTTTTGGATTTTGCTTTGTTTTAGCTCCAACACGGCTTGCTTTAATTCACAATTTGAGCTGACAAAGTTGGTTCCGTTGTCCGACCTGATTTCCTTGACTTGTCTGCGGCAGATGAATCTCCTGATGGCATTTATGCAGGAATCTGTGTCAGGAGAATGTGCCACCTCCAGGTGAACTGCACGATAGGTTAGACATGTGAAGAGAACTCCATATCTTTTAACAATAGTTCTCCCTCTCTTCTCTTCTATCGGTCCAAAGTAATCAACACCAACATAAGAAAATGGTGGAAGATCATTGGAGAGTCTGTCAATAGGAAGATCTGACATTTTTTGCTCACCTGGCTTTTGTTGTCTTTAACACACCATACAGTCTCTGATGATCTTTCTAGCTGCTGAATTAGCATGAGGGATCCAGTACTGTCGTCGAAGAGTAGAAAGCATGTGATTTCTTCCTCTGTGTCCAACCCTTTCATGGATATGTTGAAGAATGAGCTTTGAAACATGGCTCTCTTTAGGCAATATTGCAGGATGTTTTGTTTCTTCAGGTAATGCTGCTGCTCAGTCTGCCACCCACTCTCAATACACCATCAGCAACAACAGGATCAAGTTTGTACAGATGACTTGACTTCTTCACTGCACCAGAGCTCAGGGCAGCTATTTCATCGCCATAATGTTTTCTCTGCACAAAGCTCGCTATGGCTTCCTCAGCCTTGAAGAGATCATCAGTTGTAAGCTGAACATCCCATTTTATTGTCCTGTTCATTACACATTTTATTTCCACAGTGTGCAGTTAGCATCTTCTTTGTTTGTATCCTTTTTAGTTTCAGAATCCATGCTACACTTTTTAGTTTTGTCCAACTGGAAAAGTACATTAACAGCTTAGTAGTGGGGCACACTTTTTCCAACAAGGCTGCACATGTCAGGATCTGATCTTTAGCCTCTGGATCAATTTCCAAATGGACAGGTCTTTTTTAATCATTGCTGGCCAATGGATCTCAGGTTTTGCGAGGAATTCTGGTCCACTGATCCAGGTGGAAGACTTTAAAAAAGAGCTAATCTTCATGCCTCGAGAGACTGCATCAGCTGGATTCAGCTTTGAGCTGATGTAACTCCACTGAGTAACCTTTGTAAGATCACGAATGATGGACACTCCATTAGCTACATACGTTTTAAACCGTGTCGTTGTGTTTGCAATGTACTGCAGGACGATTGTGCCGTCTCACCAGAAGACTGATTCGCACAGATCGAGTCCAAGTTTAACTGACAGCATTTTGTCCAGACGCACAGCTAAAACTGCAGCAGCAAGTTCAAGTCGTGGTATGGTGACTTGTTTTAATGGTGCTACCCTTGCTTTGCCAATAACAAAGGAAATACACACTTCCTGTTTGTCATTAGATACCCTAAGATAAGACACAACACCAAACCCAGTTTCACTGGCATCACAAAAGTGATGTAGCTGTGCACTTCTTATCTCTCCAAATTCTTTGGGTGTGACGCATCTTCTGACACTAAAGTTGTCAAGAAGAACCAAATCTTCGACCCATTTTTTCCAAATTTGTGCCTTTTCTGGTGGAATTCTCTCATCCCAGCCAAACTTCACTTTACATAAATGTTGAAGAATCTGTTTAGCAGGGAGAATAACTGGAGCTAAGAAACCCAAAGGGTCGTAAATAGAGCTGACAATGGACAGAATACCACGCCTTGTTAGAGGTTTGTGTTTGTTTACAATGCTAAAGGTGAAAACATCCTGTTCAACATCCCATTGCACCCAAAGGGCTCTTTCAGTGGGAAGCTGGTCCCGGCTAAGATCTAGCATCCTTACACCTGTTGCTCTATTTTCTTCAGGGATCTGACAGAGGACAGAGCGCTCACTACACACCCATTTATTGAGCCTAAATCCCCTGTTGGCACACACCTCAGTGAGCTGTTGATAAAGAGAAATGGCCTGCTGAACAGTCTGTACAGACCTGAGACAGTCATCTACATAAAAACTGTGTCTGTGTTAATAATCTCTTCTGGGTACAGATGTTCATTGTCATCAGCAGTCTTTAAAAGTGCATATGTGGCACAACTAGGGGAAGAGACTGCACCAAAAATATGGACCAACATTCTATGCTCAACAAGTTCTTTTCTGATGTCACCGTTGGGCCACCAGAGAAAACGTAGGTAATTTACATGTTCTTCAGCAACTCTGACTTGGTGGAACATCCCTTTAATGTCTGTCATAAGTGCTATTGGACCTTGCCGAAAACAAATGAGCACACCTAATAAGGTGCTAGTCAAATCTGGTCCTTGTAACAGCTCTTTGTTCAGTGATGTTCCAGCAAACGTTGCAGCACAATCATAGACAACCCGCAGTGTTTTCTTGCGGGGGTGGTAGACCCCATGATGAGGTACATACCCCACCTTTCCTTCCTCATGTTCCACTTGATCTTGTGGAATGATTTCTGAATGTCCTTCCACACTAACATTATGTATAAATTCTTTGTATTCTTCAAAAAATAGCTTATCCTTCTGAAATCGTTTTAACAGACGTTGCGCCCTCTGCTGGGCCACCTGTTTGTTGTTGGGCATTTTTACGTCAGGATTACGAAAGGGTAACTTCAGGTAATAATGACTGTCTTTAAGCACCGCTGACTTTGACATAATGTCCATGAACTGTTTGTCTTCTACAGACATTTCAGTATGCTCATTGCACTGGTGCTCTACAAAATCCTGGTTATACTGACTGACCAGCATCTCTTCCAAACTACTTATAGAGACACGGTTCACCTGAATAGAACCAGCAACATGTCCATTTTCTTCACTACCCTGACTGAGTGGACCATTAACAACCCAACCAAGGCGTGTTAGCACAGCATAAGGCCCACTACCTTCACTGTTAACTATTTTCCAAGGTTCTAATGCTTTGGGAGAATTTACACCAATGAGCAGCCCAATGCCAGCATCTATTGGTGTCAACTCAACACCTTTTAGATAAGACCATTTTCTTAAGTCTTCCTCTTTAGGGATATTTTCTTTAGTGACAGGAATGGATTGTTAAGTATATACATCAGGCAACTTCAAGTACACATTTTCTTTTAAAGCCGCTACTTCCAAACCAGATAATCTATAGCTACTTACATGCCTTTCCTGACCCATGGTTTTCAGCATGATTTCCACTTTCTTTCCAGACACATTTAACTGCATCATCAAAGCCTCTGTACAAAATGTTGCAGAGCTGCCTGGATCTAAAAAGGCATAAGTCTCCACAATCTTTGTCCCCTTTTCCAACTTTACTTTTACTGGGACAACTGACAGAGCACACTCATTAGACCCGGCCCCAGTGTAGCTACCAACATTCAAGGATACAAGAGCATTCGAGACTGGTGACTCTTCACCCTCAGTCTTAACTGTGTGATGCTGCTGCTCTGCTGGTTCAATATGCAGAACCGTAGGGTGACTCTTCACCCTCAGTCGAGGCTTGTTAAAAGCTGTGGACAGTTTTTACTTGTATGCCCTTTCTGTAAGCAGCCAAAGCAAATACCTTTACTTTTAATGAATGTCACCTTTTCTTTGTTGGTTTTCCTCTTAAAGGAGTCAAATTTTTCCATGCAATGACTTCTGTGACAGAATAAGCACAGAGTTTTAGGCACCTTTACATCCTCATGATTAAACTGGAACTGTTTGTCATTGCTCTGTTTAGAAACTACAGCGACAGAAGTGACAAAACTGCTGCTTTTAGTTTTAAAAGGAACCTTTGATGGGTTTAAAACCATGTTTTCTTTTGCAGTTTGACTTTCTCCAAAAACAGGATCTAATGCAGCTTTTGTTCGTTTTTCCAAAAATCGCCATTTTTCACAAAGTCTAAAAGGCAACTTTGAAACAAGAATCCTCATATTGGTTGAGTTTTAAAGCTCATCAATAAACCCAGCTTCATCCATTGTGTTGAAACAACTTCTTAGAAATAATGTATAAGCTCTTAAAGCAGTGGCATCATCAGACTTTAAAACTGACCAATTCAGAGCTTTATCTATAAATGCAGATGTTATTTTTGCTCTGTTACCAAAGTTCCACTCAAGCTGTTTTTTGGCTTCTACATAAGCAGTTTGTGGACTCAAGTGCAGACAACTTCTCACTAAAGTTCTTGGCTGACCTGAGGTAAACTGTTGTAAGTATAAAGCCTGTCCTGCATGTTATCCGTCTTAGTTTCTATTCCTTGCTCAAAAGCCTTAAGAAAGGATCTAAAATGCAAAGGATCTCCACTAAAAACAGGGATTTCTACAGATGGCAGGAGTGACAGTCTGCTGTTTTACAAGCATCTCAGTGTTTCATTCTGCTTCTTCATGATCTCTGTTAAAGCACTACTATGAACATCAACCTGAGATATTTGTCTTGGGCTTTTCCCTTCCGGTTTCACTTTTAATGTTTCATTAATAGATGTCTCTTGGGGCATTTGCAAAGGTGCAAGAGTTGCCGATCGCTTCTGTGCTCTTGGAGCCTTTTGAGCTGTAGCAGCGGGTATGAACTCTGTAGATGCTGTGGAACCTGATGTATCCTGGCTTGCGACGTCAGCGCTGGAACTTTTCTGTTCTTGCGCAGAGTTGTAGATTTTCATCTTTGCATCCGCCTTCACCAGCTTGGTCCTCAAAGCCAATGCTTCTTTTTTTGCTTTTAACTGGAGTTCTTCCAGCTCGAGCGCATGTTTTTCTTGCAGCGCATCCGCCTCCGCTTTCAGAGCGGCTCTTTCCACCTCGGCTTCCATGAGCACCATTGAAGCCGCACGGGAACTCGAACTCCGAGCACTGAAGCTTTACTCATTATACTGGGCGCCGTGCTGGCAGTCTTGCTGGCTGGTTTAGCTGCGGACCCAGATCGCCTTTCAAAGTCGTTTGTTGCGCAGTCTATGAGACGCTGTCATCCGGCTCAACGTCACGGTCATGAGATGCCGCCTTTGATTCAACGTCTAATGCTGAACATACTTCTCTCTTCTGTGCATCAGGATCGCCTTTCATCCAAACTTCGATCTCATCCAAGAACTCTTTAAAACTGATCAACTTCGGTTCATACCAATCGTCGTGATCGGTTTCTTTTTCATCATCGTTCAGAAGTCTTTGAACTGAAGATTGCAAGTACATAAACTCTGCTAAATAATTATTAAAAGTTTTCATATGCTCATGTATGGAGGGTTTTGATTCTCCATTATCAATTAAAGCATAAATGTCATTTCTTTTTCTTGTCAGAATGCCGAGTTTGGCTCTGCGCCTTTTAATTAAAGAGTTCCCTTTCCTTTTGAAATCCTTCATCTTGTTCATCCATTTTCAACACAAACTTCGTTTCTCTAAATCCAAAAGATAATTGTCCAAAACAAACTTTTCAATTTGCAGCTCAGCGTCGCTGCTTTCTCCAACAAAGTGTCACATTTACTCACGAACTTTGTGCGTCTTCTCCAAGTCCATTCCATGAAGTTTCAGTCGCCCAAGTGCGATCATCCAATCTTCCAAGCTTTTCTAATCTCCAAAGGTTCCAAAGATGGTCCAAAAAATGATTTTTTGACTTAAATGTCGCGGCCTTCTAGTTTCCAAAAAGCAATACTCCAACAAAGGCCGTGGGTGTTAACAGGTGGTCTCTGATTTGAACGCACTTTCCAACTTAATTTGTTTGAAAAAATATATTATTTATTTCTAGTACAAAAAAGCGACAAAACAATTACCAAAATTGTCCTACAACTTAGTCAAAAAAAATGAAAGTAAACTTAACATGACGTTTCAAGTACAAAAAGGTAAAAAGTGTAAATGAAAAGTGGTCAAAAAAATCATTTACAAAAGACCTCCCATCCACACACCAAACATTTGCCAAACAATGGCTCCACCAAGCACCCCGTGTGTTTTTAATTACTTAAATTAATGGTCTAACCAATTACCAACACTCAATTCAGATATACAAATTAATTACAGATTTTGGATCTAGACTTAACTTAAATAAATTCCAACTTCCCAAAATAGAAAACTAAATTAGTAGAAATTACAATTTGCAAACTTTACATAAATGGCCACAACAATAAGTGATAAGTTATTTACTGTTATGGTCTGTAAGATATATTTATTCTCAGTACTAGATGTGGTCTCAACAAATCCATGACATTTCAACAATATTATTTTACTTTTTATCTGGAAATAGTGTCTGTTTATTCTTGGCATACAGTCCTCTGTATTAATTATTGCTCGAAAGGTCTTGCCATACCAGTTTATTCCTCTGTATTTGTAGCGTCCCGGTTGAAAAGATGGTCTCTTTAACTCATGGTTCACGTTTCTTTATTTAACAGTCTTTATACATGAACACACCATAAGAGCTATAAACATACAAATAAAACACCATTAGTAACTCTTAGTGGTTCTAACCTTTTCCCTTAACCTATAAAACTTACTTTATGTAATAACATTACATTTACAATACATGTATTTAATTAACTAACATTTCTATATTAAAAATTAACTCAAATGTATTCCAACTGTTTCAACTGTTTGACAGTTAATCAAATATTAATACCATTTCATATTGAAACATAAACATCACATTCAACAAATACAATACTCTTGTTAAAACACCCACCTTGTTCCCTCATCAACCGAGCGCTAGTTAATTGATTGCCTGGACCCCAATTGAACCATTTCTTAGCTATCTCCCTTCAACCGTGACTCGTATGCTTGCTCACTCTCTGCACTATGTCCAAAACAGCCAACTGTCAATTACCGTCAGAGGTTTGTGTAGATCGCCTAGCAACCTTGTCCCCCCAAAAATCCTCTTTAATCAAAAGATTGGTCAAAAGGCAACAAACAACTCCTGGCCAAATGAGGAAACAACATAAAAAAAAAAAAAAAACAAACAAAAAAATCAATTGATATATGTATCAATAAAGTTATTTACACTCCCACCAAATCATTAGAACTTAAGTTAAACAGTCTCTAATAGTAGAACCAGTTTCTGTACTGGACGTTCCACTATAGAAGCCTTGCTGGGACATTGTCCTTTCTCCATCTTCCGTTCTCCAAAACGAGTCTTCACTTTTCTTACAAGTCCGTCCTTATCAGTTACTGTGCTTATCACACGTGCTAATCTCCATTCATTACGAGGTAAGTCATCCATCTTCTCCATGACAACATCTCCGACCTTCAAGTTTCTTCTTGGAGTGTGCCATTTCTGCCTTGTTGCGATGTTGGATAGATACTCCCTTTTCCAACGTGACCAAAACTGCTCTGCTAGATACTGCACCCGCCGCCACCTTTTCCGTGCATAAATGTCTTCTTTGATGAATTTACCTGGAGGAGGCAGGGCTACCTTTGACTTCATAGTGAGCAGGTGATTTGGAGTCAATGGATCGGGACTGTTTGGGTCACTGAGGTTATCCACTGTAAGAGGTCGGCTGTTCACAATCAACATTGCTTCATAAAAGAATGTCCTTAAAGATGCATTGTCCATCCTGTATGAAAAAAGTGAAGCTGTTGAGCATAGAATATTTTGAACAGTTCTGATTTGTCTTATACGCCTCCATTGTGGCTTGAATGAGGAGTGTGCATTTTGAAGTCACACTGCTTTTCGGCTAGAAATGTGGTAATGCGGTTAGAGTCCAGTTGTTTTAAAGCTTTCTGCAGTTCATTTTTAGCTCCAACGAAGTTGCTTCCTTGATCACACCTTATCTCGCTGACTGTTCCTCTTATGGCTATAAAACAACGGAGCGCGTTGATAAACGCGTCTGTGGTCAAGTCGTCTAGCATTTCTATATGTATCGCTCTGCAACATAACGTTTATGCACCTTTCTAGCTTGTTTGGTTATAAAAGGACCAAAACAATCCATTCCAACGGTGGCGATGGCTCTAAACGTGTTGTTGGTAGATCAGACATTTTCTGTTGTTCTATTCCTCTTCTGAGTCTGCGACACTTTACACATTGGTGTATAAACTTTGCTATGACTTTGTTGATACCTGGAATCCAAATTCCATTTGATCTGATCTCATTAATTGTCAGTCCTTTCCCTTGATGTTGCACTTTATCGTTGAAATGAGCAATTAGCAGTTGAGTGACATGGTGACCTTTTGGAACTATTATTGGATGTTTCAGTGAGGAAGAGAAAGAAGCATCCGTTAACCTTCCTCCCACCTTAAGGAGTCCATCACTATCGAGAAGTGTCCATTTGAAACAGTTTGTTTTTATGAGGAAGAGCCTTTCCATGTTTCATCATCCTTATTTCCTTTGCGTATTCTTTTACTTGTATGTCCTTTAGAATAACACTTTGAGCATTTTGCCTTTCTTGTACTGTGCTATGACTCGTTGTTTTATCTCTTTTGGCACAGCGAATCAGTCTAGCAATGGCTTGGGTGGCTTTGTACCAAGAAGAAAACTTTGTTAACTTGCTGCCAAACCCTTTTTTTCAGTTTTGAAGGTGCTCAGTGCTTGTGCCTTTTTAACTTCTGGATCTCCAAGTGGCAAGTTTACATCTATCTTTGCAGATGGAGGAATTTCTTTGTCCCACAGAAACAGTGGCCCTTTGAACCAGTCAGATGAAATGAGCTCACTTGCACTTGAGCCTCGGGAGGCAATATCAGCTGGGCTTGGTTCAGAAGAGACAGATCTCCACTGCTGGGGTGTGCTGTTGAGCCTTATCCTTTGAACTTGATTTGAAACAAAGGTATGAAAACGGCGTGCCTCATTATTGATGTAGCCCAAAACTACTTTAGAGTCTGTCCAGAAATATTCATCAATCTGTGTCAGTCCAAGCTCATCCTTTAATACGTTGCTCGCAGTCCTTTCCCTTGATGTTGCACTTTATCGTGGAAATGAGCAGTTAGCAGTTGAGTGACATGGTGACCTTTTGGAACTATTATTGGATGTTTCAGTGAGGAAGAGAAAGAAGCATCCTTTAACCTTCCTCCCACCTTAAGGAGTCCATCACTATCGAGAAAAGTGTCCATTTGAAACAGTTTGTTTTTATGAGGAAGAGCCTTTCCATGTTTCATCATCCTTATTTCCTTTGCGTATTCTTTTACTTGTATGTCCTTTAGAATAACACTTTGAGCTTTTTGCCTTTCTTGTACTGTGCTATGACTCGTTGTTTTATCTCTTTTGGCACAGCGAATCAGTCTAGCAATGGCTTGGGTGGCTTTGTATGGCTTTGTACGGCTGTCAGTTCGAGTCTGGGTATTGTTGTTACTTTAATAGGAGCAACTCTGGTCTTTGCTGTAACCAAAACACAATGCACCTTAGCATCTTCGTTTGTATATCTTAAATACGAACACTGACCATAACCATATGAACTGGCATCAGAAAAGTGATGCAGCTCTGTTTTTACTAATTGGCCAAAGTCTTTAGGAACATAACAGCGTGGTATTGTTATTTTCTCCAAGTTCCTTAAGTCATCCTTCCATTTATTCCACATTGGCTTTAGTTCACTGGGAAGGGGATCATCCCAGCTTGTACCTTGTTTGCATGTTTCTTGAAGCACTCTTTTACCTGTGAGCACAAAGGGGGAGATGAATCCTAATGGGTCGTACAAAGATGCAACTATAGATAGAATGCCACGCCTTGTATCAGGTTGGTTGTTGGGGCGAAAGCGAAACCGTAAAGTGTCTGAGTCAATGTGCCAGTGAATACCTAGCGCTCTTTCAAGTTTAGAGTCATTAAACGCTAGGTCACATGCTTGCTGTGGAGAGGCACGTTCAGATGGTGGAATGCTTTCTAACACTGTTTTGTCATTACTTACAAACTTGTGGAGTCTGAGGCTACCTGAAGCACAAAGTGTCTGAGTTTCATGGATGAGCTAATAGCTTCCTTGATGCTTGCAGTACTTGTGACACCATCATCCACATAGAAATCTTTCATTATGAACTGAGATGCAAGGGGAAACTGGGTCTTGTTTTCATTTGCAAGATGTTTTAGTCCATAATTTGCACATCCTGGAGAAGATTTGGCTCCGAAGAGATGTACCTTCATTCTAAACTCTTGGGGTTCCGTGTCTAAGTTGCCATTTTTCCACCATAAAAATCTTAAATAGTCTCTATTTGCTTCGTTCACTTGAAATTGATGGAACATTTTTTCAATGTCGCGTAGTAATGCAACTTGATGTCGTCGGAATCTCATTAGAACACCAATTAGATTGTTCAGCAAATCTGGGCCTGACATTAAATGATCATTGAGACTGTTTCCTTTGTATTTTGATGAGGCGTCAAAGACTACTCTGAGTTTGTCTGGTTTTTGAGGATGATATATTCCGTGGTGAGGAATATACCACTTTTCTCCTTCTTTTGCTTCATTGTGAATTTCCTGTGCCTCACCCTTCTCTATGACTTCGTTCATAAACTTTACATATTGTTCCTTGTATCTTTGGTCTTTTGACAGTTTGTTTTTGAGGCTTTGAAGTCGTACAGTGGCCATTTTTTTATTGTCTGGTAATAGAGGTCTTTCCTTAAATGGAAGTGGCATTTCATAATGTCCTTCATAGTTTTTATAAATGTATTCAGAAAGAGAATGTCATCTTGAGACACTGATTTGTTATCCTTGTTATCATCCTTAAAGTCAGACTCGAGAACCTTGAGTGCATCAGCGGGAGTCATTAAAGGAAGCTCTTTGATTGTGACTCTGTGACACACAGCAGATATGCTAAAAGAGTCACTGTGAGATGATGTGGGGCCTACGATACTCCAGCCCAATGCTGTGCGGACAGCATAGGGTTCACCTTCTCCTAAGATGACCTGCCTTGGAGCTAATGCCTTGGAACAGTTGTAGCCAATTAACAGCCCAACTTCACATTCTAGCTGTGGGGGGATCTCATTCACTATTACCTTGAGATGATCCCATTGCCTTGCCGTTTCACAGGAAGGAATGTGAGCGGTTAACCGGTATGTCTGAAGAGTTGTATCCTCTCACCTTGAGACCTGAGACACGTTCGCTTGGCACAACTGCATCCTTACCAAGCATTTTAGTAAGTTTTAACCTTATTGGGGTTGCTTTAGCTTTGAGATCGTTGGACACATCACAGTCAATGAACACTGTATCACTTTGGGTGTCCAAGAGTGCATAAACAAGCCTTTCTTCACATGGTTGTTGCTCTGAAGAAACCCATACTGGTACGATCATAGAGGTGCTTATACATTGTTCATTGGTTCTTGCACTGAGAGACAGGGTTGCTGCAGTCTGTTCAGGGCTCATTTGAAATTGGCTTGTCTGTGATTGTCGTTGTCATAGTTAAAGTCATGCAGACAGGTAGGGTGTTTTTTCTTGCATATTTCACATACATGTCTGTAACGACAGTCCTTTGCGCCGTGTCCGGGTTTAAGACACCCATAACAAAGTCTTTTGTCTTTTATGTATTTCCTTCGTTCCTCGAGTGGTTTGTCTTTGAACTGAGGGCAACTGTGAAGTTTGTGTCCGTTGTCTTGACAGAGCATGCATGTTGGTTTAACATTTGACCTTTGTTTTGTGCCTTCCGTTTCTGTTACCACTTGCGTATGGAGAACACTGGAGGTGGGCCTTTTTTCTTTCTGGTTAACTTTGCTGGTTATTTTGGTGAAGTCTGTTGAGTGAAGAGCCTGAAATGACGTAATTGGATTGCACACAATCTCAGCTTCAGTGGACATAACTGAATGGGAGCAGAAACTATAGAAGCCTTTTGAGCTGCTCTGTCAACATGAACACTGCTCTCGCTCTTTATCTCCTGGTCAAAGGTTATTAATCTAACTGCAGCCTTTAACTCCTTTTCAGCCTTTAATCTCTCTAACTCACGTTTTTGAGATTCTAACTCCTTTCTCTGTCTTTCCTCCAAAAGTTGAATCCTTTCTTTGTTTTTCTTCTTCTAATAACACTTCATGCTATGCCTCCTTGGCAGCTAACTCTGCTGCAGCCTCTACTCTCTTTACAGCTACTACTGACCTTGTAGAGTTTGAATTACTGGCAGCTGAGCATTTACTTGAGTGTGTGATGGAAGAACTGTAAATGGATTGAGCATAGTCTGGATCAAGAAGTTCACATAGACGTGCCTTCACTTCCCCACTGTCATAGTCATCTATGCCTGAGAGTCTTTCATATGCAACTCTGATAATGTCATTGGTGACTGCTTCGCATGCATCTATAAGTCACCTTGTGTCACTACAGGGAGTAATGATTTCTCTTATTTCTGTGTATAATGTTGAGGAAAAATGACTATTTTTAGTGTTCAACACAGTTTAAACCTTTTAGAACGAATTTCTTAAGTTTGAACAGGTTTGTGTTAGTGATTTAAAACCCGAAGAACTATTGCTGGGTTAAGCATTTAAAGTACAAAGGAGAATAGAGATCTGCAGGAGAGCTTCGGCTCAGATCCCTGGGGTCTTTAAGACCCCAGATCCCTGGGGTCTTAAAGACCCCAGTCTTAAAGATTTGAGAATACTCTTGGAGGCAAACTAGTCAGTCTTTGGCCCACTAAGAAGTGTGCAGGTGTCAGAGGCTGTGGCTCATCCACATCATTGTGCACCTATGTTAGAGGGCTGGAATTTATTATAGCCTCTGCTTCAGTAAGAGTCGTCCACATTTCTTCAAAACTTAGTTTTTCTCTGCCGAGTACGTTTCGTAGGATTACTTTTACAGACCTGATGAGTCTCTCCCAAAATCCTCCCCACTAGGATGCTCGTTCAGCAATGAACCTCCAGGTGATGCCCTCCTCAGAGAAGAAGTTTTGCAGCTGTGAGTCTTTAATGCTTTCCCAGAGCTTCTTTAAATACTGTTCAGCTCTCTTGAATGTCATTGCGTTATCTGAGTAGATCACTTTACACAAGCCTCTTCTTGAGATGAATCTTTTTAGAGCCAGCAGAAAGTTTTTCGTGGACAGGTCTGAAACCAGCTCTAGGTGGACTGCTCTAGTTACAGTGCAACATATGATTTTCTCATGGAGCCTTGTTCCTTTACATAGAGCAGCCCTGCAAAGTCTACACCTGTGACCTCGAATGGTGGGGATTCTGTGATTCTATTTTTTGGCAGTGGTGCAGTAGTCTGTTATCCCGCCTTGGCATTGAACTTTTTACAAAATGTGCATCTTGACACAACTTTCTTGACCACATGGCGTGCTCTCACGATCCAATATCTTTCTCTAGTTTGCACTAAAGTGTCTCGTACACCTGCATGCATCATTTTCTCATGTTGCCACTGCACTAACATTTCTGTGTATCTGTGATGACCAGGTAAAATCCATGGGTGTCTTTCTCTGTATGAAAGTTCGGATTGTTGCAGCCTTCCTCCAACAGAAAACAGCTCATCTTCATCCAGAAATGGTTTCAGTTCTTGAATTTTAGAGTCGGTGTTGAGGCATTTATCTTGCTTCAGCATGTCAATTTCTGACTTGAAACACTGATTCTGAGTCACCTTTATCCAGAGTTTTTCTGCCTTTTCCAACTCTTCTTTTGTCAGCTCACCACTGATTTTTGCACTTGAGCGAGCATTTGTGATAAATCTCCTTATCCAGGCTGTCACTCTGTCCTTAGCTTGCTGTATTTTTCCAGCTTATTGGTTTTAAGTACTTGGCATCTTGATTTACCAAGTGTACCGCAACCTGGTGTTTGGATCTCATTTCAGATCTCACCCCATCTTCCTGAACAGGTTCCTGGATGTTTTCTGACTGATCAGGTAATGTTAGTCTGCAAGGTCCATGCCACCACCATGTGCTCTGGATCAGCTCTTGGAGAGACAAGCAACCCTCTGGTGGGAAGATCAGCTGGATTGATTTTCTCTTGGCAATGCGACCATGCCTGTGGATCAGTTAGAGACTGGATTTCTGTAACTCTGTTGGACACGAACTGCTTCCACCTACCGGCAGAGCTTCGAATTCAATGCAGCACTATCATAGAGTCTGTCCATAAATGTAACCGGGTTTGGTCTAGTTGAAGAGCTTTAATGAGCGTGCTCCCGATCCTGGCGGCTATTACGGCTCCCATTAGCTCCAGTCGTGGCAGTGTCATCATTTTAAGTGGAGCCACCCTGGAATTAGATGCCACCAGACTAGGGCTGAAACGATTCCTCGAGTGATTCGAGTACCTCAATTATTAAAATTCCTTGAGGAAAATTGACCTGCCTCGAAGCTTCGTTAATTTATGTTTTATCATTTAGCGCACCGTGTTTCAGCCGGAAAATTATTTGCGTTGAGCGGAGCTCTGACTTCCGCCTCTGAGTTGTTGACGGAAGCTACGTGTTAGCGGCATAACGTCCAATCTTCAAGTTTGGCCCGCGGGGATTTTACTGATTGGTGATAATTCCGGGTTTTCATCGTTTTTGTGGGACCAATAAACATCCTTAAAATGACCGGCGCGATGCCGGGAGTTCGGCAGCCTTTCTGCTCCGGAGCTCCTGGGTGAACGGCGGGAAGAAGCTGAGGAGGATTTATACAGGTGAGCGGAGAGACTGAACACGGCGGGCGACTGAGGGTTGATGCTTACAGGGTAAGAGCAGCTTTACGGACGAACCGCACAATAAACTTATATCATCCCGGTCTGAACAAACGGGAGGCGGAACATGGCTGGTAGATGAGTTTCTGAACGGAGGAGCCGTAAATATCCCGTATTGCTCCCCCGGTCTACAAAAAAGTAACTGGTAGGGAAGCATAGCTTCACTATGTTGCGTTCAACTTGGGTGGGAGATGAAGAGCCAAATGTATGAAGCATAAGTGTCCCTTGCTTTGTGACAAGTAGCTGCAGTGCTCTCACAACATTCTCGTGCACAAATCTACCTTGACTTCCTCCATCTAATAGGCAACGGACCATCTTCTTGCCTGTAGGTCCAACCGCCCATGCTTTGGCAGTTTGCAGCAGCACAGTGCTTTCATTATTAGGCTTGGTTTCCTCAGCTTGGGGAATTACAGAGGAAATAACGGTTTCCATATTGGTAGAGACTGTAGGGGCTGGGGTCTCGTTTTTATCACAAAGAGCTATGTGATGCTTGCCGCCACATGTGGCACATGACCCACCCTTAGATCTGCAGAACCTTGCGATGTGTTTCTGTCCTAAACACACAAAGCATCTGCCAAGCTTCTTCAGTTTCTCTTTACGCGCTGACACCCCATGTTCTGGACAGTTTTCAGCCTTATGTTCAGCGCTATCACAGAAGAGGCAGGATTGAGTCCTTTGATTAGCAGTGTGGAGTGCAGCTGCTGATGCCATGCTTGGTTTCTTTTGCTTTGTGTCAGTGAATCCATATGATTTGCTGCACAATCTGGGACCAGGTAGAGTTTCCTTTTGATTATATGATCTCATCATTTGCAAGGCTCTCCCTCTACTCTGAACTTCTTTCTGTAGAAACTCCAGTACTTGATGCACCTTCCACTCATCCTGATCTCCCCTCTGACGGCTGTACTCAAGAGACAGTTCTTCTGGCATCATCTGGAGCAGTATTGGGCATAACAGGCCTCCGTATGTGTCTGACACTACTCCCAGTGACTCCAAGCTTCTAATTTGAACTTTGCATTCATCATACAACACTCACATCAGAGAATTTCTTTACAAGAGTCAAATTCAGGAGCTTTGACATGTGAGCGTTTATTATTAAGTCCTTTCTTCCAAATCTGCTTTTTAGTATCTTAACTGCAGCATCATAGTTACTGTCTGTCAGAGTGAGCCCTGCTACAGCCTTCGCAGCTGTGCCTGTTAGGTAAGTCTTCATGTATGTAAACTTCTCTCGTTTACAAAAAGCTTCGTTACTGTGAATAGCTGTCTTGTATTGGCTCCAAAATTCTTGCCATAAGCTAACATCTCCGTTGAATTTGTCAATTATCAGCTTAGGCAGCCTCACTGTAGCATTACTGTGCTGTGTGGAGTTTGCGTTGGTCTCACTCACTCGCGCCTGTCGGGGCTCTGTACTCACAGTTTCTAACGTCCTTATCACTCGTTTAGCACGTTCGTTTGTACTGATGATGCGGTCGTTATACTCCTCTGCGAGTTCGGTCTCCGCCTCCACTTCGTCCAGCGGAGTGTGCTCCTCAATAGTGCGGTTCAGCTCATTCAAACTGTCCCCCTTAGCCATTAACACAGCCAGCATTTCCCGCACTCGTCCGACTTCCGAGTCATCCTTTAATAATTCACTATCAATCTGATTCAGTAGTCGCATAGTAGAACTTCGTATTGTCCGGCGCTTCATCCTTATTCTTTCAATACGCTGTTCTCCGCTGTCTTGTCGCTCCATGCCACTTCCTTGCGCCTCCATGTCTCCTGTGTCCTGGGTTTCGGCACCAAAAATGTTGAATATGTAATTAGGCCAATAATTCATATTGGTTTAACCAGTGGTTGAGATTGGTTTGATTATAAAAATATTTGCACTTACTCTTACACTTATGGAAGCACTGACGGATAAAACAAGTAACTGTAACTTGGTATCAAATAATTAGAATAATGGATTATTCTTAGTTTCTTTTCAGAAATGTCTCTAATAACTCACATTATGATTATAATAAGAGTAACTAATAAGTTATGGTTATTATAATATTATAAATGAATGCTAAATCAGAGAAACTAAAAGGTTATAAATATAATTTTGGCATTGAACTTGAAATGGTGTAAAATGTGTAACTGTAATTAAAGGTCACTGATGTTGTGTTGAAGGTAGATGGTAGGTGAAAGGCCAGGGGGAAAGAGGAACTGATCAGAGAGCAGAGATGACCAAGGCCTTATTGCTAAACTTTGACTTTCCTAACAAAAGGTTGGACAGGCAACAGACGTAAGAGGACTGTTGAGCAACTCGGGGATCATTAGAACAGGGTCATTAGAGCAGAGATCAGGTTATAAGGTATCCAAGACGGTGATAGATATGAGATCATCTGTCCAAGCAGTCAGCCAATGAGACAGGCACAGCAACAAAGCTAGCCAATGCAAATGCACCAAAAGGGTGGATAAACCCTTTAAAAGGTGGGTGCAAAAGAGGAATATTTGTTTGGATCCTTCAGGTAGCTACGAGCCAAGATCGAGCTGGACAAAGAACTCTGCAGCTGCAGAAGAGCCGGGGCCACAGAGTCGAAGACTGTTCTGCACATGGGGACCAAACCGTTAGCCCCACAACATGTGGCTTCAAATTGCACTTCTCATATCAACTGGGTTTAGACCCCAAAGACAAAGACCAAGGCAAAGATGAAGATAAAGACAAAGATAAAGACAAAGGCAAAGAGGAAGAACTGGTGTGTTCCTTCCATGGGACCAGGAAGATTGTGAGACGAGGAGAAGGGAGCTACAGAGCTGCAAGACAAGAAGCTGAGGACCGCTACACGCATGAAGTCACCCTGAGGTCAGGGTGACCTCAGGGTGACTTCCTGAGGGGCCTCAGGAAGTCCCCTCAGGAAGTGGGACTTCCTGAGGCCCGCTCCTCGGGCCTCAGGAAGTCACCCTGAGGCCCGAGACCTGCCGCTCTAAGTCAGTACTCTTCCTGTACTTATTTGATTATTTCTGCTACTGTATTAAGCTGTACTGACCCTTGCAAAATTGCCTTATTAATAAAATAATTAGCATTAAGAAAATCTAAAAGATGTTGTGGACATTCAATTAATGAGTCACCTTAAAGTTCTTTGATGGTTGTAAAATAGCTATGAAGTTTGATTCTGGGAGGAAAAAGTAGAAATGTTTTATAGGTTGCTTTTAGCCAAAACAACACCCTTGGGACTCGCCCGAGTCACTAAAACCAACCTGGTTCAGTAACAAGTGCAAGTTGTAATAAAGAGAAAGAGCGAACGTTAACAGGTGTGCTCTGTGAAACTAGCTGATTGCAGGCTTCTCAATCTGGCTAATTCACAGGGTGAAGAAGGGTGGGAAATCTGGATGGAGGTCGTCAGAAACCAGGCTAGTCTTTCTCGACGCCAGCTTAAACAGTTTACTTCAGTTCTGGACAGGGTAAAATCCCAGCAGATTTAGGAAACTCAATTCACCCTGGTAGCACATCTCCCTCCTCTGACAAGGGGAAGTAGAGAGAGAGAGAAGGGGGGTGTTTCGCAACAACACTGTCATCATGGAAAAATAATATATAATAATAAAATCATTTATATAGATATTTTCACCCTGTGGTTTGTACTATAAAGTACCTATGACATGGTTGTTTACTAGACTCTAGTGAATCTGGAAAAGAGGACGGTAGGAGAGGTGGCTGGTAGCCAATAGAGGCTTCAAAAGGGGAAAAGCCTGTAGCGGCCGAGATATGTGTGTTGTGTGCATACTCCACCCAAGATAGGTGGGTGCTCCAAGAACCAGGATCAGATGCACAAACACAACGCAGGGTATTCTCCAACTCCTGATTAAGTCTCTCACATTGCCCGTTGGTCTGGGGTGGAACCCAGAAGATAGACGGGGCTGGGCCCCTAGCGCGGAGCAAAAATCCTTCCACACACGCGAGATAAACTGAGGCCCTCTATCAGAGACAATCTCAGATGGGATGCCGTGCAGGCGGAAGACATGCTGCAAAAGGAGTTTGGCTGTCTCGGGGGCCGACGGGAGCTTGGACAATGCCACTAGGTGGCATGCCTTGGAGAACCTGTCAATGATGGTGAGAATGACTGATTTATTATGGGAGGGGGGAAGACCAGTGATGAAGTCCAGGGCAATGTGAGACCAGGGACGTGAAGGGACTTCGAGAGGCTGAAGCAGGCCAGCAGGAGGACGGTAGGACGATTTACCCCTAGCACAGGTGCTGCAGGCCCTGACATATTCCTGCACATCCTGGTTAAGGGATGGCCACCAGAAATAGCGTCGGAGGAGTCCAATAGTGCGGCTAACCCCAGAGTGACAGGAGAACCTTGATGCGTGACCCCAATGGATCACTTGACACCGCACAGAGGTGGGGACAAAGGTTCGATTGGGGGGACCTCCTCCAGGATCAGGTTCACCTGCTTGGGCAGCTTTGAGGGAGCTCTCCAGCTCCCATGTGATGGACCCGACCGTACAGGTCGGCGGGAGGATACTCTTGAAGGAGTCGTCCAAGCTGTCAGGGGAATGCTGTCTGGAGAGGGCGTCTGGTTTAGAATTTTTGGACCCGGGGCGGTATGTGATTGTTAGGTTGAACCGGGAAAAGAACAGCGTCCAGCGGGCCTGTCTAGGGTTCAGGCAAGCGCAAGGCAAGCAGACTGCAGGTAGGCTAAGTTTTTATGGTCTGTCCAGACCAGGATGGGCTGCTCTGTCCCTTCAAGCCAGTGTCGCCATTCCTCCAAAGCCAATTTGATGGCTAGGAGCTCCTTGTCCCCAATGTTATAATTGCGTTCGGGAGGAGTGAAACGTTTAGAGAAAAAGGCGCATGGGTGAAGCTTATTATCGAGGTGAGATCGTTGGGACAGAACAGCCCCTACCCCGGTGTCGGATGCATCCACCTCTAAGACAAACTGAGCAGATGGGTCTGGGTGAATCAGAATGGGTACATTAACAAACCTCTTCTCTAGCTCTGAGAAGGCCTGGTCAGCTTCTTGGGTCCAGGAGAAAGGTCTCTTGATAGAGGTAAGAGCCGTGAGGGGCCGGCCACCAAACTGAAGCCTCTGATGAACCGCCTGTAGAAGTTCGAGAAACCTAGGAAGCGCTGCAGCTGCTTCCTGGAAGTTGGAACTGGCCACTCCTGGACAGCCTGAGTCTTCTCGGGGCTGGGCCTCACCTGTCCTCCCTCAAACACAAAACCCAGAAAGGTCAAGGATGGTTTATGAAACTCACATTTCTCTGCTTTCACAAACAGGTTGTTCTCCAGTAAACGTTGAAGAACCTTCCTTACGTGGGTCCGGTGCTCGGTGAGACTGTTGGAGAAGATTAGAATGTCATCCAAATAGACAAACACAAAAACATTCAAGTAGTCCCGAAGGACATCATTTACTAGGGCCTGGAAAACTGCTGGAGCGTTGCAAAGTCCAAAAGGCATAACCAAGTATTCAAAATGTCCGATGTGGGTTTTGAAAGCAGTTTTCCATTCGTCTCCCTCTCTTATTCGCACTAAGTGATATGCATTGCGCAGATCCAATTTGGAGAAAATGGTGGCCCTCTGGACTGACTCAAAGGATGAAGAAATGAGAGGGAGAGAATATTTGTTCTTGACGGTAATTTGATTGAGCCCCCGATAATCAATGCAGGGACGGAGTGACTTGTCTTTCTTTTGGACAAAGAAAAACCCTGCCCCCACGGGGGAAGAGGATGGACGGATTATGCCCGCGGAAACAGACTCAGAAATGTATCTCTCCATGGCTTCATGTTCGGGTCTTGACAGGTTGTAAAGTCTGCCTGAAGGCAGGGGGGCTCCAGGGAGCAATTCAATAGCACAATCATAAGGGCGGTGTGCAGGGAGGGATAGAGCTAGTGTCTTGTTGAAAACTCTCTTAAGATCATGATACTCGGTGGGAACCGATGATAAGTCTGGGGGTTCAGGTTCTGCAGTAGGACTGGGGGGCCCCCTGGGGACGGCAGATTGTAAACAGCAGCCATGACAGTGTTCGCTCCACGACTCAATGAGACCAGTGGACCAGTTAATGTGCGGGTTGTGAGTCTGTAACCAAGGGTAACCAAGAACCAGGGGGGCGGACTTGGTCGGAAACACAAAAAATGAAATCTGTTCATGGTGATTCCCTGAAACCACTAACGAGAGTGGGTCAGTGCAGCAGGTTATGGTAGTTAATGGACCTCCGTCCAACGCCGACACTGGAATGGGGGCAGAGAGAGTGTGGATTGGGATGTCATACTCCTTAACAACCTCTGGACTGATTAGGTTTTGCTCGGCCCCTGAATCAATAAATGCTAGTATGGGGTGAGTCTCTCGACGGATACTAAGAAGGGAAGGGATACTCACATGAGGTTTGGTGGTGAGTTTGCCCGCCAGTACCCCCACGCTTACTGACGGGCCCCGGCTTTTGGGCGAACAGGGCAGTTGGCGATGAAGTGGGCGGGAACCCCGCAGTACAAGCAGCATCCGGTGTCTCTCCTCCGTTGACGCTCCTCGGGAGAGAGCCGAGCCCGACCAATCTCCATAGGTTCAGGCGGTGGTGATGGGAACGAAGGAGGACTCGGGGTCGGAGATGTGACTCTGAGAACTTCGGCCCTAGACGGGACTGCGGAGGTCCCGGATCGTTGTCTGGACCTCTCCCGTATTCGGTTATCAACACGGACTGCTAGATTAATCAGCTCCTCGAGAGTCTCAGTCTCGTCACGGTAAGAGAGTTCATCTTTCATCCTCTCGGAGAGAGCGTTGCGGAAAGCTCCTTTAAGAGCCGCACTATTCCACCCCGTCTCAGCAGCCAGAATACGGAACTCCACCACGAGTTCAGAGACAGGCCGGTTACCCTGTCGTAGCTCCCAAAGTCTCTTACTAGCGTCCTCCCTACTGGCTGCCAGATCAAAAACCTGCTTGAAGGACTCAATAAAGTCATCATACGAGTAAAGATGTATGCTTGACTCGTTAATTACAGCCTCAGCCCATTTCAGGGCTTTACCTCTTAAAAGACCAATGACGTAAGAAATCTTACTGGCGTCATCGCGGAAGGATTGAGGTGATCGGCCAAAAACCAAAGCGCACTGGAGCAGGAAACCCCTACACTTACCCTGCTCCCCGGAAAACGGCTCCGGCGGAGGGGAAACAACTTCGCGGAAGCTGTGTGAAGGGAAGGTAGTGACGGGAGCTGGCGAGGCGGCAGGAGTATCGGTTCTAGCAGCAGACGGCTTGAGTTTAGCACTTATCTCCATCAGCTGCTGGGACAGTTCGGAGAGGCTCTGCGTTAGCTCAGACTGCTGCTGCTGCAAAGCCTGAAGCGCGTTGTTATGGCGGCCTAACAGAACTCCTTGCTCCGTTAATGCATTTCGTAGTTGGGCTGCAGAGTCAACATGGCCAGATGGTTCTGACATGATTGTTTACTAGACTCTAGTGCAGAAACAACTACAAAGCAGAAACAGGAGCACAAGCAGAAGGTAAGTTGAATTTATTTGTGACCAGCAGCGGGGGGCGGAAACAGACGGGTGGATGGAGCGGTAGCAGGCAGCGGGTAAGGACTCGTCGGGGTTTTGCTTGTAGGAGGCGAGGGGGGGGAGGTGCCGGGAGGGAGAGCCGGCGCATCCACTGAGGTCGATGGTTGGACGGGCAGGCGAGCGTGTTGAGCGGGGATGATCCAGCAACGAAGGCGGACGGACAGGACACGGAGCCAGGCAGGAGACGGGTAGCAGCTGCGAGCAGGAGCCGGAAGCCAAACCAGAAGTGGGGTGGAACGAGGATTACTTCAGACGAAGGAACAAGGACTCTTTTTGACCAGGAACAAGGACTCACTGGAAGCGTAGAACCATCTGGCAGCGCCATCAGGATCCGGCTTCTATTTAACCGCTCCTCCTGATGGATAGATGGGCTCCAGCTGGCCGCTCCTGTCCGACACGCCCTGCAGGAGAGAGGGTGGGAGACAACACACACTCACAGCACAGCTTCGTGGACATGACAACCTATGTTTCATTTAATTTAACCAAATTTGATGTTATTTTCCTTCAAAATCACTGAATTTGAGCATTTTTCCATTCAAATGGTTAGAAGCAAAGCCGGTGAGGCAGCAGCGAGCTGAGCCTCACTTGGGATTGCGCAGCCTCTTGCTAACTGCACCGGTTGCCATTCTATGAGAGCATGCACTTCCTGTCTGTACGTCGCCAATAAAATGGTTAAAAACATTTATTGTATGAACAGATTTTCCATAATTTAGCTTATGTATTTAATGTACTGAGTTTTAATTGTCACCAACTATGTGTGTAATGTGTTTCATGTGCTGAGGAGCGATCAGAAACGGCAGAGAACAGATATGAGGTGAGGCGGGCAGTTCTCGTGCCTCATGGCTGGGGGAGCTCATGAACCCAGACATTGTGACTCCACAACTGCAGAGTAAGAGACAGTAACAGCGAGTTAGCCATACAGTAGCTGCGCTGATACAGAGAGCGAGAAAGACATGGTTTTAAGTTGTACTTTAACGGTTTCTCCCTTTGCTGATAAGCACAGCACGAAATTAATAATATCTACATGTCTAAGTTTGATTGAGATACTGGAATTATTCTGCGGCGGTGGCGCGGCTAAGCATCACATATTAAAGAATAGTCTTTTTGCCCTCCAGCATTGTACGCTTGCGCGAAATTTCCTTATGTAAACAATAACATGCAGGGGTCTAGATATATATATATGTATATTTGTGTGTGTGTGTGCATGTGTGTGTATGTATAACTAGTTGTACCATTTCTAAGTGTCAGGTGGAGACAACATTTGCATTTTGTTAAGAAAATAAATCTAGAATATGCTAGTTTTAAAAACTTAACATGTCTTGATTGAATGGCCTAATTGTAGTTTTAAAATTAATAACATTAATTTGACCTTTATTGACCTTTATTTTACTTGTAGCTACAGCAGATTCTTTGCTCTGCCCTTTGTGTGTCTTGGAAAAAACAGTCAGGAAAAGTTCCAGCTTTTCACTCAGATCTGTGAATCCGCGAGTATTGATCCGTTAAACCACAAGGGTCCATAGCCTTATAGCTCTTTTTAACGTCTAGTTTGTTACGGCGTAGCAGCAAGACTCCGCCTCCCTCAGTCTCACTTTCAACATGAGCTGAAAGTGCATATTATAAACTACACACCAGTTTTTAAATTGTGTTATTAGGCCAAATATAACCGGAGTTATGCTAAAATTAGTAAACCATATTTTTCTGATTATCAGAGAAATGTCAAAAGCGTATTGTGTAGTTGGTGCTTTTAATCAGTTTTCAGTTAAGTAAATTCAAGTCTATGGAACACAAAATGTCACTAAAATCTTTCAGAAAATCGTAAAAATGCACTGAATCGTATCGAATTGTATCGCTCACCAAACATCGTGATACATATCGTATCGTGACCAGAATATTGTATATCGTATCGTGAAATTATTGTATCACTACACCCCTACTACATTGTATCACATTCTGATTTACAGCGGATTCATCTGCTTGTACACTAGGAGATATTACGAGTAAAATTGAAAACAAACAAAGTGACATCTGCTTTGTTGAAGTTTTAGAATTTTGGCCTGATTGATTACGGCTTCAACATTAACATTAATGGGAATTGTGAAATTGTGGTCTTTAGCAGACTTGGTCTTTCATCATGGCCAATTCAAAATTTTTTCTCTTATTTTGTTCCCACAACAGGAATTAGTTTCATTTCAATTGGTCACTTTGGAGTGTTTAACAGAAAGGTATACTATTGGTAAATGTAATATGATGGGCTATATGATTTAAATTGGAAATTGTGACACGGCATGATTTAGTATTCGTTGTGTTGGTTTTAGACTGTTCTTGTCTCAGAGACAGTTTTTGATTCTAATCTAAATTGAAATGTTATTTTGAGGTTCTATATAACGGTCATTTTACTTCTATTTGAGGATTAATACAACAAAAGGAGCAACAAAACTTCAACCTTGGCTTACAGCAGATCAATTTAGTGATTGAGAGACTGTCTCATCCATTTTGATGCTTTATTTTATCTTATTTTAGTTTTTTAATAACACACTAACTTACTAACTGCATTAACTGTTGGTTTATGTGGTACATGGGTGCCTTGCTCTATAAACTAATTAGCATAATGGGGGAAAGTTCTTCAATTTTGGTTTTCCAGCTCTTAGTTGTTTTTCTTTTGATTATAATATCCCCCTGTGTTTTTCTTATTAAGATATTACTGATAGAACTTTGAAATTTAAACCATCTCAGTATATTTTGAATACTAGATGGAAGATTTGGAGACCTGGTGGAACATCTCACAATATTTTGGTTTTTCAGCAAATTATCATATAACAGTAATATAGATCCCAAATTGTTTTCAAAGTGATTATTTTTTATGTCAACAAGGGGAGAAGGGGAAATAGACAATCATTCCTGGTCAATTTTTGGATACGGTTAATTGTAAATTTGTTAATCAATAATTTTGACTTTTTCATTCGACAATAGTGAATTATGGATTTATTTAGGTAAAAAGCTTTTATATTGCTTTCCTGCATGACACAATATGGTGTCTGTGATATAGGACCTTCTACTAAATTAAAATTAGTAATTTAAAATTGAAAAGCTTTTAAACAACATCTATGTCATGTTTATTTCATTTAAAATTGCTGATGGATTTCCTGCATCATTGCTGCTATTTTAATTGTATACAGTTACAGTTGGGTGTAAATTGTTAATTTTGAGGAAAACTTTGGTTAAAACTGCTATGAAATTAAAATAAAATGTGAATAACTTCTGACATCATAAAATAAAATATAAGCTGTTTTGAAAATGTCACCATAACAGTAATAGTTTTATTTCAACCTAAATTTTGAAATAGGACTTTGTCTTGAAGCGTGGGACAATGTTTGGTATTTAGTATAATAATATTAAATTCATAATTATTTGACAAGTGCAATCGAATCACAACTTTTAAAAGTGTTAGTCCTAGGACATTCTAGATTTTGTTTAAATTCTTAAATGAGTTTGTGAGAGATTGTGATTTTAAAATTTGTAGTTGATATCTGGCACAAGCGGAGTGAATGTCATCGAGGTACTGACATTTATTGATACAAACAGTAAGTGAGCTTACGTCATTACTTTCTGCCACATTTGGTTGTGAAATGTCTTGCTTAATTCTATTTTTCTTCTCTTTACAGAGTTTGGATTGTGAAGCAAGAGGAATGGCAGAGAGCTCTGTGGAAACTTAGAACACAGAGAAGTGAAAATTCATTTGACATTTTGGAGTGAGCAAAGTTGGCATAGACTTTTGTTGAATTTTTTTTAAAATTTATCTTGTATTATTTTTCTCTGGCAGTTCTGCTCTTGGAGGTTGAAGTCGGTCTTGGGGGTGGGTTTCTGAGGCTTGGAACCATGCTGGAAGGTGTGAGATGATGGTGTTGCTTGGCATCTGGCTTCGGGTGTCTGCTGTTGCTTTAAGCCACGACATAGCTGTCCACAGTGCTGCAACTACAAACTGTGCCTCTTATGCCGGACTGTCAATTGGAAGTGACGACACCTCCTATACTTTAACTGAGGTCGGTGAAGATTACCTGCTATTTCCTGTTACTTGGGTCACGCTGATGCTTACAGGACCCCGGGATGGATGTGCTCTCTGACTGTTATTTGATGAAGCATGCTACGGCTGAATTCGGCAGGAGGTTGCACTTCAAGGATCAAAGACATCCTGACGGGGGATGAAGTACGTTGGGTGGTAACCCTCCTTTGTTCTGTGACTTTTGCTGCGTTTTCTCCCCCACAAACACTTCTGCTGTCAAGAGCTGACCTCAGTTCAATAAGGGGACATTGCTGTGCTCTACGGATGCTTGGCCTGTTCCAGGTGTTTTTACACTATGAACTCTGCACAGTTCAATCTGGAGAGACTCAGACGGACAAAAGGGAACAATTACAAGATTTAATGACAGGAATGAATAACAGTTCTTTGGCGCTCGGACCCCGGCAGCTAATTTGAGCTGAGATTTGATGTGAACTCGATGAACATCCTGATAACTGATTAGGGATGCTCTCCCCCCAAAAAAAGGGCTGAGGCCGGGGCCGAGGCCCGAGGAAAGGTGAGACCTAAAACTTGTATGCCGACTTGATGATGCGTGGAGAAAAGAAAAGTACGGGTTGCAGTCCGAAGGAGTGCAGAAAACTAAAAGATGAGAAGCTGATAGGAGGAATTAAATTTGATTGATAGAGGGGTTTCCATGTTCTGATGCTCATCTGGAGAATGAAGGCCTGCTAAGGAAAGAGCCAAAATAATACCGGGCAAGAGAGTGAAGGATAGTTGAAGGCACGGAGCCAGGCAGGAGTTGGGGAGGTAGGGGACACAAATATATCTGGAGAAAGGCTGTAGGATAGGTGCCCACGGTAAGGGAGCCACACTGAAAAGTATGAGGGAAAGGAAAAACACTGAGACATGGACCAACAAAGAGAAAGGCTAGGACACGGGTCGGCTGAAGGGACAGGCGACGCTGGGACATGGGCGAGCTGAAGGGGCTGAGCGACGCTGGAATATGGGCCAGCTGCTGGGGCTGAGCGATGCTGGGACATGGGCCAGCTGCAGGGGCTGTGCGACGCTGGGACATGGGCCAGCTGCAGGGGCTGTGCGACGCTGGGACATGGGCCAGCTGCAGGGGCTGAACGACGCTGGGACATGGGCCAACTGCAGGGGCTGAATGACGCTGGGACGTGGGACAGCTGTTGGGGCAGACATGCAGGGTTACTGGGATGGCATGGAGTCAGACTGCTAAAGGGCCAGCTGATGGGTTACTGAGATAGCTTCAGGGAAACCGAAAGGTTGGCAATAGAGCTGATTGGTTGAGGGACAAAGAAGCTAGAAGTAGACTTGCCGGTTCAATCTTTGGAGGATGTGAGTGAGTAATAACAGAAACGAACCTGTAGGTAGCAGCATGGGAGGACACAGAAGGGACAATCACATGATAAGTTTACACTTGGACAAGGTAGACCAACCACCACCAGCGAAATGCGGAGTGCTCGTCTGGCACAGAGTGAGCTATGGACACAGGGAAGAGATGCATAATTATAAGAAGATAATACTGAAAAAGACAGGAGTGCTGACATAACGTCGAGGGAGTGCTCGGAGACAGGTTGAACATAAACTAAAGCTATGGATGACCATAAAGAGAAACCAAGATTCGAAATGAGGATAAAAGAAACAGGAGACATATAGAAAATAAAATTACAGAGCAAGACCTGAGATTGAACATGAAATGAGCGATTCCATCTAATAGCTGAACTGAACTGAGCAGAGGTGGAGAGAGACGGCTCATCAACAATAGAGTCAAAATGATCAGGGGTGACACGAGCAGAGATAAGATTAAAGTCGGTTGATGACATGAAACGGAGTGATGAAGGTTCGGCTTTATGGTAACACACGACTGATGAGAGCGACGACTTGGGATTGCTTGCGGAGATAGCCACTCAGGAAACAGGTTACGGCCAGGGAACAATTTTGTAAAAGCTGGAAACTCGAGCTGTTGAAGGTGAAGCTGAACCAACTATAGGAGATCCCCCCCAAAAAGGGCCATGCCCAACGGGCTGAATTACAATGGGAAATAGGAAGGAAATGCCATCTTAGACTCATCGAAAAGCTTTGACGTGTTGAGACGTGCCATGCGATTGAACTCCACTGGACCCGGCAGTGGGGTTTGGAGTTCAGACTCTAGATGGGGCCGTGAGCTTTAGGATACCTGCAAGTGCTGATTGCCGTAGTGACAGACCCACGAGAATGACTGGTAAGTGTCTAATGTCTATTGGCCTAGAAGTGAGACTGGAATGAGCACATTTGAGTGTGGGACCGGGGTAAGCAAAAGAACAAACGTAACCTGCGTAACCTGAAAGTGGCAGGATGGCCTGGGAAATAATCTGCTGATTTCAGGAGATCTTGAGATAAGAACTGAGAAGCAACCAATGGGATTTGAACTGAACACATCAGAATATGGGACAGATCGGTTGATAGCGGTGAAGCAAGTAGACCAGGAATATCCTGGAGTTGAAACAACCAAGAGAAATCTAAAACTTAAGCTACGAAAAGAATCACTTGTTGATCACCTGCTGGAATAGTGACTGCCAGACCATTTAAATCATCTGGATTGTTCTGTATTGTGCTGTGCTACCTGAATGAAATATGAAACACCACTATACATTGTGCGTCTGGAAAAAGTTCCTATAAATCGGATGCTAAAAACATGTTTTACATTGAGACTAAACCAGTTTCTATTTAAGGTTGCTTTTGATAAGTAGTGAATGGACACTGAGCAATTATTATTATTTTTTTTTTTGGAACAATGATTGGAGAAAGACCCTCATCAATAGGAATTTAAGGCTGATTAATAATTAGAGCGCTGGACGGGCTCAACCGAACCAAAGATTAATTATTAGCCAACTTCATGTTACGATGGCAAGCCACTCTACTGCACGTATCGCCGTCGCAACAGGGCAAAAGTCCACAATTAGGTAAATGATAATTCATGCCTCAAGCCGCTGATATGTAAAGGCCAGCCGAGACGCGAACCCCTGCTCCAGACAAGATTAACTGATTGAATCGGCTGTTTAGGTCATGATAAGAAATAAATTTAAAATATGCTAGTTTTAAAACTTGCCATGTCTTGATTGGAAAGCCGAACTATAGTTTTCAGATTAATAACTTATTCTGCCCTATTAACCTTTATGTTACCAGCAGATTCTTTGCTAAGATCTTTTGAACTGCCCTTTGTGTGGGAAATCATCAGAAGTTCCAGCTTCACACGAACTGTGAAAAGCCATTGTTATTGCGCAACACCTCCCTCCCCTTCTCTCTCTCTGTACTTCCCCTTCTCAGAGGAGGGAGATGTGCAGCCAGCTCTCCATCTAACGGGTAAATTGAGTTTTCTAAATCTGATGGGATTTTACCCTGTTCAGAACTGAAGTAAACTATGTTTAAGCTGGCATCGAGATAGACTAGCCTGGTTTCTAACGACCTCCCCCTCCAGATGTCCCACCCTTCTTCACCCTGTGAATTAGCCAGATTGAGCAGCCTGCAATCAACTAGTTTCACAGAGCACACCTGTTAACGGTCGCTCTTTCTCTTTTTTACAACTTCCACTTGTTACTGAACCAGGTTGGTTTTAGTGACTCGGGCGAGTCCCAAGGGTGTTGTTTTAGTTTTGGCTAAAAGCAACCTATAAAACATTTCTACTTTTTCCTCCCAGAATCAAACTTCATAGCTATTTTACAACCATCAAAGAACTTTAAGGTGACTCATTAATTGAATGTCCACAACATCTATTAGATTTTCTTAATGCTAATTATTTATATTAGTAAGGCAATTTTGCAAGGGTCAGTACAGCTTAATTCAGTGGCAGAAATAATCAAATAAGTAAAATCAATAATCTAGCCTATCTTTCCCTAATGCTGACACTGAGAACTAAAAAAGGGAAACTTTGAAAGAGACGGACAGAGTTTGGCATTTTGAACCCCAGAACTGGCTTGATGATGAAGAAGGTGCTGCAGCAGCAGGAGGTTCCCAGTACAGGAAGAGTACTGACTTAGAGCGGCAGGTCTCGGGCCTCAGGGTGACTTCCTCATGCGTGTAGCGGTCCTCAGCTTCTTGTCTTGCAGCTCTGTAGCTCCCTTCTCCTCGTCTCACGATCTTCCTGGTCCCACGGAAGGAACACACCAGTTCTTCCTCTTTGCCTTTGTCTTTATCTTCGTCTTTATCTTCATCTTTGCCTTGGTCTTTGTCTTTTGGGTCTAAACCCAGCTGTTGAGAGAAGTGCGATTTGAAGCCACATGTTGCGAGGCTAACGGGTTGGTCCCCATGTGCAGAACAGTCTCCGGCTCTGTGGCCCCGGCTCTTCTTCAGCTGCAGAGTTCTTTGTCCATCTCCGTCTTGGCTCGAAGCTGCCTGAAGGATCCAACCAAAGATTCCTCTTTTGCACCCCCCTTATAAAGGGTTTATCCACCTTTTGGTGCGTTTACATTGGCTAGCTTTGTTGCTGTGCCTGTCTCATTGGCTGACTGCTTGGACAGATGATCTCATATCCATCACCTTGGAGACATTATGTCCTGATGTCTGTTCTCTTTTCTTAGAAAAGTTGAAGATTAGAAATAAGGCCTTGGTCACCTCTGCTCTCCTATCAGTTCCTCCTTTCCCCTGACTTTTCACCTACCATCTACCTTCAACACAACATCAGTGACCTTTAATTACAGTTACAACATTTTACACCTTTTCAAGTTCAATGTCAAAATCACATTTATAACCTTTTAGTTTCTTTGATTTAACATTAATTTATAATGTTATAATAACCATAACTTATTAGTTACTCTTATTATAATCATAATGTGAGTTATTACAGACATTTCTGACAAGAAACCAAGAATACCCATTATTCTAATTATCCGATACCATGTTACAGTTACTTGTTTCACCTTTAAGTACTTCCAGAAGTGTAAGAGTAAGTGTAAATATTCTTATAATCAAACCAACATCAACCACTGGTTAAACCAATATTAATTATTGGCATAATTATAAGTCATTATTTTAAGTATTTTACTCTGGGTTTTATCCAATCTTTCAAAATGTTTAGATTTTATTCTTTAAAAACCTTTAATGCTTTAAAATAAGGAATGGTCTGAACTATTTTTAGACTGATGCAAGATAGAAACTTCCCCTTTCTTCAGGAAACCAGCTCTTCCTGTTTCATGACTCTCTTTCTGCCTGACTATGATTTTTTATGATTAAATAGAAAAAAGTAGAATTAAAGCAAAGTTTGCAGGACACAATAACAACACACACAACCAGATTCATTTTATTACCGTCCGACTCTATTGTTGGGTCTTGATGTCACCTGTGTAATTAATTTTAAGGTAATTTTATTTATTATTACTATTAAACTAAAATCTCCAGCATGGGGAAGTGGGATGAGCTCGACTTTTCTCGACACCATGAAACAGCAGGAGTCCTGGCCAGTAGAGGAGAGGTTCTGCTTAAGCTTTAAGATAAGTGACAATAGGTGCTTGATCTTGAAAACAAAGTGCATGGAGTGACTAACTTTAAAGAGGGTCGGAGACAGCTCCTGGATGGATGAGCAAAGATAAGCCTTATTTAAAGAAATAGAAGACTAGAATACGCCTTTACTATAAAACCTTGTACACGGGAGTAACTACTCGGATTGGCTCTTGCAATTCTCCAAAGACGTCTAAGCACATCTTTGCCTTCTTCCTTCTTTCCATTTGTCTCAGGTAAATTAATGCACGTCTCTGTTCTGCAGTTTCAGGTGTAATTTTATGTCTTCTTTTGGATTAAAGTCAATAATTCTGTGACGTCTACGATCGTTTTCTGTGTGGTTTCACTTCGGCCCGCCGGGAGAACCTGAGATCCATGAGCAGAAGATAGAGCCAGAGATTTTCCAAAAATATATTACAACCTAGAATCTTCAACAGGCAGAATGAATCTACGTAGCTGAACATACGCAACGACAATAGCCACGGGCATCTTGTTAACAAGCAATGGCGTGAACGTCTCTGGGCTCACATTGCGTTTGTAGGCGTTTGAAAAATAGATTACGATGTGTTAACGGCACATAAAACTGTTTTAATTGCGGAACGAGGTTGCAGACGACACGGTAAGGGAAGTGGAGGAAACTCCGGTGCCAAGTCGGTGCAGGACTATCAAAGAATTGGCTATGTAGGTAAAACACGGGGCTTGTAGACAGCCGGGACACGATTAACTGAAGCTGGCAATGCACCCAGATGTTCGCCCTTGCTGCCGGGCCTGGGTAGCATGAGTTATAATATAGCTCAAGTGCGCTGACTAGCGACAAATAACTAATGTGAAGCAGATAGATAACTGCGGTGACCAAACGACCTGTTAAAGATGGGCTGCGCTGCTCTCTGCAGTTGAATGCACGTGCGTCTGCTATTTATGCAGAAGATATCCCTCCATGACTGTCTGGATTCTAACATACGCCTTGGGGCTCTTATGCAACAGCAGTCACCTACTGAACTAATGTTATGTTTAAATGCGCCTCGGAGAAAAAAGTGACGATTACTTAACTTAGTCGATGTTTGGGTAAAAGTCCTTAGACATTAGAACTCGAGTGGCGCATGAATATACGGTCAACGTGTTCGGGAGGGGATAAACTAATGACAGGTATCTGCGTTATGAAGTATTGCGAGACTTGAATGAGACATGAGAATGCTACGTCTTACCCTGGTGGCCTGAAACAGGCGTAGTGAGGGAAAACCAGAGGTGTTGCTGAGCGGGCTGACAGCGACAATGCAGGAGAGGTGAACCGTAGGTATTGCTGATCCATAGCGTGGCACTGGCGTGAAGGAGCTGAGGCGAAGAAAGACGGTGCGGGTTGAAACAGTGGGATCACGTGTCCGCTTGCCAGAGGTGGACCGTGGAGTAGGTGGTGTGGGAGCGGGAGATGGAGAAATCCCAGTCGAGCGAGAGAAAGGGGGAGACGCTACTTGAAATCGTCGAGGAATCTCTTGCATCTGAGGAGCGTCCTGGCAACCCGAGACGGGCGTAGAGGGGGAAATCGAATAGATAAGAAATAACTAAAATTTGTAAATTGAATACATTAAACTTAATAATATTACCTGTCAAATAGTTTATACAAAACAGTGTTTCCTAAAAGAGGGAAAGTGATTGTTGGACTATTGCATCTCTCTTCATAGGATTTAAAATAAGTTTTTTAACTAAGTCATCCAGGAAGGTCTAAACTAAATATTTACATCATTTAATAAATTTAATGAATAAATAAATTAAAATAAATTAAATTAAATAAATTGGTCTAAATTGGAGATTTACAAATTAACAATTATGCAACTGCTTCTAAAATACAGTTAAGTTTTGGGTTCAACACGATGGGAAATATTAATTTCTTGTGTAGGCCTTATATAAAAAGAGGGTCAAAAGATTGACAAAATACAGTTCTAAACGAGCAGCTTTTTTAAAATGTTAAGTTTACTGAGCTATAATACAAAAGGAAAACTACAGGAGGAGAGTTAATATAAGGAATGAAATTATAATTTGGAATGAAGCTTTAAAGAGAAATAAATAAAACTAAAAGCTACCACAAAATCTCTCCCTTCCTGATAATAAAATAACTATTAAAATAAGATTTGATAACAAGACCAATATATGACTTAAAACAATAAAGAATAATTAGAGTATTGATTAACAAATCAGTGTAAATAAAACATTAATTCAAATTGGAAGGAATGACTTATTTTATTTTAAAATACATTAAGGAGCTCTAGATAGGGTGACAGACTCTGTTTCAGTACGCCGACCACCTGATGCCCCCATCAAACATCAAAGGACCACAACCTGGTGTAACTGAGAATCTTCAGCCCTGGCCGCAGGACGACCTCACACCCAGACATTCATCTGGATTTCTTTCAATCTATTCTGTTTCTGATGTCATCAAATTGGAAAAGAGGAAATTACCTCTTTGTTAAACTCACCAAAAATGTGGGCACAATAATCCCCAAAGTTTTCATCTTTCACCTACGACTTGCCAACGAACTCATTTTACTTCAAGAAGCAGCAAGGAACACAGAGACACAAAATGGATATGTAAAAAAAAAAATGTACAAAACTATTACTAATCAATTCTTCTTTCACAGCAACTGGAGGTTTATTGATAGTTTGTAAGTCTTTTATATGCAGTGTATTGTGTCTAACTTGCTCATTCATTTCATGGATAATTTTGGACAAACATTTGTGTAACATCCTATTTACATCAGGAATACTTGACTTTTCTAAAAACCATTTAACTATAACATTAAGATTTGTGGTAAAGTTTCTAAGCATTGATAAATTTATGCATTTTAAATATTTTTTTCTGGTAAGACATGACTATGGGCTAGACAATTTTGAACATTTATTTTAGGATTTGAATCCTTTATATGATTCTGCTGTCTGATTTTATTTGCAAGGAATATGCCAACATTTTAAACAACAAATGTTATGTAGAAGGATGCAGGGGTGTGATTTTTTCAGCTATACGATGGTGTTTCTGAATTTGGGCTTATACTTTTTCATACTATATTTTAAATTTATATTTTAGAGTGTAATCTCTTTAAAGAGATTAAAAGAAGGATTGTTAAGAAAATAAATTTAGAATATGCTAGTTGTAAAAACTTAACATGTCTTGATTGAAATGGCCTAATTGTAGTTTTAAAATTAATTACTTATTCTGGCCTATTGACCTTTATTTTACTTGTAGTTACAGCAGATTCTTTGATCTGCCCTTTGTGTGTCTGGAAAAAAACAGTCAGGAAAAGTTCCAGCTTTTCACACAGATCTGTGAAAGCCGTAAAACAGCAAGAGTTCAGGAGAGTCTCTGCTTTCACTTTATTTAGACAAAAAGGGGACAAATGGCTTTAGAGCAGTGGTTCTTAACCTTTTCTGAGGTACCGATCCCACCAGTTTCATATGAGCATTCACTGAACCCTTCTGTAGTGATAAATAAAATATGATTCCCCCACCCCCCTGCGCTCCCCAATTCAAGACATAGGTGACCCAACTAGATTCTAGTTACAAATTATGCTATAATTTGTAACTATAGCATAAGATCACTAAGTCTTCTTAAAAGGTAGAGTCTCTGAGAACAGTTCTTCAAAATATAGTCAGTGTGACCAGCAGGTGGAGATCTTTTTAAAAGTGACAAGATGCACCCGAGCACAGATTTAGCAGTGCACAATATTTTATTAAACAATTCTTTAAAACATTTCTTCTTTTTAAAAACGAGGCTTCAGGCCCACTACTCGGGTCCCTGGAACAAGAGGAAAAAGGACAGACAAGATCAATTATTCCAAAAGAAACAAAACAAAACATGCAATGCAAAAGAAATTGGTAAATCAAACAGAACACAAAGTAGTAGCTTCAATCACAAAACTATAAAAGAAAACAATGGAACAAATCGTTGTCATCCGCTTCCAAATGCCCTTCAATGGGACCAGAGGAGTAACGCCCCGCCCACATAGCCTGCTCAATCCGCAACAGGTTTAGTTGAGAACGGCCAAAACAATGGCAAGACAAGACAAGACAGCAGAGCGTCCAAAGTGCTGCAGCTCCAAACACAATCAGGTGCCTGAAACAGAAAAACCCATTAACGGTGGATCCAGATAGAAGAAATCAAAAGCTAAATAGCAAGAAGCTTACCCAGGGGTGGAAACACAGCATAACCCAGGAGGAAGCGGGTCAGCAGGTGAGGACCAGACAGAAGCCGCACACCACAGCAACCCCAGCTGCAGCCGGCAACGCCATCAGAGCAACACTGCAGAAACGCACGACAGGTGTAGCACCCAAAAACCAACCATGATCTCAGCCACGAATAGCAAAACTGCCACTTACGATCGCAGACGAGTCGACCAAACCCACAAGCCGACATGTAGCCGCCGACCATAGCAACAGTGGGAGAAACAAAGACGCACGCACCCTGCAGCGGCCTGCCCAACTATAAAGATGTTTGCCCCGCCCACCAAACCCGGGGGTGCCCAGTGCACAGAGTGGGGGAGGGTGGAACACCATCCCACCACATCAGTGTTTTCAGTAAAGTTGAGCTGACTGTCCAGGAACGACCCAAGATATTTAAAATTTGCCACAGTTTCAACAGGTTGGCCATCAGGAGAAACTGGAATCACTTTAAGGTCTTGTTTAGATCATTTAATTAGCTCTACATTCTTAAGAGAATGAAAAATTAATATTAAATAATAAAGTCTTTGTAAGTGTTGTGTTACCACCCCATGCCATTGGAGGCAGTAGCAACCCCGAAGAGATGCGACTAAGGAGCAGATTTAGAAGTACACCGAAAGCTACAGAATTTGGTAAAAAATTGTGAGCTTTGCTGAAGTAATTAAAGACACAAGTTCAAATCCATGCTGAGAGTGGAACTCCTTCAATCAGTGCTCCTCCGCAGCACTGATTGGCTAAGCATTGGAACGTGATCCTCTGCAGCAAGTGATGGCAAAGCGGGGCGCGTCATCACGACTTTACACAAGTGTCTCTTTACCTCCGCGGAAGAGACTCCACCGAACCCCTGAGACCGACTCACCAAACCCCTGGGGTTCGATCGAACCCAGGTTTAGAACCACTGCACTAGAGGCAGTACCAACCCCGAAAAGATGCTGAGAGTGGAACTCCTCAATCAGTGCTCCTCCGCAGCACTGATTGGCTAACGGCTTCAATGACATGACTTCGGATCACATTAGGCCCCGATTGATGAACACGCACATCCACTGACCTGAAAACAGGTTTTATTTTTTGGTTTCAATGTAGAGTATTTAATTATGCTGTATAATAATTGTAAAAACTAACTTTGCGGATTTCACTTATTTTTGGAATGCAACCCCCGCGAGAAACGAGGGATCACTGTAAACATAATTTCATCCAGAAGTTGACTTTTCTTACATGTAGCATTTTCTCTACAGTAACAAAATACAAAACTACTCCGGTAAATACATATAAATTATAAAATCAAACAACCACACTTAAATTATGAATAATTCACCTGCTGTGGCCTGAATGTAGTCTCACAGCTTCCTCCATGGACCTCAGTTTTACATCTGCCTTTGTGTAATTAAATATCTCAGGGTTTTGATGTCTATCAGGATAATGAATCTGCACTTACTCTGGACACTGGAATTACAAGCACCAACTTCAATATAAGATTCACTAGCATGGACCACGCTACAGAATACAGATTTAAATATTTATTGAGGATAAGAGGAAGGGAGGAGAGGTGAGGGAGAAGGGAAGGAGAGATGAAGGGATGGAGGGGTGAATTGGATGAAGTCGGGCAGTGATGATGATGACGGTGATGGAGGGCCTGCAAGTGAAGACTCGAGCGGGGCTTTGTCTTCAGGGATAAACACATCTTGAGTATATTCCGGCTCGCTTAGGATCCCCAAAAGAATCAGAAATTAAATGCAGCTGAGGAGAGAGTGAGCTTGGAATAAATCTTTAAGGTTGTTACGAATGTACAAATGGTAGGCTTGCGAGGACCAGCGACCCAGGATTTGGATTGTGTGGTCTGGGACGCCCTGACTAGATGCGGACGAGGCTGCGCCGATGCAGAATGAATGGGCGGAGTAATGATCGGGTGAAATGCCTGATAACGATAAGACCTGCCGGAAATGGCGGGAGAGCCAGAAGCGAGAAGCTTGTTTTCCTGGTTCAGAAATGAAGAGAGGATCATGAGGAGAAGCGTTAGCGATGAATCGGGACTGGACATAATTGAAAATGGGCTCGTACGGGTTGAGGGAGGAATCGAGGCGGAAAAGATAGATGGGACAAGAGACGGCGAGCTGATCGGTCTCACTTTTCCACAGAGTAAAAATCATGGTGTCGTGGCTGAGAATGGAAATATCTGAAGGGCTGAAAGGATGGAGGAAGTTGGAGCGAATTCAGAACAGCGGAGGAAGCCAAAAAAACTAGTAGGAACATGGACTCCAGGGTCCTGTCTACGAAATTAGAGGAGTAACCGGAACGCAAAGTGGAAATGCATTTGCGTAGGAGGTCGGTGGTGAGGGGCAGACGTGGAATGATGCTGTTTGGTTCTTGCTTCTTGCAGCCTTTGATGAGCGTGTTCACGTGGCAGTGAGAGATGGAGGGGCAATTGACTCCTGCAGAAAGCTTAAAGAAGAAATTGATGCCTGCTAGATAGGACTGGATAGTGGAGGTACGGATCTTAAGGACTAATCAGGAGTACATAATGAAGAGGCAGAGGGTGGAAACGTCTAGGGAAGGAAAAGGGAGATTATAAGTGGCGTGGAAAGATTTAAATCGGTTCCGGCTGGTCGAATATACAGAAAGCGAGCGAGGAGCTAGACTGCTGAGGATTAATTCTTGAGAAGCTCGGTGGAGATCAGGTAATGGAGGGCTCAGTTGAATATGGTTGAAGAAAACGGAGGGACTGGCGTGGAACGTGCTTCTGCATCTGGGGCCAAGAGTCTGAATTTCTGAAAGGAAAAACGAGAGAGCGTCAGCGATGCGGTTTTTTGATCCGGGAATATGAGCGGCTTGAATGAGAAACTGATGTTGGGCAGAAACTAAGGTAAGTCTGCGCATGAACTGCATGATTTCGGGGGAGCGAGAGCGGCCTTTATTTATGATTTCTACTACTGCCGTGCTGTCTCAATGAATGAGGATGGATTTTTTAGACCATTCGTGACCCCAAAGGATCGCAGCGATGACGATGGGGTAAGTTCGAAGAAAGCGGAAGAAGGAGAGCCCGAGGCGTTCTGAAGAGACTTAAACTCGAGCGGCCATGTGTCGGCGAACCATTTTCCTTTGTAATAACCACCGAAACCGATTGAGGGACCTGCGTCAGTAAAGAGTTGTATGTCTTCAGGGTAGGTGAGGAAATCGTTGTAGAAGAAAGAAATTCCGTTCCAGGATGAAAGAAAGTAGTGCCACAGACGCATTTCTAATTTGCAGGAGTGATCGATGGCGAGAGAACCGTGAAGGGAGGGAATGCTGGCCGCTTTAGACAGGAGGTGAGAGATGAAGGATTTACCCTGCGGAATGATGCGAATAGCGTAGTTTAGATGGCCGAGGAGAGAGAGCAGCTATTGTTTAGAACATTTGTCGGCGAGTAAGAAATTAGACAGAATTAAGGTGATTTGGTTGATCTTTTCGGGTGATAGGGAAGCTTGGAAAGATAAAGAGTCCAGAGTGATGCCTAGGAACTCTAAAGAGGTGCGCAGACCGACGGTTTTCTCCTCTGAGAGGGGAATTCCCATCTGGGAAAAGGCTTGAGTTAGGGCGTTAAGACCGGAACGAGGAGGGGAAGATGGAGGAGTGACGACCAGGAAGTCGTCCAGAAGATGTATGACGTAGGGGAGTTTATAGGTATTGATAAGGATCCAGCAGAGGGCTTCGGACAGTGAATCAAAAATTTTGGGGCTGCTACAGCACCCGAACGTGAGGTGGACGGTGAAGTAAAAGGCGCCTTTCCAAACTACGCCAAAGAAGCGCCAGAAGTCGGGGTGAATAGGTAGAACTTTGAAAGCGCTGGTGATGTCGGCTTTGGAGAGCCGGACGCCGCGACCTGCTGATCGAATGAGTTTAATGGCGTGATCTATGGTTGCGTATTGCATGGAGAAGTCGGGAAACGGAATGACGCTATTGATACTGGGAACATGAGAGCCGTGAGGGGCTGAAAGATCTATGATTAGCTTTTTTTTTTACACCTGAATATTTGCGAGTGGCGATGCCAATGGGGCTGACGCGGAAAGTAGGAAAAGGTGACCTAGAAAAGGGGCCTATAACGAACCCTTTTTGAACTTCTTCGGTGAGGAGAGAGTCGACTGTGTCGGGATCTGAGAGAGCGGATTGAAGATTGTGACATTGGTAGGTGGAATCTGGAATAATTTCTATGCCCAGGAGGAAACCGTGAGTGAAGCCGTTAATGAGAAAGTTAACAAAATCCCTGTCTGGGTGATGCTTGAGAGCGGTTACGAGAGCATTCTCCTGTAGAAAAAGCGCGAGGAAGAGGGCGAGAGCAGAGAGGGATGATAGATGTACAGGCTGTGGCTGGGTGAGATGGAGCACCGCAAAGATTGCAGGAGAGAGAAGCGCGGGCGGCGAAAATGCGGCAGTATAATTCGGAATCAAGAGAACCCCAGTAAGTGCCTAGGCTGAACTGTTGCAAGCGACCTGCTGCTTGGTTGGCGAAGAGAATGAAATTGATAAAACCCGGTGCCCCTGAACCGTAGGGCCATGTCAAGAACTAAGGAGAGATAGTTGTCGAATTCGGCTCTGCGGTCTGGAAAGATTGTGCAAATTGTGTCTCTGTAAAGAGAAAAAGCTAGAGCAAATTCGACGGCAAATTGTTTCCCATGGCTTGAGAAGAACCGGAGGTCGTGGCGTTTATGGAGGTGGGGAGAGCTGAGGAGGAGAAGGGGGGGTGGAGAGAAGAATGAGATGGCGGGATTTGAGGAGTCTGTGAGGACAGCGAAGCGATAGCCGAAGATAGCATCTGAGAGAGATCGGCTAGGCAGGGTGCGTTTGGTGGAGGATGTAATTGTCGTGATCCGTATTTCTATGTGTTTATTTTTCGAGTTTCTGTGTGATCCTGTTCCCCGTTAGTCCTGTCCCTGCGTCTTTCCCCGTTGATTGTCTCCCAGGTGTGTCTCGTTCCCGTGATTGCCCCGTGTGTATTTAGTCTCACCTGTTGTCTGTGTTCTTCGTCGGGTCCTTGTCTATTGATGTCGTCTGTTTCCGTTGATGCCTGTTTCCCCGTGCTGTTCTCTGTTTGATCATTACCATTAAATTCATCATTGTTTCATCACATCCTGGGTCTACCTGTGTCCACTTTCTCACCGCAACCGCTCAGCTCATGACAGTAATACGACCTGGCTCCCGCGAGGAGGAGCTGTTTCCGGGTGCGAGGACTTCGAAGGCGTAGGCCGGATGACGTCTGAGGTGACGAGGGAAGAAGAGGATGCTGGAGAAAAACCTGGAAGTCCGGGGTATTCGGATGACGGCGGGCCTGACGTTTGCTGCGGACCTGAGGAGGAGAGCAATTGAAAGAGCCTCAATTTGTTGTCGGAGTGACTGAAGGGGATTCCTTTTTCTTTTAATGAGCGGTGGAGGCGGGCGACGGTCCAACCTTTGAGGAGCTGGCGAGTTAGGACGCCTGGAGAGGGTCGCGGAGATGAAGCCGGGTTGGTATTCTGGAACTGCAGCGTTTGGGAATGTCGTCTGGGACCGGGAGAACGAAGTCGACGGCTGGGCCCGCGGCTTGTCCCTCGGCCGCGGGGTGAATGTGACGTCGGTGGATGGACCGTGGTTGGACGAGGTGCTGCTGACAGCGAGGAGTGGAGCTGGGTTGGAGGGTTGAAGATCACGGAGCGGAGGCGTTTGGAACCGGAGGCTTGTTTTGTGGCCTGGGGAGGAGAGGTTGAGGCAGCTGGAGACGGATCAAAGAGGTCATCCGAGTCGGAGTGGTCAGGCTGGAGAGAAAGAGCGTCTTCCATTGTGAGTAGAACTTTTTTGTTGACAAGCAACTTAGTCAGTTGACAAACTATGTAACAGGCGTGGAACGGCTCTCGAGCGGGGTATATATGGGCTGTTTAGGAAATTGGAGGTGTGGTTTGAGGAGTGGTCCTGCTCCTGAACCTAATTTAACAAGTTAACTCCATTTTGACATCATGAAACATTTATCTAACTGAAGGTTTTTAGACATTGCAAGACTTTTTGAATGAGTTGTTTCCTGATGCCACACACACTCACTTCCGTCAGTATCTCAGCTTTACCTTTAATCTTTAAAGTTAAAACTACATTTAGTAAAAATAACAATAATTCTCATTTTCTTCACTGAAAAGCAGGTGCAGAACAACCTAAATGGGACAATGAGGAACAAAAAAGTGCTACGGTCGGTCTCAGAGCTCATTCCCCCTGCAGTTTCACAGTCTCAGCAGGAATTCATTTTTAATATGGCAACCCCCACTCTGCCCAGTGCAAACACAACCAGGGCTGGAGTAGAATAGAACCACAGGGCTGGTTTCACAAAATTTTCTGGACATCTTGGCTTAATTAAGCCTTGATTCAGTTTCACAAAAGCAGTAACACATAAGTTACCATGGCAATTTATTCTGTGCAGCCAGACTTGGTCAAGCCTGGAGCCTTATCTGATCAGTCAGCAATCACACTGATCAGAAACCAATGAGTTTTGCCTCTGATTCTGTTTTCTCATCTGTCTGTGTGTTTTTTACTACTCTGCATTAAAATGCCATTAATTTATTTTGATATTCATCCATCCATTCATCCATTTTCTAAAACCTTTGAAACCCTCCCGACCCCTAGTGGGGTCAGAAGGGTTGCTGGTGCCTATCTCCAGGTAGTTGCTAGCTTTCCACAAACAAGAAAACCATGTGCCTCTGTGTTTTTTATTAATTAATTTGTTTTTACACAAGCTTAATAGCTTAATACAATAAAAAGAAATTATTTACGGCTTGGGGCATGTTATTACCCAGTAATCAGCCACGCCCCTAACACCTCCCATCTCTAACGGACTACTGACCAGCTCTCCAACTAACGGGTCCGAAAAAGCCCCTAATTCCTGGGTATTACCATGGCTGAATTGTAGAGGACATTTTGTTTAAGCTGGCTACGAGAGAGACACGTCTAAGCTCTAACTACCTTCAATCCGAACGTTATGACCCGCTACAGTTCCTGTATCAGACATCGGAGTAGCTCGCCGGTGCCCGAGAACAAAAACCACATTCGTTAACGGTAGTTCTCTCTCTTATTAATAATGTGCACTTGTTACAGCTTAGATAATTTTAGAGACTCGGCTTGAGTCCCAGGGTCATTATTTATCATAACCAAAGAAACGTCTGAAGCCCCCAATTCACTAGGATCATGAACATTGATTTTACATTAACCTGAAAAACTAGTTTCCAAGTGACTTAATTAATTTAACTGTCCAGAGCATCAATTTAGACTTTAGTATTTTATTATCAAGCTTTAGCAGGGGAAAATGACATACAGCTTCTTAAATCAAAAAGAAAAAATTAAAAGATTAATATAAGTAAAATCTTTAGAAATCACACTCCCTACCAGTCCCTACTGTGTCACTAACTAAAAATGAGAGGCTTTGTGATGTAGGTCCACTCGACCCCCGATGATGAGGTTAAACTTGGCAGCAGAAAACTTTAACATCCATGGACAAGGTCCTGTCTTGAGAAGGCGGAATCCCATTTAGAATAAATCCAAAGTTGAACTGGTGAGAATCCTCCATGTAATTAGTTCTTTATCCATATGCGATCTTTGTTTATTCTGCTGTTTATTGTTGTTTATGTCTGCTGCTGCATCGTTGAGATGGTCTTGAGTTGAGTGTAGGGCGGTTGTTGAATCAGAACTCGGGCTGTGGGCAACTAGATCTTGTTCCTTTCTCGAGCGGCGCGAAGTCTTCACCTCCCCGTAGTCCCGTTGCATCGCCCTTATCTTAATGCTGCATCTTCGTGTGGTCTCGACTCGAACACCGAAGAACGAAGAACACCGTTTCTTCGCCTGCATATATTTTTATACCTTTTACATTTCGGGGGGTGGGGGGCACGTACACAGTTCTTTCACTTCCTACATCCCCGCGTACTTTCCCTGACGTCAGGTATCTTCAGTTAGCCTCGACCTTTATTCCACTTAACTTTTAACCTTCCTTGCTCTTTAAAACTTCTTGCTGAAGTCCTCTATCTGTATTCACACCTGCTGCAGATATAGTCTAAAAATCTCACTTCCTCTTTTCTCTCTGCTTAACTGTTCTTTCACCCCTATACTGTATTTGTAACACAGCATCAGACACTTTTTATCTATCTCTGGTCTTTTCATTTCTACTCTCCAACCTGTAACCTTTAAATAAAGGATTACAATGTATTTTACTCATCTTTAAAACATAATAAATTCATTTTGCATATAAAAACAAAGATTACATGAGTTTCATTCGACATTAAAGCATAATACAAGATTACTAGTAGCTCCAGGCCTTTGTGACCTGTTTTCTGTGTGTCCTGGAAAGATCTCAACCAGTTCCATGACTCTCTTTCTGCCTGACTATGATTTTTTATGATTAAATAGAAAAAAGTAGAATTAAAGCAAAGTTTGCAGGACACAATAACAACAAACACAACCAGATTAATTTTTTTACCGTCTGACTCTACTGTTGGGTCTTGATGTCACCTGTGTAATTAATTTTAAAGGTAATTTTATTTATTGTTATTATTAAACTAAAATCTCCAACATGGGGAAGTGGGATGAGCTCGACTTTTCTCGACAGGCATCTGCAACCTTTCTTTGACCACAGCACCCTCTGCAGGAAAAACAAAAACTTCACCTCGTCAGCAAAAGAAAGAAAATATTTTCAAATCTCTATATTGTTTCACAAATAAGTTTGTCTCGCATGTCTTGAGCGCTTATAACTGTTCACATATTTTAATGTTCTTGAAAGTAAAAAGTGCAGTGCACCATGGTGACCCGGAAATGGAACAGAGGGACTCTATAAAGCAACATATATACATATAGGCCTTTTATATTCAACTGAGTCTGATGTCAGTGAATCTAAATATAATATAATTAATCTCATGTATTGTGCTGAATGAACTGAGCAGACAAAGACTAAAAACAAACTCATGTGACCAAAACATATGTAAATGTTATGGTGAGTTTTAAATGGAAGATCTAAACACTGAGAACTTGCAAGAAAACTTTAATAAGAACAGCAAAAGATGACTTTATGAGCAGGATGTTGGATAAACAGACAATACAACAGAACCAGTAAGGAGTGATAATGATAAGAAAGCTTAAACACAGAGGGAGAGGTGGAAGAGACAAAAGAACTAGAGGAGTTCATCAAGAATAACTGGCAGACAGCACAGAGAGAATGCAGTAGGGAAACGAGGAGATAACAGCTGTGCAGGAAAAGAAACTGCGGAAAGGTGAAACATGGATGGAATGGAAGTTTAAAAAATTTAAAAGGCCTGGAACTGAAACAAAAAAAACACACTAATAAACACTAATGAATCAAAAGGCTGTTTTCGCAAAACCAGAACAGCGGATTAAGACAGAATTTTCCAGATATGCTGCCTGAATTAAGCAGTGGTTCCCCAGATAGCACAGAATGATTGAAACAACATTGAAAGTGGCCGGTGACTTGAATGTTGAATCAACGTTAGGGTTTCAAACATAACTGACATAACAATGTTGATCCAACCATCATCTGTATGTCAAGTTACATGAATATTTGTGTTGATATTGCATTGAATCAGTTAGGAATCAACATTGATTCAACCTTCATCTGAATGTGGTTCTGCACACATATTTCTGTTAATTTTACATTAAATCAATGTTGATTCAACACTCATTTGACTGTGGATCTGCATGCATTTGTGTTGATTCTACATTGAATCAGTCAGGAATCAATGTTGATTCAACCATCATCTGAACGTAGATCTGCATGCATATTTGGTTTGATTTTACATTGAATCAGTTACGAGTCAATGTTGATTCAACCTATTCACATTGAATGAAAGCTAAGGATTTATGCACATTTTTAGGTCTGATAGGTCTGCATCATAACATACCACTAAAAGTTTCTTCACTGGTGTTAAACATTATTATTGGCAGATCATGGGTAAACTGTGTACAAAAGTTTAAAAATGACAACATAGGTTTGATATAACATTTAATTTAAGAGAAGAGGGACAGATCTTTAAACATATTTGACTCCTTTTTGACTGTCAGAATAACAGTCTATTGTCCACAGAAGAACAGAGTCCATGAGGTTAAGGTTTGTACTGTATGAACCAGGGAAACAGTACTAGTTGTGGTAACCCCAGTTTGACTCTGGTTGGCGCCACTTTGATTCCTTGTAATGTCTTCCTCTCATTCTGGCGTGTAATGAAGCCACTTCTTGACAGTTTCCCAGACTGTCCTCAAGAGTCAGCGTTTGGTCAAACTGCAGAGCAATGGCTGAAAAACACAAAAATAAAAGTGAGGAAGGTGTCGGGTAGAAATATGATAAACATTTGAAAAGTTCTGAAAGACATTGAAAGATTAAACAGTGTACTGGTTAGAGGTCTGAAAACAAATGCAGACCATATAGTTCCCCATGTACACTCACTGTTAATAATTATCTTAATTGTTCATTAATATTTATCTTAATGTTTACATGTACAACTACATTTACCTATGAAGCTGCAGTCTAGTGTAGGATTTATGATGCTGCACTCGTGTTAAAATGAGGGAATCAATATTTAAAATAAAGGCTGTTTATCGGAAAACTTAAGATAAAACTCTGGGAGGATCAGGGTTTATTTAACACACCAGAGACAGATAATTAGAGCAAAAGGTGATTTATACTGTAGTTGGAAAAATTATTTATAATTTATACAGAATAAACTTCCATCAAATAGCTGGTTTAATCTTCAATCAACTACAAATATTTCCAAATAAGTTGAATTCATTCAAAAATGTCCATATGCTGATAAAGATCCTACACCAGTAATAATAGACAAGTTCAGTTTATCCAGTTACCAACCCAAGAATCAGACTGAATCAGTCATTTGCAGGTTTAGTTCAGTGTTTCACCTGCCTTACATGTTTTAAGCGTTCCCTTTCTGCCTCACCTGGATTTAATCTGTAGATGATTAACAACCTTCTGCACTTCTTGATGGCTGCAGACTGTCATGCAAATATATAACTCAGTTGTTCTGGAACAGAGACACATCTAATCACGTCCCTAAGCTCATCATAATAAAAAATGAAAAACAAGTGATTACTATCACAACAATTTAAAGCCCACCTGGAGCAGCCAGCCTTTACATTTCCTTGTCCACCACATGCTCTCTCAGACCAAACAATAGACCCCGCCCTATTTTAAAAACTCAAATCTCACAACATCTCACAGGATTTCATACTTAGGCCTGGAGCGGTGGGCAGGATGAAAATAATACAAAATGAGACATGACCTCAATTGTTAAAAATATCCGTTTTGCCCCAAAATAACCAGGATTACTATAGGCACAAAACAATGCCCTTATTTTTCAATAAACACATTTAAGATCAAAGTAATATTGAAAAACTTACCATAAAACTGCTCAGAGGAGAATTCAATTCAGAAGCCAGTTGCAAACAAACCAGCAGCAAAATGGCTGTTTGGTTGGGACAAACCACTAGTGTAAAAAGGGGGAGTCAGACTGTACAACTCCTAGTAGAGACTTTTAGATGTTTTTGTGCAAACACATTATGCACAGTCAGTAATAATATTTACTGAGAAGTAAGAAAATGTACATAAAGGAATCACAGCCCACTGTTCTCAACATGTAGTGCATAATTTGAAACATGATTAACCCCCACTTAGTAATAAAATGTTCTGACCCAGAGCTCAAGGATGGGGGGAGGGAAGAAGGGTTGAGAGAGGGTGAAGGCTGGGAGGAGCAGGTGGGTGTGGGGAGCCTTGGGAGGGAGTAGGGGGAGATGAGAAGGTGATGAGGGGTGCAACAAACTGCACAGATTGCACATATGGAGGCCTTAGTCCAGGGTTGGACAATCTTGGTCATCGAGGGCTGGTGTCCTGCAACTCTTAGATGTCTCCCTGATAGAACACACCTGGATCCAATAGCTGAATCACCTCCTCAGTGCAGGCAGGTTCTCCAGAGTCCTGCTAACGACCTTATTATTTGACTCAGGTGTGTTGAAGTAGAGACGCATCTAAAAGTTGCAGGAGACCCTCGAGGCCTGGAGTTGTCCACCCCTGCCCCAGTCCCTGACGCAGGTGTCACAGGTTCGATTCCCGGCCTTGGCAACCCTTGCTGCATGTCTTCCCCCTTTTCTCATTACCCGCTTTCTTGTCAATTAACTATCAAATAAAGGCCAGTAGAGCCAAAAAAATCTTTAACAAAATAAAACGTGAAAATTTAAAACCCTCACCTAAAATTAAAATTGTTTCACCCTGAACCCAAGGAGGAGGGGAGGAGAGAGGAAAGGGGGAGGAGATTGAGGGGTAGATGAGCCCAGGTGGGTGGTGGGGGGAAATGGGTGTGTGTAGAGGGGTGTGAAAAACAGCGTCCATTGATTGAACATTTAGATCATGAGTTCTTCCCCAAACCTTGTCCTCAAGGCAAACTGACCTGCGTGTTTTCATTTCAGCAAAACCCCGTTAATCAGACATCATGTGTGCCGAATTAGGAAAATGCCTAAAACTTGCAGGGCTTGGAGGACCAGTGCTGAAACACACTGGATTCACTTTGACTTTACTTGAAATTATTAAGTCCTATACATTTGTATTCCTCTTCTGACACAATGACTTAAGCTAACCAGGGACAGATTCCCTGGTAAGCCGCTGTGGCTCTGTGGTTAGAGCAGTTGTCTTGTGGTCAGAAGTTTGATGGTTCAATTCCAGCTCCCTCCTGCAAGGGACAAATTGAGTTGGATGATTATAATATATTGAATTGGGTAAACTTAATAACTTAAGTTGGATAAATTCAGTTGGATAAACTTATTTGAATTGCTTGTTACCTACATAAGCAATTCAATTAAGTTGGTTCAACTATTTTCTTTTTAGAGTGTGTTTTATAGTTGATCCACCGTCATTTGTCAACTTCAACCAAAAATCAACCATTAATCAGACCTCGGCATTTCAGTCATCAGATTTCAACCACAAAACAACATTGATTCAATGACACAGTTTCAACGGTTTGATTGGATGGTTGTTTGGTTGATCCACCGTCATTTGTCGACTTCAACCAAAAATCAACGATTCTAACTATTTTTCAACGTTGATTTAACATAGTGTGCTATCTGGGTTCATTCTACAAAAGCAGTAGCACATTAGAATATGACAGTGCTATTGTTTGTGTTTTTAATTATTGTTCCTGATTCGTGTTCACTTATATTTTATAAATCTACAAAAAATTACTTGGCCATATTTTGAAAACTGAAACGATTCCTCGAGTGTTTCGAGTACCTCGATTATCTGCCTTGAAGCCTCATTAAATTATGTTTTATTATTTAGCGCACCGTGTTCTAGCCCGGTCATTATTTGCGTTCCGCTGCGCTCGCACTTCTGCATGAGTTGTTGACGAAAGCTTAGTGCTAGCAGCTGTCGAGAAAAGTCGAGTTCATCCCACTTCCCCATGCTGGAGATTTTAGTTTAATAGTAATAATAAATAAAATTACCTTAAAATTAATTACACAGGTGACATCAAGACCCAACAGTAGAGTCAGACGGTAATAAAATGAATCTGGTTGTGTGTGTTGTTATTGTGTCTGTTAGGTATTTTCTGAAACCTACATGGAAAAAGAGAACCACAGACAACGTATATGAGTTTTTAGCCAACTTCTGCAGAAGGAGAAAAAAACTCTGTCAACTGCTCCTCCGAGCCGTTCACAGAGCGTTCTGAAAACCTTCAGTTTGTTTGTCTCTTTTATTAGCAGGGGAGAGAAAGGTGTGAACAGGAATGGAGGGGGTGAAATCCACATCCTATCTTCACAGTAGGATGTGAATTCAGACAGACAGAGGGGAGACACAGAAACTAAATTAACACATAGACAGGTTTTACAGCTCAGGACTTTCCCAGGAAGATCTAAGTCACCATCTATACAAACATGCTTGATTAAGGAAGATTTAATTTTGTCTCCCAAGTTTCAACAAATTTGAACACTAAACCTCTAAATAAAAACTAGTAACATAAAATTATAAATGTATGAATGATAACAAACATAATAATTCTAACAGTGTCCAGCAAACTTTGCTTTAATTCTACTTTTTTCTATTTAATCATAAAAAATCATAGTCAGACAGAGTCATGAAACAGGAAGAGCTGGTTTCCTGAAGAAAGGGGAAGTTTCTATCTTGCATCAGTCTAAAAATAGTTCAGACCATTCCTTATTTTAAAGCATTAAAGGTTTTTAAAGAATAAAATCTAAACATTTTGAGAGATTGGATAAAACCCAGAGTAAAATACTTATAATAATGACTCATAATTATGCCAATAATGAATATTGGTTTAACCAGTGGTTGATGTTGGTTTGATTATAAGAATATTTACACTTACTCTTACACATATGGAAGTACTTAAAGGTGAAACAAGTAACTGTAACTTGGTATCAGATAATTAGAATAATGGATTATTCTTGGTTTCTTGTCAGAAATGTCTGTAATAACTCACATTATGATTATAATAAGAGTAACTAATAAGTTATGGTTATTATAACATTATAAATTAATGTTAAATCAAAGAAACTAAAAGGTTATAAATGTGATTTTGACATTGAACTTGAAAAGGTGTAAAATGTTGTAACTGTAATTAAAGGTCACTGATGTTGTGTTGAAGGTAGATAGTAGGTGAAAGGTCAGGGGAAAGGAGGAACTGATAGGAGAGCAGAGGTGACCAAGGCCTTATTTCTAATCTTCAACTTTTCTAAGAAAAGAGAACAGACATCAGGATATAATGTCTCCAAGGTGATGGATATGAGATCATCTGTCCAAGCAGTCAGCCAATGAGACAGGCACAGCAACAAAGCTAGCCAATGTAAATGCACCAAAAGGGTGGATAAACCCTTTATAAGGGGGGTGCAAAAGAGGAATCTTTGGTTGGATCCTTCAGGCAGCTTCGAGCCAAGACGGAGATGGACAAAGAACTCTGCAGCTGAAGAAGAGCCGGGGCCACAGAGCCGGAGACTGTTCTGCACATGGGGACCAACCCGTTAGCCCAGCAACATGTGGCTTCAAATCGCACTTCTCTCAACAGCTGGGTTTAGACCCCCAAAGACAAAGACCAAGGCAAAGATGAAGATAAAGACGACGATAAAGACAAAGGCAAAGAGGAAGAACTGGTGTGTTTCTTTCGTGGGACCAGGAAGATCGTGAGACGAGGAGAAGGGAGCTACAGAGCTGCAAGACAAGAAGCTGAGGACCGCTACACGCATGAGGAAGTCACCCTGAGGCCCGAGACCTGCCGCTCTAAGTCAGTACTCTTCCTGTACTGGGAACCTCCTGCTGCTGCAGCACCTTCTTCATCATCAGGCCAGTTCTGGGGTTCAAAATGCCAAACTCTGTCCGTCTCTCTCAAAGTTTCCCTTTTTTAGTTCTCAGTGTCAGCATTAGGGAAAGATAGGCTAGATTATTGATTTTACTTATTTGATTATTTCTGCCACTGAATTAAGCTGTACTGACCCTTGCAAAATTGCCTTACTAATAAAATAATTAGCATTAAGAAAATCTAATAGATGTTGTGGACATTCAATTAATGAGTCACCTTAAAGTTCTTTGATGGTTGTAAAATAGGTATGAAGTTTGATTCTGGGAGGAAAAAGTAGAAATGTTTTATAGGTTGCTTTTAGCCAAAACTAAAACAACACCCTTGGGACTCGCCCGAGTCACTAAAACCAACCTGGTTCAGTAACAAGTGGAAGTTGTAAAAAAGAGAAAGAGCGACCGTTAACAGGTGTGCTCTGTGAAACTAGTTGATTGCAGGCTTCTCAATCTGGCTAATTCACAGGGTGAAGAAGGGTGGGACATCTGGAGGGGGAGGTCGTTAGAAACCAGGCTAGTCTTTCTCGATGCCAGCTTAAACATAGTTTACTTCAGTTCTGAACAGGGTAAAATCCCATCAGATTTAGAAAACTCAAATTACCCATTAGATGGAGAGCTGGCTGCACATCTCCCTCCTCTGAGAAGGGGAAGTAGAGAGAGAGAGAAGGGGAGGGAGGTGTTGCGCAATAACAAGTGGCGCCCAACGTGGGGCGTTGCGTAACCACAACAAGGTGGCGCCCAACGTCATAGAAGTCTAAGCGTGTAAAACAGGAGGATAGTTCTGGAGAGCTCGCTTAAAGTAGCAGCTCTACAGGGGTAGAGTTGTCGGTGACTGAAAGGCCATCAGTCACCACCCTCGCAGTAACTGCACGGCGTGTGGGTGAGGGGAGTTTCACTGAGGACAGTTGACCACGTCCATCAGTGAAGCTAGTAGCCAAGATAGCCTAGACCCATCCCTGCTCGATGGCTTAAGAGAGGCTTTGGGGTATAGGCGACTCGGAGACAAAGACAACATGGAGAACGAGGAGGACGACGCGAGGTCGTACGTCCAGAAGATGCAAGTAATTCCACAAGGAAGTGGTGAAATGCATCTGGAGCTCAAGGAGGAGCATCTGAGAGCGCACGCATGAGGGAGCTCATTGGCGTGGAAATGATGAAGTGGACTGCTATGTCCAGCAGAGGAAAATTGTCTTTGTCGGAGCCGAGAAATGGGACAGTACTCCCAGAGGACGGGAGGTCCCAGAAGAGTACGTGGATGAGGTCGTGCGGAGCGTGCATGAGGCCCTTGGACATGCAGGCGTACGACCTACACGTGAGGAACTGGTAGAACAAAACCTTTGGACGTCCCTTCAGACCGTCCGATGCAGCTGCGGGACTGTGAGTATGTGGTCAATACGCAGGGCTCGCAGGGCAGCGGATGGAAGGGTTGTTCATCAAGAGCACATTACCCGGGGGTTCAGTCTGCATGGATGTAGCAGGCCCCATGGATAACAGAAAAGAGAAGTGAGGAGTACCTCTTGGTGCTGATGGACATGGTGTAACAGTGACAGCTGAAAAAGAGCAGGTCTTCCCCTGCAGAGGAACTCCGTTCACGTCACAGAAAGCAGGAAGGCGAAGGCACTTCTCCTTTTTGTCCAGAGAGGGAAAGGAGAAGTTGCAGTTTACAGTGTCATTGAAAACAGGACAGAAAGTTTGGATTAAAGATCAAGATCGGCCTGTAGTCACGGTGATCAAGCTGAAATTCAATGGAATGGATTTTGTGAAGCAAGTACTGCACTGTAAAAAAGTATTACTTATGAAAAAAGGGGTCCACGAGGTCAGTGTTCAAGCCAGTTCTTAGCTAAAGCGAACCAGAACATTGCAAGAATCAAGCACCATGCCATCCTGTATTAGACTGGCTACTATTACAGGATGATTGCCATTCAAAGAACAACTTCAAGGCTTAGGACTAGGAGGGCCCTGAAGAAATTGGATTATGCTAAAGAAGAACTCCTGTCACAAAAGAATTATGATTATGGATAAAGCGTCATGCTGCTTATGCTTTTTGCTTTGCTCTACTGAACACCCAGAGTTTTTTTTTTAATTGAGGCTTTTTGCCCATCAACCTGTCCCTAAGGAATCTTCCACATCCTGAAGAACCAACGCTTCATTCAGCTGAGGATTTTTTGTCACTGTTAAAGGATCAGAGCGACCTGGGTTCTCTTCGACATTCGTCACTTCCTGAGAGACATCAAAACTCCAAGGATGGGGTGTCAAAGAGCAGTGGAGTTTTAAGACTGCTGTGGCCTTGGTGACAACTGAGGATCTGCATCTTCACATCCCAGACTGCTGTGGCCTTGGTGACGATGGAGGATCTTCACATCCCAGACGACCATCTTCTCTTTCCAGGGGAGGAGGACGCAGACCTGCAAGAGGCTGTTGGGTTCCCAGCATGTGAGAGGTCTGACCTCGCGGAGGGGGTGTCGAGAAAAGTCGAGCTCATCCCACTTCCCCATGCTGGAGATTTTAGTTTAATAGTAATAATAAATAAAGAGAGAGAGAAGGGGAGGGAGGTGTTGCGCAATAACACAGCATACCGTCCAATTTTCAAGTTCGGCCTGGGAGGATTTTACTGATTCATGATAACATCCGGGTTTTTGTCATTTTTTGGGGACCAATAAACATCCTTAAAATGACAGGAGCAATGCTTGGAGTTCAGCAGCTTTTCTCCTCCCGGAGCTGCTGGTTCAGAGCAAACGGCGGGCACGAGCACAGCAGGATTGTTTATACAATGAGCAGATAGACCGAATGTGAAAAATTGGACTGATATTGATATGCGAATGTAATACTGCTGTTATGTTAGATTTACCAATGTTTTATTTGATCTTTTTTTTAAATCTGATTACCTGATTGATCATAAGAATAATTGATAGGTTACTCGATTACTAAAATATTCGTTTACAACAGCCCTACTAAAGTTCATGAAGAAGAGCCAGATTTGAGAGAAGACTCTGACAGAAAACTGTTGTATGATCGTCTGATGAAGAGGATGCTCAGGTCATTTTACAGATAATATTGTATTGTATTAACCTAAGATATAAATTAACTTTCCGTTCTTCCTCTACCATCTTGTGTTCCTCAAAGGCTGAGGAACACGTGTCACATGCTTACCCTTAAAGCAGTGTTTGCTGCTTTAAGGGTGTTTAAAATGTCACTGTTTAAAATTAATAAAATACAGATCCTCCAGAATTGTTCTGACTCTTTTTAATTTAAAAAGCAGTGGAAAGTACAATTTTCTTTGAATAAAGCAGCCCAGGTGATTTAATCTCCTTTCACCAGAGGGCACAATTGATCCACTTTGTACTCTCCCAGTCTTACACAAAATTGCATTTCAGTAGTTTGAGTAGAAGAGTTAGTCTTGGTCTGCAGATGACAGCAATGTTTTGTTTCCCACAATATTATTCTCAATTGTTTACACACATTTTCTGAAAGCATGCTTCATACTCTCAGAACTTTACAAGTAAACCAAAAACCACACACAGTGGGCAAAACCCTTTAATACTATTGCAAAATGAAACTACATTCAAAGCAAGGTTATTTCTTCTTAAAATTGTATTGTTTTCAGATTCACACACAGAGCTTCATATAAATAGAGTTTTATAAGAACGAGTTGAACACTGATGTGCTCAATGTAAAACACTATGATGAATGAAAAACACTTCATCATAATGGCTCAGTGTTACATTTACTACAGACAGTACATACATAAGTGTGTTATAAAATATTATTTTTATACTTAGAACACACAAATACACAGTAACAAATATATTAAATTTTTCCCACAAAAAACAATGTACATACTGTACATTCCAACCAACACAACGTTGATGGGGTTGGTGCATGACTTGCATATCGTGGCCATTGTCTCTCAAGTACCAGAAAACAATCAAGGAAAACTGTCAAAGATAAAAATCTAGTTCTTGACCTTCACATTAATAAAATACAGAGAGAATGACAAGTGCAACCAATTCATATTTTCTTATTACTTGAATGCTTTGTGCAGATAAATTATTTTATGTCCTCTTAGAGATGGAAAACAGACATCTTGGGTTTCTTTATCAGGCGTATGTGTAAAGCAAACAAACTTGGAAACAACAAAGGGAAATAACAGGTCACACTGAGAAAATTGAGCCACAGGTTATTGCTTTGGTCTAGGAACACTACTTGAGGATACAGCAGCCACAGTGGCATCAGAGAGCGAGTGATAATGGAACTCTGGTTAGACAGCCTGACCATGTGGAAAGCAGACACTAAAACTAAACAGCAATCCTCTTCAGTCTGTAGAGTGCTATTCCAGTAACATAACAGACACGGACAATGACAGCTGTCAGTGATGAAAGCAGGCGAGGTAGTTCATAAACAAAGCATGAGTTCTGTACACTGAAAAACTCCACAGTTAAAGCACCAGTCCAAAATCCTAATATATGGTCAATAAACAGTCAATGGTTACCATTTTTTACAAGTGGATTAAGCCTCTCACATAGGTCATCCAAAGTCATCAGCTCCTACTGGCATAGACACATGATGCAAATTGCAACATTTTGTTCATAGAGAGGCATCAATCTCCCCTTCTCCACACTAGGAACTGGCCAAATTACTTCAAAGCTTTATTTATAGATTTTTAATCTTAACTTACACAAGAGGCATCTTTTGATCTTTCACAAAGAAAGATAAAGCAAAAAAAGAAAAGAATTATGTACATTTGTGCCATCCATTACTAAATACCTACTATAATAATAAGATTGTAAAATGGCTAATAACTCCTGGATGGAAAATGCAACGTTGTCCACTGAGAAAGCTGTCTGCAGAAAGGTGTGGCACTCCCTGTTACTGAGGGGAAGGAGGGGACCCTAGTGGGTAACCAGCAAGAGAGGTGTTCCCCAGGTGGTCTGCAACACTGTATGAAAGGTGGGTGCTACAACGAAAAGACTGTAACCATGACTGCATGTTGACTGTTCATCTTCAGATGAAATATGTGTAAGCCTTCAGGTGGGAATCAGTGGCCAAGAATCAAAATATGGGTGTCATGATTTGGAAGAAGAGTAGCATAACTGAAGTCCAGGATGAGGTAGTACGCTTTCTTTAATGCCATCAAAGCTGTGATAAAGAGTCCAGACACAAGGGTCGAAACAAGTGGCACAGGTATGTGACGCTCAAACACAAAACTGACTAACAGATGTCTAGCATCCAGCGGGGAACAGAACACACAGGTGAGGTTAGATAGACAGCTGTCCAGAGACAGCTGGAAACAATCAAGTGCAAGAGACAACAACAGGGGACTAAATAAGCCAAAATACATACACAGAAACCTAAGTCCTCACAATGGGTTGATGTCTAGATATCCAAAAGGCAGTAGAAGTCCTACATGGGCAAGGCAAGATGAGAGTAATCCAGAAACAACTTGAAGACAAATGAAGGGAAAGATCACTTTACGTGTACTGGAACAAGTCTGTCAATAATCTGGTAGACAGCCAGAGGCTGGTGATAGCTTTTGCAGTGCAGCATACAGGTGAGACAGAAAACTAATCAAGCATGGCTGAGGTGGAGCTGATTGATTAACAGACTTTTGGCATAAATAACATGGTGACATGACATAAAATGAAAACACAAACTAAACAGAAATGCCAGAAATGTGAATCATGAAAATTGGACACTTATTTTTATTAAATTTTGTAGGATTTATAGCAAGGGTTTCAAACTCAATTTACCCGGGGGCCGCTGAAGGCAGAGTCTGGGTGAGGCTGGGCCACATTAAGGATTCCACAAAAAGCATTTAAAAAATATCCTCAAATGTCATCAACATTTAATTATTTCTCCAATACATGAACTGCAGGCTTTACAATATCTGTATTTAGAAAGGCTATTCTGTAACTTTAGAACAATGAAGACAAAGACTGATTTTAGGAGCTACTTTTTTCTCAGGGCCAAACTTCTGTTTCCGTGTTGGGGATAGTGCGGCACTGAAAGAAAAAAGCTGAGCTGAATACTGTAGCTTCTTTGTGAGGAAGGGAGAGGTTTGCTCAGTGCATTAAGGTATCTGTCAGCTCAGAATGAAGACAGTTATTTGGGAAAGGAAAAGAAAGACATGTCTAATAAAAAGGCTGATAGATTTTTTTTTTGGCAAAAAGAAACTTCTCCTTTTTTGTTAGCTGCTCCACCAATAAAGTTAGTCAATTGAAAGGTATTAAAAGTCTTCTGAAGAAATGTAGGATTTGCCTGCACGAATATTCATCTGTCACGTTTCCCTGTCTCTCCTATAAAGCTCTACAGATTTTAAAAAGAGCATTGATTAAAAGTGAGCAAACACTCCTCTCAGGTTACAGCTCTCTGCTGTAATAAAGCTGTGTTTACAGAATATGCCGTGGAATTAATGAGACTAAATGGTTTGCTGGCTTAATATAAGAAACTAAGGTATTTAAGCTGTTTTGAAAAGACTTTGAAGTTTCATGACTTAAACTTTGCAGAAAAGGAACATTTGAAAAGTTTTCACCAGGCAGATTTAAAGAATGTCAGAAATTAAATTAACAGGTTGTCATAATTTAAAAGACAAAGGTTTACTAAACTTTTGGTGGTCAAACTTTGCAAATACAGTAGATACATTTTCAGTGTAAAACTTAATAGCAAAGGTATTAGGGATCCATGGTTAGTTTTATCAATTGACTTTATTTTGGAAATATTTATTTTAGATGTAAAAACAGTACAGATGATACTGTAGGGTATTTAGTTTTTGTAAATTTCAATAAAATATTGTCACATAAATGTTGCCATGTTGTTCACGCTGCAGTGCATCCTGGGTCAATGACGTGTCACGATCCAGCTGCCTAATTCCCTCCAGGGAAAACAGTGATGAGTAACGTTACACCTTTTCAATTTGAAACCATTTGGAATGTAGAAATCACAAGAAGTAATGAAGGTGAGGAGGACCAAACGGAGGAAGAGGACAGAGTTTGCCGTAGCAGCTGGGGTTAGCTCAGTGTTTCCCAACCTTTTTTGGGCCAGCGCCCCCCTAGCCTTTATCCAGGTCCCTCACCGCCCCCACCAAAGAATTTGCAGGCTACTTTGCACTGACCATTATTTTATCATTAGTATTACTATCACTATTGTAGATGTTTTGATTTTTATGCTTGTTTCTGTATTTATAATCAAAAATAATACATATAATATAATAATATAAAAATAATACAGGAGTCTATGAAAAATGCAATGAACATTCGAGTTAAAATTGGTAGGCTTAACAGCAGCCAATCAGAGTGGAAAAAATATTCTTGTTCTTTGCCATTTTCTAGTTGTTAAATATTCCACAAAATGACCAGATTAAAGATGTACAACACGCCAGTTTAAACTTTGAACTATTTGCAAAACGACTGAGCTCTGCAACATTAAAACATGGATAGAACTGTAACTACATTAATCATAGCTCTTCTTCTCTTCAGTGCCAGTTTCTGGTGTTGCAGCTATGTGCTGCCTTCAGGAGAATGGGACATCAGAGTATCATCCATAAAACTTCACCCGTATGGCATTTATTGTGCAAACCAGAGCTTTCAGTGGAAAAACAAAAGTTCCAGATCCTTTTAATGCCATAGAAATAAGAGGCAGAAACATGGATTATATCTTTATATAGACATGTCTACTGATTTATAGATTAATAGTTTTACTGGACAGAAATTACAAAGAACAAATTTGGTTCTTAATCAAATCCTAATGAGTCAAATTTAAAGGGGTAATGGAGTCATCATCAGCCTCATGACATTAACACTGACATGAAAAATAATGTTGAATAAATATATCAAATCTAATTAAAAACATAAATAAATGATCAGTACTAGATATGGTCTCAACAAACCCATGACACTTCAACAATATTATTTTACCTTTTATCTGGAAATAGTGTCTGTTTATTCTTGCCATACAGTCTCTGTATTAATTATTGCTCAAAAGGTCTTGCCATACCAGTTTATTCCTCTGTATTTACTTTAGTTTCTTAGGTAATTCTTGCATTTTGTTCTTCATTCATTTCTATTTAGTTTCATTTGATTAGCATTATCCTCTCTTGGTTTATTGCTAAGTCCACTTTAGTTTCTTTCCTGTTGCTAGATTTATTTGATCATTTATTGACCATCAGTAATATTCACTCATCACCTCCTGCGCCGCCTAATCGTCATGTGTTTCACATCATATGTTGATTTTTTTCACTGTTCAGCTTCGGATTCTCTGTTTTTATGCCATAATTCACATCTAGTTCGTTGCTCCGTTTTATGACCCGCTTCTCCCATTTCAGAGTTTTGCGCAATGTGCTCGTCTTTTTAAAAAAAATTTTTTACCGCGTATGGTGCAGGGCGGTCGGGAAGCATATCGATGGGGAAAAGGCAGACTGACATAAACCCTTTAAAACAACAGAAACAATTTTTGCATTCTGATTATTGAAATTTAAAAGTGCTGTGTTGTTCTATCAGCCCCATTTCATACCAGGCCACTTACAGCACCGGTGTTAATGCTATAAAATGAACGCTCTCTATCGTGGTATCACCCATGGAGGGATTTCTTGATTTCTATATTTAAATGGGTTCATTTTTCAAAGGAATACACAGTGAAGGTATCGTGATTTTAGCTACCAGTAGCAGGAGCGGAGCTGCGCCAAGAAGCTCACAGAAGCTAAAAAAAACACTGAATAGAAGAAGAGCTGCTATCGATACAGTTGCAGCCAAGCAGCATGGTTTAATGTTACACAATACAGTTTTACCAAGTTGCTCAAAGTCTAAACTGGTATTGTTGTGCATTTAAGGTGTAAAGTTAACCTTCGACCAAACGCCCCCCAAAGGCATCCCAGCGCCCCCTTTTGTAAAAATGTCCGCCAGCTCCCCTTGCCGTCCTCTGAACGCCCCCTGGGGGGCGGTGCCGCCCACGTCTAGAACCGCTATGTTAGCTGCTACTGCCTTTAGCTTCATAAATGAAACAATGAATGACATGTACCTCCGGTCAGACTGTGTGATCTGGTAAATACTATAGCTCTGTGTCCAGTTCGGCAACAGGCTCTGCTTAGGATCCGAACTCTGTCTGGTGTTGTAGTGGTTTCACATTCAGTATAGTGTTCTAGCTCATTCGTATTTCCAGTAGTAATAGCTCTGTTAGCGCTGCTTGTCTTTGATGTTTCCCCCAGCATCTGTAGAGTTGTGTCCTGTTCGGCAACAGCCGTTTAGAGTGGCCTTGGTCCGATCATCGGAAGGCTGTATAGCTCCATTAGCATTTCGAAGAGATTCCAACTCTGTCTGTTTCAGCAGACATTTATTTGGCATTATTTGGCATGGCATTTATTTTTAGCTGGTTAAAGTAACGATCGCTTGTTATTTGCATAGGATTTAAGAAGGAAGGAACCAGGTGAATGTTGTTGTTGTTTAATAAGCAAACTAATTGTTGAACTGATATAACATACCGCTGTTGTTTCACATCAATTTGTGAAACGTTGCAAGGCTAATTGTAAACTAAGTTTAGACTTTAGATCGGAAAAAGTTATGTAATCAGATGGCGGTCTTCCCAGGAGATTAAGCTCAAGGTCAGAACGTGCAATGCTCAGAGAAAAAACAGGATTAGCAATAGTCTAAAACTGAAAAAAATAAAATAAAACATGAGAAAAAGTTTTACTGGTTGAAAAATATGTCTACTTTTGTGTACTTTTAAAAGATGAACCACGCTACCCAGCATTTCAGGAAATGATAATGAAGCCACACAGCAAATTCAAATGTTTTGGTGTTAGTAGACTTTGTGCAAAAGCAGAGTTAATTTTACACTTATAGAGTCACATTCTGTTTATGTAACTCTGGGGTGTATATTACTAGTAGTTAAAATCCAGTGTTAAAACAAAGTGTTTCCGTATCAAATCTAGAGGCGCTAAAATAGAATCAATAACTCTTGACTTCTTAACTCTAAACTCCACCAGCGGCTCTAACACTGAAGGAGTTAATTCACTGACTCCACACCAGAATCATAGATTCCCACCTAAGTGAAGCGACAGAAGCCAAGTCATTTAAGGACTGTTCATTTTCCACATGTCTGAGTAATTTGCTGCACTTGGTAAGTTATTTTTTTTCTGAGATGGTTTATAACTATTATTTTGAGTTGAGCTCAACCTGTATGATAGACGTCACGTTCGCCACACGGCTCGGTGTTAGCATTTTTAGCTTAGCATGCCGAATGTTAGCGGAGTATAAGTGTTGGAAAAAATCAAGCCGGTGAACATTCTGTCAAATTCTTGGCTATCTTGAACAGATCCGTAATAATCTGGAGTATGTTTTTTCATAATGTTGAACCTTTACATGCATATTGGTCAGATTTATCAACCTTTCTGATAATTTTTTTTCCTTTGAAAAAATGTAAAAGGCTTTTTCACGTTGAGAGCATTATTCCCACTGCTGTGTCTTCTTATATACGTTTTGCAGCATGTTTTAATCCTTTTATTGTCTTTTAGTATATATTAGAACCAGTTTGGTTGAGGATGAATCTCCAGTCGTCACCCTAATCTCCCCCTCCCGAACCCTCCATGGATTCTTCGAAGATTCAAGCTCCAAAAATGATTATGTAAGTGTTAATATCTCTGAAACTACATTTCTGTAATGGAGGCTTGTTGTTAGAGTTGCAGTAAAAATGTATTCCTTCGCTCCATTCCTCATTGTTATGTTTTTTGTTTGTTATGATCCAGAGACCGACACTGACTGTCCTACTCAGAGACTGAAGACTGTCTGATGCAGTAGAGGAGAATGTTGGTGTCTCCGGCCAAACGTCACAAACAGAACAACAACCTGAAGACAGTCTGTTAGTGAGTGGACATCTCTGGTGGAGTGCAGAGAGGAACTGTCTCTTATCAACAGAAACATAAACTAGGTAAAAAATGATGGATCTGATTATCAGGTTGGTCTGTTATGTAATGTACATATCTGGCAATTTACCTGTTAAAAGAAAATATGCTCTATCATATTACATGAACTGCATTGCATTGATACAGGCTTTACTTTTTCTACCTTGTACTTTGAACAACTTCATGCATATGGTATTGAAGAAAAATTTATTAAGCATACTCCATTTTGTATTGCACAGCTGATATGTCAGACCTTTTAATAAGCGATATGTGAATGAAACATGCACATTATTCCACGTTGTTATATATTTTGTAATTATGGTGCACGTTTTGAAATAAATGCATTTGAGAAAATCATTACCTCTTTATTAAATGTTTATTTTCCAAAGAATTTTTAAAAGTTAAAAACAATAAAGTACCTATTTAATATTAATTACAAATAACTCTTAAGAAGTTAAAGTACTCTGTGAGAGTTAATATTAAGATCTAACACTGAATTAGTGTTAGTAAGTGTTAAATTATTACCTCCAGCCGATTTGATATTTGACACTTAATAAGAGTTAAGGTACTAACTCTCCAAAAGGGGTTAAATTAACACTTTCTGGTGTGGACCAGTATAGACACTTTAAAAGTGCTGAAATCAAATCTGACAAAGTTAATTTGGGCCTCCTGGATTTGCTGTGTACTTAGTCTTGCAGAATTACAGTTACTGTTTCTATTTGAAGGACATCCATCCATTCATTCAGGCTTTGCACCAAACTCAAAAACATGCATTCAGCAAACAGATGAAAAAAGTCAATTAAACATTTAATGCAGAACTGACGGACTTTTCTATATCTACATATATTCATTACAATGTCTATGCTTATGTGTATAAGGAAGCATGTTTTGTAAGAATATAAACCTTTTCAAAAGTAAAATTTTTCAATCTATTATTACTTCAGCATTCTCATTGAGAACTTTCTGCCATCATGTGAGAGAGCAGTTCATGTTCTGCCAGAGAATAAAAAACCCATAGATTTCCCAGACAAGGAAAGGATTTTCAGGGGACTGGGGGTTCAAGGTAACCTCCCCTGCAGCTCCTCTAAACTCCCCCACACACTGTGAGTCAGAATCACTGCCACAAACTAACAAAAGCTCAGAGTCTTTGTTGGGAAGAGTTAAAGGAGGTGATGTTCGTCAAGGATGTTTCATTATGATTTCATACCAGCTTTGAGTTAGTTGAACTGATCATTGATATGTAATTGATATGTTACTGCCAGCTTAAAACATGCCTGCTGTGGTTGTGCTGCTGTTTTTTATTCCACTAAGTTGATCCCCGGTTCAGGAAAAAATTGAGGAAGATGTGTTAAAGAAGTAATATTATGTAAAATTGACTTTTTTGAGCTTTATATAATCTTATAATGTTATTCCCTCCTCAAAAATATACCTGGAGTGTTGCTTTCATTCTTTCATGCATGTTCGAGAAATCTTTGAATCTCCCATAGCAACCATACATTTTGGATTATAAGCTGCTGCTTTTTTCCCACACTTCAAACACTGCGGTATAGTAAGGTGTGTTTTTCTAATTCATGTTGGTTTTCTTGGGGGCGTGGAGGTTTCATATCGGTCTTGAACGAAGTTCTGTTCCCCTGTGAAAATCTGTTTCCCCTTTGCCAGGGGCGCACACTGCAACCAGAGAGGCAGATCCAATCATTTTCACGGCACTTCTGATCTATTTCTCGGTAAAATAACTAATATAATCATGCCAACATTGTAACTTTAAGTTTAATCGGCAACTAACAGAATTGTAAAATAAATAAATATATGAGGTCTTGTGTGGAGTTCTTACACCGTTTTGTGTTTTTTTGTAATCCCCTCTGTCTCTGTCTTTTTCCGACTTTCGTCACGTAAGCCTAACAATTAAATGTCAGTCACCAAACACGGGGTTCCAACACATTGTGTGTATTGGTAATTTTTCATTGCTGATATAAGAAGATGGAAGCTGGCTGATAGCAGGGCACGAAAAATTCAGACTTCCTTAAAAAATGAGAGTTTAGGCTTTCTGGAAAATACTGTTCTAATGTAAAATATGACAGATTGCTCGATAAAAAAAATGTATAGTTGACTTTTTGTGGCTCAATCATACTATCACACATAATTGAGATTTTGAAAACATTTGCTCTTTATTTGCCAAATGAGGGTTTAGTTGCTTTACCAGCAAGTCTTTAACTGTGTTTATTCCTTTCATCATGAATATTAAATGGTAGAGCTGTTGCCTTGCAGCAAGAAGGTTCTGGGTTCGATTCCCGGCCCGGGTCTCTCTGCATGGAGTTTGCATGTTCTCCCTGTGCATGCGTGGGTTTTCTCTGGGTACTCCGGTTTCCTCCCACAGTTCAAAAACATGACTGTTAGGTTAATTGGTCTGTCTAAATTGCCCCTAGGTGTGAGTGTGTGTGTGCATGGTTGTTTGTCCTGTCTGTCTCTGTGTTGCCCTGCGACAGACTGGCAACCTGTCTAGGGTGTACCCCGCCTCTCACCCGGAACATTAGCTGGAGATGGGCACCAGCAACCCTCCCGACCCCACGACAAAACGGTGACAAGGGTGTAAAGACAATGAATGGATGGATGGATGAATATTAAATCCTGTATTGGTAACATTTGCTGACTATATGCCAAAATTACTTGGGGGTGGGGGGTATCAACAAAATATACTGCTCAAAAAAAATAAAGGGAACACTTTTCAGTGTTCACTTAAATGTTAAAGTGTTCCCTTTATTTTTTTGAGCAGTGTATTTCACCTACCTGAAATAATCTGTACCCCTCTATAATATGGGAGCTAAATATTTTTTTTTTTTACAAACTGTGTTCATTCATATCATTATCAACAATAAATCCTGTAAATTTGGTAATATTTGCTTTTCATTTGCCAAATTTATGAGGGGGGAACTAAATATTTTAGCCACCTGAAATAATCTCTTCCCGACCCCCATGGGAGTTAATTCAATTACCAGCAAGTCTTTAACCACACTTATTCCTCTCTTCATCAACAATAAATTCTGTAAGTTTGAAAACATTAGCTCAATATTTGCCAAAGTTATGAGGGGGGAACCAAATATTTTTATCTGCCTGTTCAAAGTAGCGCAGCTGTTCGACTGTAAGTACTGTGCATATCTTGAAATATTCCTTTAAGTTAAAGAAAATAAGTATTTTGTGTCAAAACATCCTACCCATAGCCCACATATGTGTGAGTCTGTGCCATGTCCTTCCTAAACCCCGCTGTTGGTAAGTTTACTTTTGTCTTATTTGGCAGCTTGGTGCTCTTTCTGTAAGTTACATATACAGTGTAGCTAGCTAAAAACAAGTAAGTGGAGTTTTAACCCTCCAGCAGTTGTAAGGCGGGTCAAGTTGAAATCTCAGACATGTCACCTGAACCTGGGAATCTCCACCCTCCACCTTTGAACTCTATTGAAAAGTCTTTTAACGAGTAATTTGATAAAGAATTTTATGACTAAACAATCCGTATTGCTCTATTTATGATTTATTAATACACTTGGTGGGTTTATAAAGAAAAAGGGGCACCATGTTAAAAATGAAATAAATTTGTTTTCAAAAGTTGTGTGTTATATAAGTAGCAATTACTTGGTATCATGAGTACCTAAACTTAAGTACTCATTCTCATACTCAATCATTAATTATATTGATTATAATAATTATATTCAGGAACCATTATAATGATGATGCCAGAAACTATTAATTATAACAGTACTGTATATCGAAATAGATTATCATGATTTCTACTGAAACGATTAACTGCAGATCCTGCTTGAGGACAACTCTGAGTTGTGGCTCAACTGATGGGGTTCATCTGGTGTTACATTCAGGCAGTGTTCGGTTTGTGTCATTTGTGGGCTGCACAGATATAATTCATCAGTCCCCTCTGAAATAGCTTGCACATCTCTATAGAGTACATGCAGTTGAATATTCAGTATATTACATGAGTAATAGGCAACAGGCGAATGAAAGCACCTTGAATCCAGTGTCTTCTCCCCATCTGTCATTGCTGACTGAAAGGTCGGAACACAGAGGTCCAGTGAAAATAGTTTGGATATGATTAAGAAAAAAACAGTGGGCAAAGGATGAATCCTGAGGACCTACACTACATAGCAACTCAATATTAGAGCAGAATCTCTGTCTGGAGATGTTCATAGGTCTTTTTCCAACATAAACGCAACGCAACACGTTTCCTAATAAGAGGAGGAGGACATATTTGTCTTCACTATGACTTGGTGTCTATTGGAGCAAAGGCTAAAGGAGATACATTACATGAGAGGGAAGGCTAAAGGAGACACAGGACATGTACTGCTTCTTTCTATCCAGGATTTGTGGAAATGGAAATTGTGATCTGGTGATGCTTTGTAACATGTAACATCCTACTGTGGAGAGTCAGTCACTAATTTGGCAAACTGAGTAGATATCAAAAGATAATTGAAGTAGGATGGCAAAGAATCAACGAATCAGAAATAGTAATATGTATTTCTAAAAGAGCAAATACGGCAGAATGAGTAATCACAGAAACCAGCAGAGCTGGATACTGTCTAGGTTTTCTTTCTCCCTCATATGCAGCATTCTCTTTTCTATGCCTTGCAATGATTGTATTGAGGATCATGTAGAATACATCATCATTAAAGTATCTGAACAATCCTCAGAGCACATGGATAGTAGCCAAGACAGCAAGTATCGTGAAAAATAAAATTTCAGTAAGAAAAAAATCCAAGATTTATAACAAAAGTAATTAAAAGGATCTGGCAAAAACTGACAAAATGCCTCCTTTAAGGAATTTTTAAATATGAGGCATACAGCCATGAAAAGATTAGGACGCCTTGTGACAACCTTTATCTGAGGATATTCAAAGCAGCTGACAACATGGTCAGGATGTATATGTATATATCAGCAAGTCCCACCTCAGAGCAAACCTCAGGGTGCTAAAAGAAGTCTTCAAAATACCAAAAGGTTTTGTTGTCAAGTTTTGTAGGAACATATAAGTGTGGTTTGAATAAGCAAGAACTACAAGTCAGTGGCGGTTTTTGATATGGGTGACATGGGCAACAGCCCAGGGCAGCATATTGTTGGGGACAGCATGAGCCCCCCCCCCCCTCAGGCCCGGCAGCATGGGCGGGCATTGAGGGGCATTGCCCGCCCACAGAGTCAACCGTGCCCCCCCTGGACTGGAAGCTGTTTGTTGTTTTTATCTTAAAGTGGCCAACTCTCTGTTATTCCTATATTGATTTTATACAGTAGGGGCTTCCGCACTTCCCATATCTGTCACTTTTTTCAGCAGTTAAAACTGTTTAATCCATTGTTAACACGTCATAACCTGTTTTTCAGAGTCGCCTTTAAACGCAACATGAGCGCCAATATGCTCGAGCCTGGTTTACACCTGTGCGGCAGCGAAGGAGACCTGCTGCTGCTGTGCAAAGCTGCACAGGTGTGTGTTTGAATCATGGCAGCAAACCAGCAAAACACAAAAAACTTTGGACAGTTTTTCCCTCAAACTAACCGACTGAGTTCAGTAATGCTGTTGGATGCAGGTAATGTTAGCTAAAAGATGACTAGCTGATACTAATTCAGCACCTAAAGCTTGTTAACAAGTAGCCTGTAAGATACTGGTGTTGTCTATGTTCAAAAGTGGGTAGTACTTGTTACATTCACTTGAGTAACTTTTTTTTTGGAAAAAAAAATACTTTTAAGGGTAATTTTACTGCACTGTACCGTTTTCTTTTACTTGAGTAATATTATTGCTACATAGATTCATTTTGCCCTCTCTCCACCCCAAATAAGCTGATGCCCTCCCCCCCCTGTTAAACTCATCTGGAGCCATGGCTTCCCCTGACACTCCCCCTCCAGGATCCTTCCCCCTACCTTGCTCAGTTGTCAAATCAGGTTAGTGGTCAACCAAACAGAAATGTTCCCTCAAAATGTAGTTATACTGTGTGATTGTTAGAGAAAGAATTATAATGTGATTTATAAACAGTTCTCTTAAGTTGCAAAGAGTCTGTTTCACTCCGCTGCTCTCGGTAGTGCATGCTCATAGACAGTGGTGGGAAGTACTTAAGTACAATTTTCATGAATCTGGGACTTAGTTGTTCTGTAAAATCCAAGCAATAACGTGACTTACTACCTTATTGTCCGCACTCTAAGGCGCACCTAAAAACCTTCAATTTCCTCAAAAGACAACAGTGCGCCTTATAATCCGGTGCGTCTCATATATGGACCAATATTGAGCCACAACAGGTCTAGCAACTACGGTAAGCAGCATGTAAGCAGCCGCCGACTTCATTTTTGCCCTTAGAAGAAGAAGCGTGCGATGCATGCTGGGATAATTGTCAGAACCCTGGTTTGTTAATAAAGTTTGACTGATCTATCTACCTGCCGACCTGATAATCAGGTCATCTGCAGGTCATTTAGCACCACGTTCTCCACAAACATGCTGTGCGCGAATGGAGAAGGGTGACCATCGTCCGACCATGCCCCGGCCCAGTCGCGGAAGGCTCTCTTCGCCGACCCGAGTCGGACTGTTTTGTTGATATTCTTTATGTCAACAAAGTGGCTTTTCATCCGGGGTGCTTCGACTAGGGTTACCAAGGGACCAGCCCCTATACATTTAAAGCCGGGGGGGGGTTCAGGGGAAGAGAGACAGAGACTGCGTCAGCAGCATGTCGGTTGGTCTGTGTTATCCAGAAAGCAGTTGGGCACAATATCGCAACACCAACACCGTGAGTGAAACAATGACTGGGGTGGCCTACTATATAAAGTACTCAGGGACCACTTCTTTATTATTACACATCCACATTTGTAGAGTATGAAACAAATCGCGTCCCGTAAAGGTTCAATATGGGACGGGTGGCCACTGTAACTGTAGCGTCTATTCTCTGCACCTTATAATGCCTTATATATGAAAAAAGTTTTAAAATAGGCCATTCATTGAAGGTGTGCCTTATAGTGCGGAAAATATGGTAATTATGTGTGTCTGTTGTCACCCATCGCCTCCCTCTTTCACTTGCACGCGGGACTCCAAGACATGCGCAATGGTTTTGTCTGAGCGAGAGATGATGTCTATCTATATCAGTAATAGAATCCCACTACATGAATCATAAGATTTGGTGACATGTAAATTCAGCAGCGCTTCGTCTAACTTTTAACATCACTTGGAAATGAAACTTAAAGAAAGGTAAGCTATGTGGATGTGATGTTAGCAAAGCTAGCTGTACAGAGATACAGCTAGCGATGAAAAAAGTTGTCACTCATGTACTGAATTATTGAGTGGAGGTGTTGACTGACATGTCGCATATATATGGGACAACGGTCACAGCGCTATAAAGAGCTCTAAAGTGATATGACTTTCACGAACAATCCGATTCTTCTGGACGGATCTTTACTAAGTCCTACAGCACTGAAGCCTCACTGAGAGCCATTCTTAGTTCTTGTGATGCTCTGCGAACACTACAATAGCCATTACTATTTTATTTCATTAAAAAATATATAGATTAGGACTTCCGGTGGCGATGCGGCGAGGAGAAGACGCATGCTGAAGAGCTAGAGCTGATATAGACCAATTTTAAATTTCTACTTTCCGTCAGAGGGCTTAATACATGTGAAGACGGTGGAAACTAAGCAGCACAGATGAATAGAGGAAAAAATCCAAGACTAAAGAACACTTCGGGACCCAAAATCGACCAAATGATGATGTCGAACTCATGAGCTAACGGAGCTACCGCTAATATTAGCATGGAGACTCCAGCTGGTACAGGGACAGACTCATCGATTATAAACGAGATTCGCATCATGAACCGAGATCTTCAAGACAAAATACAACAAGTCGGGGCAGACGTGACTACAATTAAAGACTGTCTGGACTCCCTGAAATCCGATGTTGTCGGCCTCAACAGCAGAATTGGGGAAGCCGAAAACAGAGTATCGCAACTCGAAGATGAGAACGCAGTGCTCACTGCCAACATGGCTGAACTGAAGTCCAAAGTTGCACTGCTGTAAGGTCGGATTCAATATCAAGAAAATTACAGCAGAATAAACAATCTGAGGATCAAGGGTGTCCCGGAGCGGTCGGAGAAGGAGAATAACGCACTGGAATGTGTTATGGATGTGCTATGCTCCCTACTTCCACAGGATCAGGATACTAATCAATTCGTCGTTGAGAGGGCTCACAGAATACCCGCTACACTAAAAGAAGATGGGCGAAACACGTCAGCCGGACCCCGCCGCATCCTGGTGAGATTCATTTGCTTCGCGGACAGGGAGAAAATACGACTTAGAGCCAGAGAGGTCGGATCTTTTCAATGGAGGGGAAATAAGATACAATTCTTCCCAGACTTTACGAAGGAAGTACAAGAAAGAAGGAATAGATTCTTTGAGGTCAGACATATGTGCAGAGCCAAGGGACTGAAATACACCACGCAATACCCCCCAGTGTTTTGGGTCTCCCTTGGTAAGGAACGCCTCCGTTTTGAAGACGCAACAGTAGCAAAGAACTGTCTTACACCCTTGTACCTCAGTGGGGTCGGCAGGGGTGCTGGTGCCTATCTCCAGCTAGCGTACTGGGCGGGAGGCTGGGTACACCCTGGACAGGTCGCCAGTCTGTCGCAGGGCAACACAGAGACACACAGGACACACAACCATGCACACACACACTCACACCTAGGGGCAATTTGGAGAGGCCAATTTACCTGACAGTCATGTTTTTGGAGTGTGGGAGGAAACCGGAGTGCCCGGAGAAAACCCACGCATGCACAGGGAGAACATGCAAACACCATGCAAGAAAGACCGGGGCTGGGAATTGAACCCAGAACCTTCTTGCTGCAAGGCAACAGTTCTACCAACTGCGCCACTGTGCAGCCCCAGCAAAGAAGATGATAGACCAATACCAACCCCCGGAGGCAGGAGAATGAATGAACAGACTGTGGTGATCATTGATAATATATCCTCTCTGAGATCACTAATCATAACTTCCAATTTATTAAGGCCAAAGTGTTTACCGTATTATACACGCTAAAACTAGACTCCGTTAAACTCGTTAAATTTATGTTATTTCAATGAGACTTTGCACACGGTGAAAATGGATTGCTATTTATGCAATCTAAGCTGCATGGATGGCGATTTGGACTTCCATACATGAACGTGAGGTTACAATATGGATTTCCATGTATTCATATCCCACATAATGTATACAGTTTAAATAGGACAGCCCTTTCGTTATTTTTTTCCCTTTTCTCTTATCCGAGTCATTTGAGCTAACAAAGCTCTGGCGGAAGTTTTTGGATCTTTATTATTACTATATATTATTGGTTGGGGCAACTCACTCTGAAGTCCTCCATGCTTGTTATAAGGAATAAGGCCCAGTTATTTACTTTTTTTTTTGTTTTGGGGCACTCCTTCTGAGCCAGTCATTTTTTGTTTTCTCTTTAGTTATATGTGTACACACAACGATTACACCACAAGATAGAAGGATGCTCCTATTACTATTATCAACAAATGGACATAAACTATGGGGACCGTAGTTAAAATATCCTCCTGGAACGTTAATGGCTTGGGCTCATACACTAAACGAAGCAGAGTTATTAAATATCTAAAACAGAAAAAAGTAGATGTGATGATGCTACAAGAAACACATCTGTTAGAGAACGACGTCAATAGAATTAAGGACAGATGGGTTGGACAAGCTTACCACAATACTTTCCAACAGAAAAAACGGTGCGTATCCATCCTATTTTCTAAACATCTCTCAATTCAAGTAGAGAAAGAGCATAAAGACAAAGAAGGTCAAGTAATTGTTCTGCTAGTCAATATTTCAGGACAAGACATCATTACAGCTAATATATATGCTCCTAATATAGAAGATCCAGACTTTTTCTTACAGCTAAAAATTTTTTTTCTAGATTTTGGAGACTTCCGAATCATTCCTTCTGGAGATTTCAACCAAGTCCTAGACATTGTTTTGGATAGATCGGGGAAATCAATTCCTAAAACCAGTAAAACCCTAGACGCGATCAAAGATCTGTGCAAACATACTGGTTTATCAGATGTTTGGAGACTTTTAAACCCTTCAGCGTGAGCTAATGAGTTTTATAAAACATTTTCATCTGAACTGAACACAGAAATATTGAAAACTTTTAACTCAGCTATCGACTCACATCGATTCCCCACATCTATGAAGGAATCATTAATTACTGTTATCCCAAAAAAAGGGAAAAACCCTTTAGAATGTTCAAGCTACAGGCCGATAAGCTTATTATGTTGTGATGCAAAATTATTCACAGAAATTTTATCAATGTGGATTAACAAGGTTATAACACCAATTATACACCCTGACCAAACAGGCTTCGTCAAGGGCAGAACCTCCACTGATAGTCTAAGGCGATTACTACATCTTATTTGGAAGGCCCAACAGTTAAATGTTCCAGTAGCGGCCCTGTCATTGGACGCGGAAAAGGCGTTCGACAGGGTCAGCTGGAATTATCTCTACTACACACTTACAAAATTTGGGTTTAGACAATCTTTTCTAGAAATAATAAAAATGATATACTCAGATTCAAAAGCGACGGTAACAACCAACGGATCGAGATCAACTCAATTCTTAATCGAACGCAGGACCAAACAGGGAGACCCATTGTCACCCCTGCTCTTTATTATCACACTCGAACCGTTAGCTCAAGTCATCAGACAAAATGAAACAATAAAAGGTATAACAATGTTGACAACAAAATGTTGATTTTTACAGACAATGTACTGCTTCTACTGTCGAAGCCTGAGGAATATCTACCTCCTTTACTTGATTTGATTAATAATTACTCTGAATTATCCGGATACAAGATCAACTGGTCTAAATGGGAAGTAATGCCTATATCAAAGTTTTGTTATAAAAGCCACATACAAAAGTGAAATTTTCAGTGGGTACCAAAAAAACTTAAATACCTAGACGTACTGCTGAACCCGGGCCTAGGAAATATTATTCTAGATAACTTTGAACCGGTCATAAATAAGATAAACGTGCTTTTAAAGGGGTGGGACAAACCTCAAATATCGCTGTGGGGTAGAGTCCAGGCCATTAAAATGATGATTACACCAAAATTAAATTGCCTTTTTACTTGGCTGCCACTTCAAATACCACACTCTATATTTAAGACCCTGGACAAAATGATAAACAACTCTATTTTGGAGGGGAAAAAGCCTAAAATGTCTGCCATAAAACTCCAAACTAAAATGGAATGCGGAGGATTACGACTACCTAATATGCAACTTTATCAGGAAGCTTTTATAAGTGCACAAATAACATCACTTATGTTAAAGAACCATAATAGTCCTATCTGGGTAGGTGAAGGTGAAGTAATTGCTCCATTCAAAGCTTTTGATTATCTATCCCAGCATCCAAATGATGGAGTTAAATCCAATCCAATTATGATCCACACCAAAAACGTTTGGCAGCATTTACATAAAAAAACAAATGCTTGTTCCTTCACTCAAGGAAATGCCTCAGTGTGGAATAACCCAAAAATAAAAATAGAGGGGAAAACGATTTTTTGGGGGAGCTGGCATACAAAAGGGACTGATAGTATAAACTGCTTCTTCCAAAATGGCGACTTACTGTAATTTCAACAATTTCAAGAATTATACAATCTACACCATAAAGATTTTTGGAAGTTCCTACAAATAAGGGACTGCCTCACAAAATTAAAGAAACTTGAGGGAAATATACCCATGGAATCACCAATTTACAATATGTTAAATAAACTGAAAAACTTCCCAAGACGAGTAAGTCACGTCCTGATTGAGAAAAATTGCAACATCAATACAAGGCTTAAAAAGGTATGGGAATCAGAACTAAACAAAAAGTTCACAGAGGAGCAGTGAGTTGTAATAGCCAAACAAATGTTGAAACCCATGAGAGATGCGCGCTCCAAATTGATACAGTTCAAAATTCTGAATCGTTTGTATCAGACACCAGTCAAACTATTTAGAGCTAAGATAAGTAACTCTGATATTTGCTGGTGATGTAAACAAAGTCCAGGAAACTTGCTTCATATGTTCCTCACGTGTCCGATTCTAACTTCTTATTGGCAGAAGGTTATGGGAAAAATCAACACCATCCTTAATTCAAACTTACTCCTGACACCTACATTGGGACTCCTTAATTTCTTAGACTTCAAGGTTCAAATAGAAACTGAAAATACACAATGGTTAAAAATAGCACTAACCACAGCAAGACGAGTTATATTAAGACACTGGAAAGGCCAAAATATCCCTACCTATACAGAATGGTATACAGCACTTTTAGAGACCGCCTCTTACGAAAGACTCATTCACAAAATAAATGGCAAGCAATCTCCTCCTCCTCCTTCCTGAACTACTGTTGCTGAACCTTAGGATGCTCTTAGCGCTGTCAATTAGCCTCATTCCCTCACTGCTAAATGTGGTTATGGGGGAGAAACAACTTATCATTTACAAGAAACCGTTTATCTGCCATCATTGGTAGCTATGCTAACTAAACTGAGCATTCACAGTTTGAATCTGCACAGCTCTGTGCTATGCTAGCTGCAGCACAGCACAAATCAAGGGGGAGGAAGGATGAGCAGCATCGCATGAGATTGTGATTGACAGCACTAAAACTCTCCTGCCACTGACTGGTTGTTTCTAGAGAACCATGGGAGAAGGCAGAGGAAATAAATTTTTCACAGATTACCTCTCATACTTTTAACATTTAAAACTGTCATTACTGTCACAACGTAATGACAGTTTTAAAAAATATGTGAAAAAAAAAAACATTTATGTAAAAGTTACATACTGCAACTTTAATTTCACTCAGGAGCTGCTGCTCATTCACTAATCTGTTAAGTGGTAAAAGGTACAGGGAACAAGTTAAATATATGAATATGCTGGTAATTTTTTTCCTTAATTCATTAAATGCTAGTGAAATGGAGGCAAGCAGTAGTTTGTAGCTAGGCTAACTATGCTAAATGGTTGATCATCTCACACAGTCTACCCATCTCTCTTGGAGAAAAGCTGGGTCATAAATTAACACTCTTGCCATTTTCTTTCTCTCTCTTGCTTTATTTTGTTTTTGAAAACCTGATTTTATAACTTTTCTTAGCAGCATAGTAACTGCCACAGTCGTTCGTGGCTGCAGCTTCTACCGACTGCAGCTGCATACAGCGTCACTCTCAAGCCCAAGCAGGAACTAACCATTTAAGGCAGATAGGGGGGAGTTCAGGGCATAAACATATGTGTGTTTTTTGGTCTGGGAGGGGTAACATTAAATTTTTACTGCTATAAACAATCTGAAAATACAATATGATTAATTTTGTATTTGACAGGACTCCGATTTTTTAATTTTATTTCTATGAACAAAATATAAATTATTAAATTGTGGAGGGCCCCCTGCTGGTCAGGGACCCTAGAATTGTCATCACTTTTCACCACTTTACCGAGCCCCTGTTGAAATGTAATGTTAAAATGTCGTTTAAAAAGTTTTGAAACCACATTCAAGCTGCAGGACCAAAAATGACTAGTAATGCATATCAAATGTGTTTTTCTAAGTAAGCAGCCTGCAGAGAAATAAAACCAAAATTCAAATGTTGCTTCTATACGAGTTTTGTTCAGTCTGACTGATCTAATCTCTGCTACACCTTTACAAAAATTTAAAGGTGTATACAAAATACAGAAGCTTTAATGAGTAACTCCTCTTAATAAAATTCATCATAAACATTGATTTATTGAAATGACTCCCAATACAAGTTATGGCCTATGTAAATTATAAGTTGTTAAGTTGCTTTATTTTTAAGCCATTTTTAGTTTTGCCATATCCTGGGTGACTAAGAATAAATAAGTAGATAGGAATGAATATCTGGGGAGTATCATAATTTAAACATAAAACTTGAAGCACAAGGGTCTATATAGAAAATATTCAGATTTTATTTTGTAGTTTTAAAGGCTCTACGTTGAAGACAATGAGAAATAAAGCCATAACTTTTTGTTTTTCTTTCTGTTCTTGACTCCCACACTCTGAACTGGGTCCACTTGCTCAGCCCTTCCTCGCGTTTCAAGCTCTTCTAATTAACTAACACTTAATGAGCTAAATATGAATGAGATGTTTGCTACCTTTAACAAAATAGCTTAAGTCTATTTTTTACATTTGAGCTTCCCTAACAATAAGTTTTCTGTAGTTTAGAAAATCAACCTATAACAATAATAGCTCACTTTCTAAGTTAACCTGGAAAAAAAGTAATACAAAAATCAGAAATTTTATTCAATTCAATAATAGAGGCAGGCTCACAAAAACGCTTATAAAAAATGTCAATACTCCATTGACGGGATTTGACTTTTTCCTTTGTGACACACAGAAAGTCATTGTTAAGAGAATAAAATAAAAAACTTCTGGCTCATTATATTCTCTTATCCTCACGGATTCAATGATTCCATGCGTGGAAACAAAACCCACACAGAGATGACACTCATGGGGCGCTGTAGTGGTGCAGGGGCAGAGCACAACCCATGTATTGAGGCCCTAGTCCTGATGCCGGTGGTAGCAGGCTCGATTCCCGGCCTGGTGACATTTGCCGCATGTCTTCCCCCTCTCTCATAACCCCATTTCCTGTCAAACTACCTTCAAATAACGGCCACTAGAGCCAACAAAACCTTAAAAAAATAGAGATGACAGTCAATGTAACACAGATGAGAAGGGTATTTTATGTATATTAGATGAATGGGCCAATAGGTTCGACTATCAGAGCAAGGTGGGGTGTTCAAATGACACACAAAGGCTGTTAAATGAATTTAAAGAACTGGCTTTAGTGACACAAACCATGAATTGACAAACAGTTATACAAGACACACAATCTCACAATTATGAAAATAAAACTACACAAAGTGAAATACAAGAAATAATAAAAATACGTGGCCAAGTGCTAGTTCTCAGTTTTAAATCGTTTGGGTGCACCCTGGTAATCTGAATTCTAAATAGTAACAGGCAACAGATTAATCAATTTCAGTTCCAATTAAGTTTAACTCAACACCATTCACATGAGGAGAATTTCCTACACAGCAGTTCGTTTATAAAGTTCCAAAATAAAAACTGGTCCAAAAGGTAAGGTCAGAAATTCCAAGATTAAACAATAAGAATGAAAAATGTCAGTCAGTGGTCTCACTCATAACCAACTGTGTGTGAAGATGTGAGTGATACAGGCCTACCACACCGTTGGGTGCAGCAGGACTCCAAATGGAAAAGAATGAATCCAGTTCTTTCTGAATCCAGGTGGGAAGGCTCGCCATCGAAGTCACAGGAGGAATCCACCTCAGGAACAATCCAGCATAAATAAAAAAAAACTGACCTGTCAACAGACAGGACCAGCAGAATCATAGAATTTTATTAAGCTGTTCTAGCTTTAATCTTTAAATCATGTTTCTGTAGACATCATATTTGATATCAATTTATCAAATAATTTGCAATAAAACAATTTACTTTTCTGTACATTACAAAAGCATTTCTTTTCAAACACAATATTAAACATTACATTTTATCCAAAATCAGTAAAAGTTTACATTTTGATAATTAAATGGTTCAGATAAACAATATTATTCAACAAAAATGTGATAAACAAAACAAATACCCAAATGAAATGCACATTATATGCTCACCGATCTCAATGCGACGCGTTAGGGACAATAATATGGTGGCTCTCAGTCCAGACCCGTGGGGCAACTAGATAGTGTAATAAGGCATATTTTCCATGCTTTAACCTCAATAATATGATCTTTCATCATGAACAAAGTAAGAATATAGTGTAATTTAGGTTTTACCTTCAACTGAGCGGAGAACAAGATTAACTTAAACCGTAGCCTAGTAGCCGTTAGAGCTAAACTAGTGGCCGTTAACCGTTAGAGGTAACAAGTTAGCTCTAACGGTGTTTGGCAGAAAAAGTGAAGTTGTCTTTTTTTTTTTTACTTCACACTTCCAGCTGAGAAGTCGGATGATATCTGGGAAAGCGTTTGTTTAGTTCGTATCCAGTGCTATAACCGTTTTAACACAGACTCACGCTGCCCAGCTTAACCGTTTCCTTATCGCGGATCTCCAAGCAAAGACGTCTTTGGAGTGTTGCAAAAGCAATTTGTTACTCCTGGTAACAAAGTTTTATAGTAAAAGGTGCATTCTAGTTTTTAATTTATTCAGATAAGGCATATCTTTGCTCATCCAACCAGGAGTTGTCTCTGACCCTCTTTAAAGAAACTCCCTGCAATTTGTTTCTAAGATCAAACACCAGTTGTCACCTTTATCTAAACAAAGTGGAAGCAGAGCTTCTCCTGAACTCCTGCTGTTTTAAGGCTTTTCACAGATCAGTGTGAAAATCACACTGCTCCGGGAGGAGAAAAGCTCCAGGTATCGTGCCAGTCTTGTTAAGGAACTTATTGGTCCCCCGAAAAACGACAAAAATCCAGGCATTATCATGAATTAATAAAATCCTTCCATGCCGAACTTGAAAACTGGACATTATGCTGCTAACACTTAGCTTTTGTCAACAACTCAGGCGGAAGTGAGAGCGCAGAGCAACGCAAGTAACAGTCCAGCTGGAACACAGTGCATTAAATAACAAAATATAACTTAACAAAGCTTTGAAGTTTTGTTCATAAACTTTCCTCGAGGAATTTTAATGATTGAGGTACCCGAATCCCTTGAGGAATTGTTTCAGTCCTAATCATGGTTCAGCTAAAGTAATGCAGTCTGATTTTTACTGTTAATGTGTTTCTTGCCACTGAGCAGTGAAAGTATGAAATGTTCACGTCTCTTGCTGTAAGTATTTACTAACTGAAAGGGTTTTTAATTAGTGATACAAGCGTTACAGGTAACAGCTAGATCCTCACTTCAGTGGCTCTGACCAGCCTACTGAACCATTGTTTTCATTTTTTTTCTTTTGCATTTTCATATTCATATTATTTAAATGCAAACGTTTCTTCAATGATTTTTTTTGGGGGGGAACAATTCTAGACTTTTCCAAGATTGGGGAGTCCCCTCCCCACGAGCTCCCCGGGATTTACGCCTGTGATTGCAGCGGGAGAGAGCGTGAGAACAGTCATATGACGGTGCTCTTTCTCCTTGTTTACTTGTTGCTTGTTGCGCCTTGGTCAGTTCATAGTTGAGCTTTGTTTACCGTTAATGCATTGTCTTAATAGCTATGTTTAATAGTGCAGACAGTTGTGGTTTCTGACATGAGCAAAGGTAGGGTTGCCACCCGTCCCGTAAAATACGGAATCGTCCCGTATTTGTTGCGTCCCGTATTGAACTACGGGATACGGGATGTGATTTGTGACGTATTTCTATAAATGTCCGATAGACACGCCTATCACACACATCAACACTAAGTGTAACAATAATGACCAAAATAAAACACAGGAAATATTAAGGTCTACTAAATTCTCGTGGACCCCAGAACGCTACGGACCAACGCTGTTGTCACGGTTGCCTAGAGACGGACACTACGCAGCCGCGGTGAGGTGCTATCAACTCGCGTCTTTAACCCGTCCTTAAAAGCAAAACCTCTCTTAAAGATATGAGTTGCAAGATTCAAATTCCAGGCTGAATAATGTTAGTGACAATGAATAAAGACAATTTTTAAAAAATGTGTCCATCGTGGCGCAGTGTGAGTCCAGACAGAGTAGATCAGGGGAGGAGCTGCAGACCCGTTAGAGCCTAAAGAACCAGAAATCAACATCTCTTCATCCCTCAATCATCTCCAGAGGCCGTTATGGTGCAGAATATTTTGCTATGATTAAGTTTCTTATTGTGCTTTTTGTCGACTATATTGGTTTGATTATTTGCTTATTTAATGTATAATAGCAGACAAAATAATACTAATGGTCATTTAAAGAACAAATCATAGATTAACAGTAAATACATAAACATTTCTTTCTTTAAAAGGTTTGTTAATGCTTTCTGTATGCTTTATTTTGAAATGTTAATACATTTTATGAATTCAGTGTTCAGTGGTCATTTAATGTATTATTAATGCACCAGACACAGACCTGCAGCCCAGGGGTGGTTCTAGATGGGGGCCAACAAGGTACCAAAGAAATTTTTTAACCTTCACAATTTTACTTTAACAATAAATTAACTATTCTATAACTATTCTATTCACTTTTAGCTGCTGTATAGGATCACACTTTCTATCTGACAGGGATTTGCAGACTGAATCTCTGGAGACAGATGTGGCTCTTTGGCTCACTTAATATATCAAATGATGAAGTATTGCTCTGTTTTTTGTTTGTTTGTTTCAAAAACACTACCTTGGCCCTCGTGGTGAATTTGTTATAGAACCCCCCAAAGGAATCCCAGCTCCCCCCTTTTGTAAAAATGTCCGCCAGCGCCCCCTGCCATCCTCTGAACGCCCCCTGGGGGGTTGTACCGCCCACGTTGAGAACCGCTAAGTTACACAGTACTTGAGTAGTTTACCAAAAACTTTTTACACTTGCTTAATTAAACGTGTTTTAAGGTATGCTACTCTGATTGCAGTGCAGTTTTGAGGTACTTTATGTATGTACGATTGCTCTATGGATCACTTTTTAAAAACAAAAAACACCACCATAAAATAATGTCTATCACTGCAGCGGACGTCCCACCCCATGAGAGTAGGGCGACACGCCGTGGTGGGCATCCCTTATTGTTATTTCTGGCACAGAGATGGAAATAAAGCAGAATGAAGAAGAGTTTGAATTGATACTGGTTAAATTTATTTAAACTCTAAGAATTTAATATATAGGTGTTTTATGGGAATGTTGATCTTCCAGATCAATTTTGAGAAACAATTTTTACTTAATTTTATTGTGTTATGTAGTGCGGGGCACTGGTCTTGGTCTTGACTTGGTCTCGGATTAGGTGGTCTTGACTACAATACTACTCCGTGGCTCCTTGGTTGCATGTCTTCCCCCACCCACCTTCTATCCAGCCCCTTTCTGTTGGATTTCTTTCAAAAATAGATGCCACTAGTGGCAAAAAAGTGAAGTTCATGCTATGTTAGGACAGGAGACAAGATGTTTCCATCCCTGAAATTATGATGCATAGAATCACATACTATGTTACAGAGAGTGAACACAATAAAAATATGCTTTATCTGTGGCATTGTTCATTAAAATGGCACATTTCTGATGTATTAAAATTAAATACGATAGCTACTCTTAATGATATTGCTGAATCCATTACCTAATCAGGTAATGGATTCAGCAAGTACTTTTAGTTTTAATACTTAAGTATTTTTAAAAGCCAGTACTTTCTTACTTTTACTCAAGTACAAATGTTAATGTGGTACTTTTACTAGACTACATTTTTGTCTGTGTATTTGTACTTTTACCTAAGTACATTTTTTGAGTACTTTCTCCACCACTGCTGATAGGTTAATTTGCAATTCTCAGTATCTCACAGGAGGGCACCGGTAGATGTGGGTCAGATTTGCCCTGTGTATTTTCTTGAAGGTATGCTGCCAGGTTAAACTGTGGAACAGATTGGTTTCCCACACATTGGAATTATATTAAGTGTTTTATTCAGTGTGATAACTAAGTCCAAAAGAATAGGTGTTAATGAAAAGTATTTTGCAAAGCATGTGCATTTGTCTAAAATGAACAAGTTTCATTTAGACTAGCGGTTCTCAACGTGGGCGGTATCGCCCCCCAGGGGGCATTCAGAGGACGGCAGGGGGCGCTGGCGAAATTTTTTACTAAAGGGGGAGCTGAGATTTCTTTGGTCTAAGGTAAAGTTTACACCTTAAATGCACAACAATACCAGTTTAGACTTTGAGCAACTTGGTAAAACGGTGTTGTGTAACATTAAATCATGCTTGGCTGCAACTGTATTGATGGCAGCTCTTCTTCTATTCAGTGTTTGTAGCTTCTTGGTGCAGCTTCGTTCTCCTGCTAGTAGCTTCACCGCATCAGTTCAGCGTTACACCGGCTGATGACGTTGCTGAGATTCACTTTGTCTGGTATTTTTGTATATATATTTTGGCAGTTCTGTGATCATGTTAAGCAGCAACTTATATTAAAAGTGTTTTATTTCCGTTTGAAAGCTGCACGCTTCCATGGAAGGACAACAGAAAATCGCTCTTATAAACATGTAATTATTAAAATCACAATACCTTCACTTTGTATCACTCTGAAAAATGAACCAAAGAAATCCCTCCATGGGTGATACCACGCTAGAGAGCGTCCATTTTATAGCGTTAACACCGGTGATGTAAGTGGTCCGGTATGAAACAGGTGTGATAGAACAATGGTACCACAGCACTTTTAAATTTCAATAATCAGAATACCGAAATTGTTTCCGTTGTTTTAAAAGGTTTATGTCTGTCTGCCTTTTCCCCATCGATATGCTTTCCGACCTCCCTGCACCTCAGGGGGTTAAAAAAAAAAGACGTGCACTTTGCGCAACACTCTGAAACAGGAGAAGCGGGACATAAAATGGAGTGACGAACTAGATGTGAATTATGGCATAAAAAACAGAATCCGACGCTGAACAGTGAAAAGTCAACACATGATGTGAAACACATGACGATTAGGCGGCACAGCAGGTGATGAGTGAAGATCACTCGTGGTAAAATAAATCTAGCAACAGGAAAGAAACTAAAGTGGACTTAGCAATAAACCAAGAGAGGATAATACTAATCAAAGGAAACTAAATAGAAATGAATGAAGAACAAAATGCAAGAATAAACTAAGAAACTAAAGTAAATACAGAGGAATAAACTGGTATGGCAAGATCTTTTGAGCAATAATTAATACAGAGGACTGTATGGCAAGAATAAACAGACACTATTTCCAGATCAAAGGTAAAATAATATTGTTAAAGTGCCATGGGTTTGTTGAGACCACATGTAATACTGAGAATAAATATATCTTACAGACCATAACAGTAAAGAACTTATCACTTATTTATGTTTTTAATTAGATTGATATATTTATTTCTGTCTCAAGTGGAGGAGTTTAATTATCTGGGGATCTTGTTCACGAATGAGGGAAGAAGGGGACGGGGGATCGACAGGCGGATTGGGGCAGCGTCTGCCGTGAAGCAGGCGCTGTACCTGTCCGTCGTGGTAAAAAGAGAGCTGAGTCAAAAAGCGAAGCTCTTGATTTACCGGTCGATCTACGTTCCCACCCTCATCTATGATCATGAACTTTGGGTCATGACCGAAAGAACGAGATCACAGGTACAAGCGGCCGAAATGGGTTTCCTCCGCAGGGTGGCTGGGCTCTCCCTTAGAGATAGGGTGAGAAGCTCGGTCATCCAGGAGGGACTCAGAGTAGAGCTGCTGCTCCTCCATGTTGAGAGGAGCCAGTTGAGGTGGCTCGGACATCTGGTCAGGATGCCTCCTGGACGCCTCCCTGGTGAGGTGTTCCGGGCACGTCCCACCGGGAGGAGGCCTCGGGGAAGATCCAGGACACGCTGGAGGGACTATGTCTCTCGGCTGGCCTGGGAACGCCTTGGGGTTCCCCCGGAAGAGCTGGAAGAAGTGGCTGGGGAGAGGGAAGTCTGAGCCTGCTGCCCCCGCGACTCGACCCTGGATAAGCGGAAGACGATGGACGGACGGACGGATGTTTATTTCTTCAATGTTATTTTTCATGTCAGTGTTAATGTCATGGTGGTGTTCAGTGACTCCATGACACTTTCAATTTGACTCATTAGGATTTGATTGAGAACCAGATTTGTTCTTTGTAATTTCTGTCCAGTAAAACTATTAATCTATAAATCAATAGACAGGTCTATATAAAGATATAATCCATGTTTCTGTCTCATATTTGTATGGCATTAAAAGGACCTGGAACTTTGTTTTTCCAATGAAAGCTCTGGTTTGCACAATAAATGCCATGTGAGTGAAATTTTATGGATGATACTCTGATGTCCCATTCTCCTGAAGGCAGCACAGAGCTGCACCAACAGAAACCAACAGAAACACTGAAAAGAAGAAGAGTTATGATTAATGTAGTTACAGTTATATCCATGTTTTAATGTTGCAGAGCTCAGTCGTTTTGTAAATAGTTCAAAGTTTAAACTGGTATTGTTGTACATCTTTTATCTGGTCAAAGAATAAGAATATTGTTTCCACTCTGATTGGCTGCTGTTAGGCCCACCAATTTTAAGTTGAATGTTCATTGCATTTTTTGTAGACGCCAGTGAAAATAATTTCTATTCCCATGGCTTTTTTGTTTTCTGGGAAATTATTTTTGATGATAAATACAGAAACAAGCATAAAAATCAAAACATTTACAATAGTGATAGTAATATTAATAATAAAATAATGTCAGTGCAAAGTAGCCTACAAATTCTTTGGTGGGGGGCGGTGAGGGACCTGGATAAAGGCTAGGGGGGCGCTGGCCCAAAAAAGGTTCAGAAACACCGATTTAGACAAATCAAAGCATTTGCCATACAGGCTAGTCATGTCTGCCACACAATAACTTACACATTTCCTGATGCCGAAGCACCACTTTACTTCCATTGTTGAAAGAGCAGTAGTGTGCTCTCCCTGTCCTGGCTAATAGATGTTATTCAATTAATTTGTTTACCATTGCTTCAGCTTTATTATTCTCTGCTGTAAATGCCAGTTTTAAAATGGATGAGGGTGTTTGTTTATATAAGCATCAATTTCAAAAATTGTGATTTCAAACAATAATTGTCTTAAGACATCAAGACACCACAAAAATATTTCTTTGCTAAACACCTTCAAAATATCTGTTTCATATAACAACTGAAGAATTATCAATGTCCACATACCAGCCAGCGTGAGCTACCCAGGTGATGGCTGCTCAGTCAGCTGAAGCTTCCCATTGTTTAGGTTCACACATGTTTCAGTGCATTTCTCCCTGTGTTTAGCCAACAGTTGTAGCATTCTCTTTATTGTTCCTGGTGTGTCTCCAAAAAACTCCCTGCAATACTTTAAAAAAATTAAAAAATCCAATCACATTTTTCTTTTTTTTTTATACTTAAAGAAAAATCTCAAGGTACGTACAGTGTGCACAGCCGTACAGCTGCAGGGGCTACTGCAGAACGTGGCTGGTGTCCATCAGAGCAAGGATTTTCTTCAGTGTTCTCCTCTCTGCCACTGTTGGCAGCCTTGTGCCGACCACTGGAACGGCCCACCTGATTTGTTTCTCCAAGGAGAAATAGCGATAAAGCAACAAAATACATACATTTGGAGTGATATAGCTATGTCTTTAATTTATCACAGTGCAGAAGTCACAATAACAACAACTTCATAATTTATAAACAAGGCTAAAAGTAAAGGCTCTATTATCGAGCTTTTGACACAATTTGTTTTCAGAAAAAGCAAATAAATTGATTTGACTTTCCAGAGTAAAAGAGTTGAGACAAAAAGTTGTGTTAGTGAGCAAACTTTTATCAAAAGAACCAAATGACACTGAGTTACCCTTTTGGCCCTTTCAAAGCTATTTAAAACTGATTTCAGGCATAAAATCTATTCACTAAACCCCTCAGCTGCATGTCGAGTGGGGGTCAGAAGCTGAATTGTTGCATACAAAAAGGAGAAAATTCCATAAAATGAGTTTAGGAAAAGCCAGTTGAAATGAGACAGAGTGACCTTAAATATTTCAGGTGTGTCTGGAAAGATTAAGGTGGAATATGTTATCAAATTTACATTCACATCATCACAAAGCTCCCCTGTGTCAGTGTAGATTCTCAGTTATCCAGGTCACAAGCTGGATCTCATTTCCTCTTACTTTTCTTTTTTGCAATATGCAGGATTCAGGTTAACAGTACCAATGCTAAATATACACTGAACCAGTGCAATTTATTTTAAACTTTGTAATGATTCTGATTTCACAGAACACTGTGAAATCCACTATATGGTGTCCCAAGAGGTGACAAAAAGAAGCTGCATAAGTTGGGGAATGTATATAACAGTTACAGTGCAGTCTTTCTACACTTTCCATTTGTATGCTGAAAAAATATCTTCAGTGGGGTTAAAGAATGAAGAGCAACGTGAGAGGAACTCCATCAGAATCCTGTTGTGGATCATAAATCATTACCTGATGATTTTGGAGTGTTGGAAACTGGCATTATGTCCTTAGACTCTACTGCACCTTCGTTTGTTTTGCCTCCTAACAGAGAAAGTGGCAAAACGGCCTCACTATTCTTCCCTTTCTTCTCTGTCTGTTGACTCCATCCAAATCCATGTGTCCTTCTATTGTCAGAAATTTATTACTGTGTTGTTCTCCAGGTTTAAACACTATACTTGTCCGCTCATGGTTCATGACAGTTCCCGTGCTCCACTGTGTCTATTATTGGGGATTTGATTCTCCAGCTCCACCTCATTTTCTTCATCTTTTTTACAGGTTCTTCAGGATCGTAATAAATACCAAGTTAATTTTTTCTTCCTTTTTGTTATTTGTTTCACTGGGAAGAGGCACGTTTTATAATCTACCATAATCCTTTTATTTATACTGTTCAAATGTTGTTTTTTTGCTTTCTGCATTAATGATAGGTCTGATTGATAGTGAATAGTTTCACTTGAGTCGTTATTACATTTGATGGTGCTAAAAGCTTGGTTTTGTTATGACCACGATGTGCAATGTTAGCTAACATGGATTATTATTTTGCATAGATCAGGCTGGAGATCTCTGACACCTGCTATGTGCTAATGCTAATATCGGTTGTCAATTTGAATAAATGAAGACCGCCTCTGAATTCAGAGCTGGTGTCTTGTGGTTTGTCTGATCACCTAACAAAATGGCAATCAGACAAACTCAGAAGTCCACTGGTCACACAAGGTCCTTCAATCTATTCCAGAAAATTGGTAAATCATTGGTTGATATAATGCTCCAGATATTTACCTAAATTGTAGAAACTCAGGACTCACCTGTGAGCAATGACCAATTCGGGACAAATTTAGAAAAAACTTCTAATTCAATTAAATAGCTATAATCCTATACAATATGTAAGAGCCATAAAGCAGGAAAGATAGAATGTGGAAAAGTAAATTTTATAGTTGCCGTTTATATTTTATATAATTCTTAATTCATCTTGTTATGTAGTTTTAGTTCTAAGAAAATTATTGATATGAAAAATGCTTGACGCTCCCTTGTAGTGACGTAATGGAGAACGTGCAGTGCCATATTAGTCAGAGCTGTACGAGAGCATATAGTTTTCTTAATGTGCGTGCAAATGACTTGTAACTTCTTTATTTTTTAAGTAAAGACATCTAAACCTAAAGAACTCGTCATGTTGTGCGAGTGAAGAAGTTATTGTGTCTGCAGCTCTGAGTGGTTTCTTTTAAAAAACCGAAGAAAGAGTGCCACTTCACAATGAAATTAAATGTTGTGGAAGGTCAAGACTATTCCACAGAAACGCATATACATTTTGACCAACATGACAAAAGCAATTGAAAATGTAGGAAAAAGCAGAGAATTAATTGTACATATTTAGTAATATGTACAATCATGCTAGTGCAAGATGTAGAAAATCAATTGCAACTTGGTCAAAGGAACTGGAAACTGCTTTTTCTATGTGCACAACTGACAAATTGATTTGAAGATTTTTGAGAATTTCAGTTCTGTTTTGAGAAATGCATCAAAGTGACTGAGAAAAACTAACAATTTTTACTGTAAAGCTTGAGTATTTTGTTAATACATTCTGGGTATGATTCCAAGGGAAGGTGTTTATTCTTAATGTGTTTGCATTGCTTGCTAACTGCATTCATTGTTCTATAAAATCACACTTGACTCAGGTGCATACCTGATGACACCCCAGACGAAGCAGCATGCAACTTCTGCAACTTTCCCTTTATCGCCTACAGCACCTTCATCCTTTAGAGGTCAGCCTTTATCATCAGCAGCAGCAGCCTCTCCGCTACTGTCTTTCCCAGCATCAGCCTAACCCTTCGGTCTCTGGGGTTACCAGCTCCTCCTCTCTGCGAAGGATTTCTTTCTTCCTCATGTGGTGGCCTGCAGATGTTCTGGTCCCTCTCGCTGCTCTTCTCAGTTTTTGCCTTAACAGCTCTTTTGTGGCTTCTGGACTTCCCATCTGGATTTTATTTAGGGGTATCAGAGTTAAGGAGGTTGAACAAATACCCATGCCACACTTTTTTGTTTGAAAAGCACATCAAACTAATCTTGGAAAAGTCTAGAATTGTCCCCCCCAAAAAAAATAATTGAAGAAATGTTTGCATTTAAATAATATCAATATGAAAAGTCAAAAGAAACAAAGAACTAACTAAATCCACCATTTATCTCAGAAAAAAAAAAATTAATTTTTAGGTCCCCCCCTACCATTGTTAGAACAATGGTTCAGTCCAAAGTGTAGGAGGAGCAACAGCAGCGCTGAATGGCACAGGCTCGTTAGAGCCGCTGAAGTGAGGAGCTAGCTATTAGCTGCGGGTCTGTAGCACAAACATAAAAATCTTCAAGAAAGAAAATAATTAAAAGACATGTAACACGTTTCATTTACTTTCACTGATCAATAAGAAGAAACACATTAACAATAAAGATCAGACTGCAGTTCGTTATTTTTTACCTTGGCTGAATCATGATAAGCTACTAGCAAAACTGCTACACTGCTTTCATAGACTTAAGCTTTTTTGTCAAAGGTAGCAAACATCTCATTAATATTTAGCTCTTTAACTTTTAGTTAATTAGAAGAGCTTGAAACGGGAGGAGGGGCTGAGCAAGTGGACCCAGCTCAGAGTGTGGGAGCCGAGGACAGAAGAGAGAACAGATAGAAAAAGCAGAAAGCTGCCTTTATTTCTCACTGTCTTTGATGTAGAGCCTTTAAAATCACGACATAAAATCTGAATATTTTTCTACATAAACCCTGGTCCTTTAAATGTTAAGTTTAAGTTATAATACCCCCCAGATATCCATTTTAATCTACCTGTTGGTTCTCTGTCACACAGCACATGGCAAAACTAAAAAAGGTTTAAAAATAAAGCAACTTAACAAGTTATAATTTAAATAGCCTATAACTTGTATTGGGAGCCATTTCAAAAAATCTATGTTTATGAGGAATTTTATTAAGAGCAGTTATTCATTAAAGATTTTTTATTTAGAATATTAAAATTTTGTGAAGGTGTAGTGTGACCGGTGGATTTCTGCGTTGTGTGTGTTGTGTGGTGATCAGACAAACCACAAGACATCAAGAGGTGGTTTCCGTTTATTTAATCTGTCAATCGGGAGATATTAGCATTAGCACCTAGCATGTGCTCCAGTTCTCCAACCCGATCTCTCCCCAGTGGAACGAATAACAAAAGGGCCTGCGCTAACGTACCTGTCAATCGGGAGATATTAGCATTAGCACCTAGCATGTGCTCCAGTTCTCCAACCCGATCTATACAAAATAATAGTTAGCATGCATCAAATGATATAAAGGTGTAATAGCAACTCAAATGAAAATATCCAAACACTTATCATTAATACAGAAGGAAAATAAACATTTGAACAATATAAATGAAAGGATTACAATAGATTATAAAACTTGCCTCTCCCCAGTGGAACGAATAACAAAAGGGGAGAGGAAATTAATAACTTAATATTTATAATAGTCCTGGAGGACCCTGAACAAAAGAAGAAGAAAATAAGGCGGAGTTGGAGGACCAAACCCCTTATAGTAGACACAGAGGAACACAGCAACCGTCAAGTAGAAGCAGACAAATACATAAAATAACACATTTTGTGGAAATATAAAACTATTAATATAGACCCAGTTACATTCACCCCCCTAGATTTACACAAAATTATAAAACCATAAGGAAAATAGACAAACAAACAAACAAAAACCATTCAACACAGGCCAAAAATCACCACAGCCAACTGATAAAGTCGGCAGAAGAGCCATCTAGTAAAAGATTAAGAGGTGACAGAAACCTATCAGACAGGATGCGGTGCCCTATACACCACACCGTTTTGGCCAATGACAATATTCAGAAATAAAATTGTGCACATGCCATCCACGTACTCAACAAAACACTTGCCTAGAAGCATAACAATCAGGTGACCAAAGATGAAGTACTGGGAAAAACAAACAAACAAATGAGAGAAAAAAAATAAAAAATTACACAGCCGTAATAGGAGGTTTAACTTTTTGACTCTCAAAAACAGACTCAATCTGGGCCATAGACTCAATCAACCTACACACTGGCTTAATAATCCTGCCAAGACGCGTAGTCACTCTGTGACCTAATCCCTGAAGGTCATTCAAGTCCCTTGGATGACTATGTGACTCAATGGAAGGGATTGAGGGAGCACCTGCACCAGCCCACCCAAGGGGGGCAGAAGACTTCCCATCAGAAGAGGGTAAGTCTTCGCTCCCACATGACGACTGTGCCTGAACCCAGGATGCCGTACGGGCTTCTGCAGACTCACTGGCACAAGGAGGCATACCAGGCACAAGGGTGTCAGCTCCTCTTTCCGAGGTAGAGGTATCGGGCTCCCCAGGGGCAGCAACAAAACTAACAGAGTGCTGCTCACCCAATGAAGGGTCCAAAGGCAAGAAGTTGACCTGGAGTAGGAGGTTGCGATGAACTGTCTTTTCACGTCCTGTCGAATCCCTGATCTTATAAACGTTGAGGCCGGGTTTAGAAGCGACCACCTCAAAAACTGTAGACTCCCATTTATCTGACAGCTTACGTTTCCCTCTCGCGCCCTTGTTTGCCAACAGCACCCGGTCCCCCACCAACAGAGGTAAGCCCCTGACCCTTTTGTTGTACTGCCTTGATTGATGTCTCTGCTCAGAAGCACTGTGTTCTTGAGCCAGGGCCATAGCAGAATGTAAATCATCCATGAGTGACTTGACATAGGCATTGTAATCACAAACTGTGTCATCACGAAGAACACTCTTGAAAATGAGATCAACCGGTAACCGTGGGACCCGTCCAAACATCAGGTAAAAAGGTGCAAACCCAGTCGTTTCATGTACAGTACAATTGTACACAAATGTCATCGACTGAATCATTTGTGGCCACTTCTGCTTCACTCTAGGAGGCAGAGATCTCAACATGCTCCCCAAAGTTCGGTTAAACCTCTCCGTAATGCCATTGCCCATGGGGTGGTAGGGCGTAGTGTGTGATTTCAGAATCCCACCCATATCCAATAATTCTGCCACCAACTCACTCTCAAAGCTTGGGCCCTGGTCAGAGTGTATGCGCTGAGGGAAACCATATATGCAGAAGAAACCCTCCCACAGCTTCTTTGCCACACTCTTAGCTGACTGGTCATGACAGGTGAAGGCATGTGCCAACTTAGTAAAGTGGTCAGTGATTACAAGCACATCCACAGACTTGTTGTGACTGTCTTCAGCTGACCAGAAATCAATGCACACTAACTCAAGAGGAGCACAGGTCTCTATACTCTCCAGTGGTGCCCTGGCAGCTGGCTCAGGGGTCTTACTGAGAACACATCTTGAACACTGCCTTACATAGTTACGCACATCCTTGTCCATATCAAACCAAAAAAAGCGTTGACGAGCCAGCGACAAAGTGCGCGGCTGGCCTTGGTGACCGGCGTTGTCATGTATGCCAGAAAGTACCACTGACCGAAGGGACTCTGGTACGACAAACTGGAAGCGCTTGTGTTTCGTCAAGGGATCTTTTGTGACACGGTAAATAATCCCATCCAAAAACACAAGTCTATCCCACTGCTTCAAAAGTTTCACGGTCTGCTGACACTCGTTGTGGCGTTCACGTCTAGAAGGCCTCCGCTTCCTGGTCACATAATGGAGAACCCTGGAAAGCGTGGCATCACGCTCCTGTTGAGACTGAAGCTCCGCCTTGGATAGCACAGAGGAAGCATCAACATTAGAAACAACAACTGATGGCAAGTGGTCAGCTAGGGACGTGGCACGGTGTCTAGGCGCCACTTCCCAGTTGCTGATGGATGATAACACCGAAGAGACATCATCGTCAGACATGGAGACATTGACAGCCGTTGAGAACGGTAAGTCAACCAAAGACTGGGGGTGGCAAGTCAGATGAAAAGCTGCCTGCACAGACTCATCCTTCACATCACAGGCCTGCTTCAATAGCTCAGCATAGGGTTCTGCCAGCACACGTTCAGCCAGTGACTTGACAAATGGTCCTCTGCTCAGAGCATCCGCCACAATATTCAACCTGCCCGGAACATACTTGATGTCAAAGGTGTATGGAGAAAGCTTGGAGACCCAGCGTTGCTCACAAGCATCCAACTTTGGCTTGGTCAGAATATACGTGAGAGGGTTATTGTCGGTCCAAACAGTGAATATATGACCCTTGAGCCAGTGACTGAATTTATCACACACTGCCCATTTAAGAGCCAAAAACTCAAGTCTGTGAGCGGGGTACTTGGCTTGGCTACGACTGAGAGACTTGCTAGCAAAAGCAACTGGTCGTGCCCTCTCCTCACCCACCGGTACCTGAGAAAGAACAGCACCCAGACCATCAGTGGAAGCATCTGTGGAAAGGATGAAAGGCCTGTCAAAATCCGGGTGTGCCAAAACCACAGAATTGAGGAGTGCATGTTTCAACTGCACAAAGGCTGCCTCACACTCAGGGGTCCAATCAAGTGGTGTCAGTTTCCTGAACGCCCCAGGTCTCACATGATGACTGATGCCCTTGTGTCTCCTCTTCTGGCCTGCAGTCAAGGCAAAAAGTGGTTTGGCAATACGAGAACATGCAGGGATGAAATGTTGGTAAAATATTACCATCCCAAGAAATGATCTAACCTTCTGCTGAGAGGGAGTGTGACCATCAGCCTCCATTAGATCTGCCTTTGTGAAGCCAGTTATTACTCTCACCTTCTCCTCATCAACAGAGACACCAGATGCACTCACAACATGTCCAAGAAATGCCACAGACCGTCTCAGGAAGTGACACTTTTTCTGAGAGAGTTTCAAGTTGCTGGACCGCAGCCGGGAGAATACAACCCTCAAACGGTTCAACGACTCCTCTTCAGAAGACGCGAACACCAACAGGTCATCCAAATAGCAGAGGAGACTGGAGAAGTTTAAGTCACCAAAGATACTAAGCATCATGCGCATGAACGATGCAGGACTGTTACAGAGACCTTGAGGGAGACGGTTATACTCGTATAGGCCAAGTGGTGTAGTGAAGGCCGTGAAACGTCTGTCGGACTCATGCAGAGGCACGTTGTAAAACCCAGAGGTCAGATCCATGGTGCTGAAGAAGGCATTCCCGCCCAGGGCAGCAAGACAATCAGCTTGGTGGGGCAGTGGATGTGCATCTTTAACTGTCCTAGCGTTAAGCCAACGGAAATCAGTACATATTCTCAAGTCGCCATTCTTCTTCCACACCAACACCAAGGGTGAAGCATATTCACTGATCGACTTACTGATTATGCCTTTCATCTCCATCTCTGATAACACTTCTCTTAACACTTGATATTGCGCTGGGGGCACCCTGCGGAAAGGCAACCTGAAGGGGCGAGCGTCAGATAGATGGATCCGATGGACAAACCCTTTTGCTTCCCCACAGTCCAAATGGTCCTTGGAGAACACATCCTGGAAGCTCAACAACAGATCAGCCAGCTTCCTCCTCCACTCATCGGACACTTCACAACCCTCTAAGTCCACGTCACCAAGTCCACAGTCCTTTAGCATCTGCACAGGATCTGATGATTCACATCCCAGAGAGAATGAGGAAGTAGCCTGGCTTGACTGCACCATGCATGGGCCCGGAGTGACAGGAAAGTCCTCAACGGCCACACATGGGAACACATCAGCCAACTTACTATTGCGGCGCAATATAAGAGGTTTATCAGTGGGATTAAGAACCTTCATGGGAACCCAACGATCACCCCACATCGGTGTAATAACCCGACCAACCAAGATGTTTTTCGGTGTGGAGCGAGCTGAAGTTGGTTCTACAACGACAGTGCTCCCAGGTGACACAGGAGCAGAGGGAGGAAGCCTTCCCCAAACAATGTATTCCTTTCGAGGCAGCAATGTAACGGCTTGCTGCAATGTCACAGTACCCACCTTATCGGGTACCTCTGGGCTCAGCCACCGAGAGGTGCAACTCAGCAACTGGAGGAACTGTTCACAATCAGGGTCAGTTGTATGAGAGGACACCATCTCCCAGTATTTCCCATCAGATTTCATCTTCTGGATTACTGGTCGAAGCACATTTGTGCCAATAATCAACTCATCCCTCTGACCAGGGACAAGGAACATTGGCACTAGACACTTAAGACCGTAGAGCTCTATGTTCAGCTCATAAATGCATTTAGGTCGTGTAATGAGTCCACCACAACCAACAAGGACAACTTTTTCAGGGACAGGTTGTGGAGACAGGACAACACCTGCCGCTCTCAACTTAGCCTCTCCCATTTCACTAAGTGTACATGACATGCTGCCCGAGTCCAGCATCCCTCTCAGTGACGTCTGGCCACCAATCGACACAGGAGCATAAAACAACTCACTAGCTTCCTGAACTCTTTGTGACCCAACCAAAATTATTGTTTTCTCTTCGGGGAAGCTTTTACAACAGTCAACATACACAGAGTGTGGATTACCAGAATTTGTGAGGGTGTTGTTTACAATGCCCATGCTGCCCCTCTCATCACACAGGCTGGTCAGTTTAAATCAACATGTGAAGCAGCATTTGAGGATCTCTGTCCCACTGCCTGCCTGCAGTCACGTTTCACATGTCCTGGCTCAAAACAGTGAAGACATAACCTGAATAGTCTGCAATGTGAATGTGTGGAGTGTTCGCTGGATCCACAGACTCGACATCCTCGGGGCTGTATGCGTCGAGGAACCTGAGATCGACCCGCTGTCTGTTGACCGGTAGCCAGTGACGCATTACACAGAGAGAGAACCTTGTCAAACATGGTCACCATCTGTTGAGTAACAGGTTCGGTAGCAATAACACTGGACACCTCAGTGGGCTGCTGGGTTGTCATAAGGTTTTGTGATGTGTCGGCACAGTCAACAGCCTGTGTATTTGCCACTAAGCCCTTGACCTTCCTCACACGATCATCCAGGCGCTGCTGGACCTCAGCTGCCGTCCACTGTTCTGGTGGTTTCATTTGAAATGACAAGGAAAGGGTGGGGTCAGGACAGTGGCTGATAAACATCATCACAACCTCTGCATTAGGGTCCTCCACACATTTACCGCGCCTGCGGAGGCACTCAACCACAGCATCAATGGACTTATTAAGACGGATCCAATAGTCCATAGCATCCTCACCAGCCTTTGGAACAGTACCATAAAAGTCTCTCATTGGCAAGTTGGAACATGTGAGTTCACTGAAGTGGTGCTTCAAGACATCAAACACAGCATTAATTAACCCACCTCCACACAGTTCAGGGCGGCACCGCAAAGAGACTTTCACCATATCACGGGCTTTGCCTGTTAATCTCGACATCAGGAGCCCATATTGTTCTTCTGGTGTCTCACAGTTAGCCCTAGATAGGTAACACCTCATCAGATCCTCCCATTCTTGAATGGAAAATGTGTCACTATTGTCACCTCTGAAGAACGGAGGGGCTTTGGCTTCAGACTGCACCACAACCTTAACATGGGGGGACTCCAGTAGAGTAGGAGACCCGTTATTAGCAGGGTACTCCCCGGAGTGGCTGGCCTGTTGCATGTTGCACAAGTTAGCTGTAATATTATCTCCAATTTGTTTTGCCAGGTCAGATATTAAACCACTGAGTGCCTCTTGTGCAACATGTGTAGGCTGTGAATCAACCAGAGGAACTGGAGTGGAGTTTGCAACAGGTACAAACTTTGTTTTTATCGCAGACTGGTCAACTGTGCATTCATTGTGACCAGGTGCCACAGGCCTACCCCTCCCAAAACACAGCGAAGCATTGTGTGAATTTTTTGCTGGACCAAAACTGACACTGTTTCCAACATATTCAAGTTCAGGCAGATTTGCATAAGACATGTCTGAGAATTGTAGCAAAGCATACAGATAAGATGAATAAAATAAAATAAAATAAAAAAATTAGAATAACGATTTTTTAAAATAATTCACACATCCAGAACAAATGCGGAAAGAAAGGAGAAAAAAAGAAAAGAAAAAACCTGTTTTAAATGGAAAACTTACTGTTCTGTTTTTTTTTTTTTTATTTGTCGATTCCGAGCGGCTTGCGCCAAAAAAAGGGTAGTATTAGACCTGAAAGACCACACTCAGGGCAAAGCGACTCTAGCGGCGCAGCTCGAAACCAGGAGCCAGCCAGACATCGTCACAGCCCCGCTGGACTGGGGAGCGCTGACTGCAGACTCGATCGGAGATGTCTCGGGTCGAACGGCACCAAGTGTGACCGGTGGATTTCTGCGTTGTGTGTGTTGTGTGGTGATCAGACAAACCACAAGACATCAAGTCTGGGATTGGAGGCGGTCTCCGTTTATTTAATCTGTCAATCGGGAGATATTAGCATTAGCACCTAGCATGTGCTCCAGTTCTCCAACCCGATCTCTCCCCAGTGGAACGAATAACAAAAGGGCCCGCTAACGTACCTGTCAATCGGGAGATATTAGCATTAGCACCTAGCATGTGCTCCAGTTCTCCAACCCGATCTATACAAAATAATAGTTAGCATGCATCAAATGATATAAAGGTGTAATAGCAACTCAAATGAAAATATCCAAACACTTATCATTAATACAGAAGGAAAAATAAACATTTGAACAATATAAATGAAAGGATTACAATAGATTATAAAACTTGCCTCTCCCCAGTGGAACGAATAACAAAAGGGGAGAGGAAATTAATAACTTAATATTTATAATAGTCCTGGAGGACCCTGAACAAAAGAAGAAGAAAATAAGGCGGAGTTGGAGGACCAAACCCCTTATAGTAGACACAGAGGAACACAGCAACAGTCAAGTAGAAGCAGACAAATACATAAAATAACACATTTTGTGGAAATATAAAACTATTAATATAGACCCAGTTACAGTAGCAGAGATTAGATCAGTGAGAATGAGCAAAACTCATATCAGCAACATTTGAGTTTTAGTTTTAATTCTCAATAGGTTGCTTATTGAGAAAAACACGTTTGATGTGCATTACTGGTCACTTTTGTCCTGCAGCTTGAATGTGGTTTAAAAACTCTTTAAACCACATTTTACGTTACATTTCACTGTAACTTTGCCGACCCTCCCCCCCAAAACAAAACAAAAAAATTGGTCTTAAGAAATGTTCCTGTTTATGGTCTCCCCAATAATGAGAAGGGACCTACGCCCTTGAAACAACATGTCTTAAACCGGGGATGCCCAAACTTTTTGAGAGCAAGATCTCCTTTTTTTCTCACCAGCCGCCTGAGACCTCATGACACAAAGACACAAAAATTGCAAATTAAACTCTATTGACTTATTTTATATGCGAATATACATCAGTTATAGCAGAAATAATAAAGTGACAGAAAACCTAATGCAGTTTCTTCCTCAGTGACATTCTGAGGAAGGTTACTGGTTCCTCAGTCAGAAGCTGGTTGCAAACCTGACGCCAGCAGGTGTCAGTCAGTCATGGTAGATCTGAAATTTGGTTTGATGACCTCAATATGAGAAACTACAGACTGATAGGAGGAACCAAGAGCCCAGTAAATGTAAAGGCAAATCTTCTGAAGTCGGGATATGATTAATTTAATTTCACATAATTATCGCGGTAGAATTTGTTAAAAATTTGAAACCAATGAGGAGGTAACTCCCTTCCCCCATTTCTCCTTCCTTTTAGCCTTGAAACTGATCTCAGTGCAATTATAATCTGTCTGTGGCTGTAAATATCTGATTCCTTTTCCACTTGCAAAAAACTGAAGTGTGGGGGAGTTGAACATGTGAGCTTCTACTTGTGTGTCAGATGGGAGGATGGAGGGAGGTCCTGTCATAACCTGAAATAAAAAAATCAGACTTTGAGGACATTCCTTTCCGTTCTCCGCTGCGCTCCAACATTCTCGTTGAAAAGAATTATTTCAGCTAGTGCTGAAAACTCGTCAAGGCCACCCTAACTCCCTGATCTCCCTCACCCCTATCAGTGGCGGAGCTAGACTTTTAAAGTTGGGAGGGGCAGGACTACCTCTGGGGGGGCAAAATTTTAAATGTGTGTGCACATTTAAAAAATAACCAAACTGAATATTTGTTTTTTTAAGCCCCTCTGTCATTTGACATGTTATAATTGACACCTTTGACTGGCGCACATGGAGACATGATAGACTTTACGCAGAGTTCATGCAGAGGAAACTAAAATCAATCAAATAAAAGATCCTTTCTGAATATCATCTCATGGACACTGAACTAAATGCGTCTTTCTGACCGGGAGCTGACAGCGTGTTGAAGAGTTATGGACACCTTGGTTAGGAAGCTCTGTTTGGACAGGTAATTTGACAGGTAAAAATAGTCCGGGTAGGACCAGAATTATTTGCCTGATGGTGGCTCGGGCTTCTAATGAGTTTATATTTAATGAGTTTGGAGCACACAGAGAAAACCTAAAGAGAATGTGATCTACTTATTGTAGTTTAAGTAGAGGAATAACAGCTGACTGTTGAGAGAGGAAAGAAATTAAAGTGCAGATCCGTTAGGCTGAAACAAGCGCAGTGTGCTGGGCAATAAATGCGCATAAATGCTCCACCGTTACGCACCAATTAATCACACATGAGATGACAAACGCCAAATATACAATATATAGTTACACTGCTTATGTTAATGGTGTTTTAAAAACAAAACCAGTAAAAACGTAACTGAGTTAATATGTCAGATTCCCTCCTCACCCTCGTCTTGATAAGACAGAGAGCAGTTCGCTGGTTTCTGTCCAGAATGTGATCAAGCGCACAGCTGACACTTGGTACGAGACAGTTTCAACTTTACCCACAGAGAACATCGTGGAGCTCATTATTAATCATACTAACAACAATATCTGTCAGAGAATCATCTCTGATCTGGACGCTTTAACGCAGTGGTCCCCAACCCCCGGTCCGTGGACCGGCACCGGTCCGTGGACCAATTGGTACCGGGCCGCGCAAGAAATGGTGAAATATTTCCGTTTTTATGTATTATTTGAGTCTGGAGGATCTTTTTTTGAAAATCCTTTAACCGGATTCTCTCGGTTACTTGCGCGCCAACACTGAGGCCACAAGCAGCAAAATGAGTAAGAAACAGATCAGATGTCTTTGGAAAGTTTCTTTGCGAAGGGGAAAAGGCCCAGAGAAGAGACAGGAGAATGGAATTATCCTGGACCGGTAGGTAAGTCCCACATTACAAGCCGCTCTGCGTAACATGCGGCGACCGGCTGCTAATGAGGCAATGAAGCTTCAAGCTGCTTCACCACGTAGAGACCAAGCAGGCAGTGGATATAAGCAAGACTTCGGGTGTCATTGTCTCTCATCACTCCCTGATGGGACCGTCTCGTTGCAGAGAAACAAGCATTGGGCTCCTGTTAGTCGTTATCGTGAATTAAAATTTTCATGAAAGTAAAATGTTCGTTTTTGTGGCGCATCTGTATTTTATTTTGAAGGGATATATAAACGTTACCATAATGACCAGAGTCAGAGCGTTTGGGCTGCGGTCATGAGTCTGAAGTCTGGTTTAGACTGAAAGATTTAAGAATTGTCGGCCGATTCTCCAAACCTCTGTGACCACAGAGCTGATAAAAGTCCAACAGGTTCGATCGGTTCGTGTGTCCAAGGCAGGAGCAACACGAACCGATTCCAGTCACGAACATCCCGATTCCAGAGGATAATTCAGTAAAACCCCAACATAGCAGGAATTTAGAATAACCAAACAAGGATGATGATGTAGAAGCAATAGTGATAGTTTGTGGAGTCATTTTAGAGATAAAAGACGTAACAAAAAGAAAAGGCGGTGGGTAAAAGACGACGGGAGCAGCCGCTCTATTTGCTGCACTATGATTTGGAGGTGAATATGTTTTTTCATAGTTAACATTTTTACATGAATAAACATAATAATGACCTTTAGATTTTATAATAAACATTTCCACATGTCATGTCCGATATCCACCGGACTCAGTTGCGCGATATGTCAGCTGTTTGGGATTCCCCTCTGTTCTGACGTCACCGCGCTTTCTGATTGGCTACCTGTCACAATCAGCAGGTTGTATTCTCGTTCCCAGACAGGAAAAACCCCACAGGTTGCGATAAAAGGGCCAAGACAACCCAAATTGGGTATATTGAGGATTTAGCGGAAACACCTCTTCGGTTTTTTTCTCTTTTTTGCGGAGGATCGATAAATAACTTATTGGTGTTTTACTATCACCACCAGGTATGAAGTGCTTTAGCCTTTGAGTTGCACCACAGCGCAGCATAACTGAAACACCCAGGAGAACAATTTCAGCTTGTTTTTATGAGTATTAAGGAGGCTGGTATCGGGCCTGATAAAAATATATTTATTTATGTCATCATATGGACTTATATAAAGTTTTATACATTTTCTTTTCATATATTTATTATTGTTTTTCTTCTTTAGATATTAGGTTGACTTAGAATGATTCCAAATAATGTACAGGAATAACCTGGTGCTGTTACATGTCAATCATCAGGGGGGGCCACTGAGGGGGCCAATCAGATGACAGGGGGGGCACTGGCCCCCCTGGCTCCGCCACTGGCTGCTGAGGCACCCTCCTCTGTGCGCAAGAGGGGGGCGTGGCTGCAGACGTTTCGAAATGGGCTAAAGCTTCATGTTTGCTCTTTGAGTGCTGGATTCGGCAGAGGGTTGGGGGGGGAGAAGGGATGGCCGAAAACATACAGGCAGGCATAAAGTTCTCAGAAGACAAAAATCTTAGGAAGAGGCGCTGCGTCTGTCTGAAACTTTAGTTGTACTTCAGTACCGTGTTAACGTCTTTTTGGGCTCATTGGTGCTGCAGCTTTGAATGCGCAGAAAGACTATTTCCAAGTCCAGAGGAAGCAGAAGCAGCTGGTTTGGTGTGAGCAGCGCATCAACTGAGTGACAGGTCAGTGACTCCCTGCCTTCCCGCCATGTCAAGCTCAGAGAGTGGAGTTCACTCCGACAGGTGCTCCTCCTGCAGCCCCATGAGCCGCACCAGGAGTCTGAGAGGAGCTCCGGTGCGAACAGGTTCCGGGCTGGTCTAGACAGATGGCAAGTTTACTCAGATCATAACTAAAACTAATAATAACTAATAGAATTTACTGCGTTTAGATCTAAACTGGAGTACATAGAATAGGTTGATTTAAAATTGTATAGGTCTAAGCTTCTCACAATAGGACAACGGAAAGAAATTGTTTGGAAAATAATATACCGGAGCTCAGACTTCATCAACTGTGACTAAATGTGGCATGATTTCTAGTAGATACCGAAATAAATGAAATGTGAATGGAAAAAAAAATTATAAGATGGACAGAAATGAAAATATAATCTTATTGAAATAAGAATCAAAGTTTTATTACCTTTTCCCTTGGCTTTTTGTCTATTTTTGACCAAAAGAACATTTTTTTTTTCTTTTGACTAAATAGATTTCAATATAATGGATTAAAGGTCATTTTAATAACATGTGAACAGTTGAAGGTTTTACAGGATACAGTGGCTTTAAAAAAACTGTTAGCATAAGTGTTTTTTAGTAAAAGTGCTATTGTGCAGAATACAACCACTTATGCAGGTCTGTTCTTTAACACTAATGTGGGGAGGATCTGTGAGCCAAAGCAGAGGAGTGAAGGGAGGCAGGAATAGCAGGAGCAGCCCGGTGTTCAAAGCAACCCAAAAACTTATTTTTTTCTTTCTAGTCTTTCTAGAGGAACTCTAGGAGTCTAAGGAGTTGATGTCTGCTGGTTAATTAGTTGGACTATCTTCTCTGATAGAGGATGCAATCACATTCCACACAAAGTTTGCCCAATGTAAACAGTGCTACTTAAATGTTTTTGCTGTCATCTTTCTATCAGTATTTTATATTGGCACTTTTTAAAACCAGAAACCAGGCTGGGTGAAGAATGCATGTATACCATGCAGGAGTGTAAAGATTTCTTTTAATGGAACATTGTAATTTTTTTGTGTAATTTTTTAAAATTGTCTTTATGAAATTAGATAAATATTTTTATATAATATTAAACATTATCATAATGGATCGGAAATCTAAACCGTGTCAGTGTAGGAATGTGTGTGTTTGTGAGTGTGACCGGGTCAATGTGATTCTAATGTCAAGTGTTTAGAAAAAGACAATATAAATGAAATTATATTTATGTGTAAACATTTATATTAAAATAAATGTTTTGTTTGTCCCCCTTAGTAGCACTGAGACGGGCAGCTCGATGAAAAGCCTGAGTGTGTAGGTGGGAGACCATGAAGGCAGAGCTGAAGTTGGAAACATTTTGATACTGAGAAACAAAATTCTGACGGAATCTGGATAAAACACCAACTTTTCCCTATCTGGTGCTCACCGCTGTAGGAAGTAAATGGAGTTACCTGTGAAGCCAGATGTAGTTTAGGTTCTCTTTTGTAAGACAATAAAATTTTCTTAAGGACTTTTAAATTAATGCACAAAACTTAATTGCAAACCTAAAAATGATCTGAACATGATTCTCCTTTATATTTTTGTTAGGAAATGTTGGCCAAATATGCTAGCCTACACTGAGGACATAAACAAATAAACAAAATCTACCTTGGTCCATAGCCAACAGTGATGGCAAAAAGAAAGTACATCCTTCTTTAATTGTTTTTAATAAATAATAACCGGCAATTGCTGGAGATGCACTGCACTCCTCATGGCCCCATAAAGATAGGCATGTTGGATAGTGGATGGATGGATAATAGGCTCATCTTTACCAGGTTCTACTAAATCTGTCATCAAATGCACAAATCCACATCAGATTCTGTTGTCCTTTATTGGCCAGAAATGAAGAGGTCTGGCTGAAAACCTAATTCTGTCCCATGATCAAACACCTTCAGCAGCAAGACGTCTCAACAGTGTTTTCTATCACTGTGGGGATAGTTTGTTTCTAATATTGCTTCAGGTCATCGAGTTTTATCCACATTTATTTTTGGAGTGCTCTCAATCAATCAAATTTTATTTATATAGCACATTTCAACAATGCTTTGCATTGACCAAATTGTTCCACACATTAACACAAATAAATACACACAATAAAACAGAAATAGTAAAAAGCTATAAAATATAACCTTGTTAAAAAAATCTATCTAAAAATACTAAAAGACAAAAATATTTTTAAATAAATGGGTCTTAAGTTTGGTTTTGAAGAGAATGTTGGACTAACTACAGAAAAAGACCTGTCCTCTCATAGCGCACACCTACAAAAAAAAAAAAGATTGTTCCATTTACTTAATACAGTTATGTCAGCAATTTCCACAAAACTGAGTTATGTTCAGTATATTCAAAAACCTTTATTGTACTTAGTAAAACTTATAAAAAAAATACTTTGCAGTTCCAACTTTACTGACATAAGTTAGTGTGGCAATCAATGAATTTTGCTTTACTTATCTAGTTTAAATAGATATAGAAGTAGAAGTCTTAGTTTGATTTACTAAACTAAGACATATCAACAGTTTTCACAGTGTAGTTAAGAAAATTCAAATCACACCATTTTTGCTTTAGGGAACAAACATTTCTACCAATTAAACAAAGCATTTGGTAAAGTATCACAGCATAACACTTTACAGCTGGCGAAAGAGAAAGTGCAGCTATTCTTGTAGCTCAAGAATCAACCGTCATTTTTGAGGCTTATTTTGTTAACCTCAAAGGAGTGAATCTCACAGGTGTTCATGATGACTACCTCTTCACTTCTGGTTACTCAGTTTGTGTTAAACCATCCAGCAAACACATAAGGCCCATCGCAATACTCTCACTTGTTCTGCCCTTGCGACCTTCCAATGCGTGTTCATGTTAAAGGGTTTGAATGTGTAGTGTGTTCCAATTCTCCACATCAGTCTTTAAGCCCCACCCCTCTTGGGTTCTATTTCCACACTTCTGCTTAGTCTGCATCTGGGCAGACTTCAGTGAAGTATATGCATGTTACGCTTTGAGATAAAAGGCAGAAATATGGCTTTTTTTTTTTTGCATTTATTGAAAGTTCAAAGAAAATAAGGCACAAATTCGTAACTAAAACTTTTGGCAAGATAAACTGAGCAGAAAAAAATAAAGAAAAGAATAGTCACACAAGCTAAGTGTGTGAGGAAAGTAAAACAGAAAATGGCAAAAATGCAAGAGGAATTTCAAGTCTTAAATTACTATTTGTACAAAGATTACTCTGTTTTTGTTATTTCAATGTTTAAGCACTTCACTTAAAATATGTTAGAAATGGAGAAGAAAGCGGCAATTGTGAATAAAAATTTAGCCAGATGATTAACTCATTAATACCATAATTTGACTCTTCATCACCTGTTGGGTTAGAAGATAAAATGTTATTGTATAAAAACTTAAAAGAAGATTAGATTTCTTGTACAAGATCCAGTTTTGAAAATCTATCTAAAAACAACAATGAAGTTGAAATTGGAATAAAAAGTGAATCAACATCTGTCACAAAACACGCACTAGTTGATATTTACGTTAAATTTATTTTTGCAGAAAGTCATTACAGGGAAAATGTCTTACATAATTTTTAAATTAATTTCTTAAATTTTTTTGTGGGAGTGAAAAAGAAAGGCATGAGGTTGTTTTTTTTGAGATCATGATTTTTAAACAAATGTTTTCTTCTTAGTGGAGATGGCAAGAAAATTGATGTTAGATTGTTCCTTATGAATTTATTACATTTTGTGTCTCTATAGCCATTTGTAATCAGAGATGGGGTTTTTTGAGTAGCAGTTAAATGTGTAAGCCTACGTTTAATTAGATGAATCATAGTTAGAGGAATTGCCTTTAAGCCTGTGAATGTTAGTACACTGACCTATCCACCATTTTGGAAATCAAACTTGATATGCAGAGGTATACTGTTCTAATTCTCAAAATTTTGCACTCTTGTAAGGTAAGGTAATTTTATTTATTTAGCACATTTTCAGCAACAAGGCAATTCAAAGTGCTCTTGTAACCTGCACACTCGAACCCTTGTTCACTTTGATTGAGTAAACACTTCCATAATTGTCAAGTCTCTCACTTTTGCCAGGAAACTACCATATTTCACCCCTCTTTCCCGCTATCCTTCCGTATTGGTATTTTCCCATAAATTTCCCGTATTATAATATAATAATTTCAAATAAGAATTTCTGTACTTATCCTAATTGAATTAAGTCATTAACCATGTGAGAACGTCCACCTGCAGTAGCTTAGAAGGCAGTTTGTGCAAGATTAGTGCACAAACTGCCTTCTAAGCAGTTTGTGCAAGAAAAATAACAATAATAATAATTTTTAAAAAAAGCTAGTAGCATCATTTATTACTACAGCATATTATTATAACCCGGGAACAAATCAGGTGTTGTGCCAAAAAGTGACAGTGGGTCAAATATTGATCGTGTGCGATGGGGCGCGCCCCCATGAAGGAGTGCGCTAAGGAGCGCGTTTAGTCTGCTAGAATGTGTCTCTCTGTCATTTACTTCTTTTATACAAATTGTGGTTCAGCAATAAAACACGTTGTTGTATGCCCAAGATTACAACCAAGGTTTGTCTTTTTCTATCCATATAACTAGGGATGTTCTCCCCATGAGAGTGTCGCATGTTTTGTCGTTTGTCATAATATACGCCCATTTAAATTCATAATGTCAAAAAGTGTTTCTTTTCATGGGTTATCTGCATTAAGCTAGGTTACGTTTCAAACCACTGTGTGATCACTGTCCTGTGATGGATGGAACTCCATCCATCCATCCATTATCCAACACTTTTATCCCTACTGGGGTTATGAGAGGTGCTGGTGTCTATCTCCATCGGTCAATGGGTGAGAGGTGAGGTCACATGGACAGGTTGCCAGTCTGTCACAGTGGATGGAACTCTATAAATAATAATAACGATAAAGATTTTTGACTTTTTTAAACTGCTGGGTTCTACTGATTCAGAAAATTAAAGCATAAGTCTTATGCACTGAATAGTAGAATGCATTCAGTATCACACCAAAAAGCTGCCAAAAATGCCAAATATATGTTCATTTCCTGCCCAGTGAAATGTAATTTCTACCTTAAATAACAGTTAAATTCAAAGGGATTATATTGTGTAGGTTGATATACATATGTAAAATAACTGTGCTTCAATTCCTTTTACTTTTCATTTAGGCTTTATTATAGGAATTACATAGGAATCGCCACTGCATTTCAGTGTCAACAAAGGTAGAGCTATCAGATTCTGAGCACCTAATTGTGTCTTCTAAGTGCTGGATAGGTAGATATTTTAGATTTCTTGTAAACCTGTCTTTAAGGGATGCTGGACCTCGAACAGTTGGGCTGGTGGGACGATTTGCGTTGGAATATTTCCTTTATTTTTAAATCCAAACTTGACAGGTGTGCACTTCATAGAGGGGTGTAAGGTGCAGTGTGAGTGTTGGGACGGGGCTAGGGTTGCCACCTTTCAGAAATCAAAATAAGGGATGCCCACCACCGCACGTCGCCCTACTCTCATGGGATGGGACGTGCACTGCAGTGATAGACATTATTTTATGGTTGTGTTTTTTGTCTTTAGAAAGTGATCCATAGATGTCGGTTAGTTTCCCAAAATTGCACTCCAATCAGAGTAGTATACCTTATGATAGGTATTTTCCTAGAACCTACATAAAAGAACCACAGACAACGTATATGAATTTCATGACAAAGCTTCTGCAAGCAAAAGGAGAAGACTCTGTCAACTGCTTCTCAGAGCCGTTCACAGAGCGTTCTGAAGATCTTTGGGTAGAGCTTGTCTTTTATTTTCAAAATTCAAAGAGGGAGGATAGGCAAGATAGACAGCAGAGGAAAAACAGCAAAGGTCGTAAAACAATTTACCTAAACAAAGCAAAGGTCGTAAAACAATTTACCTAAACAACTAGCAACCCAGTTCCAGATGCGATATCTGATTTATGGCCTGAGCCCGGTTCAAATCTCGGTCAAACTGTTTCACCTGAAGATGAACAGGCAGCTGTGACCCCCAGGTCAGTTAATACACACACTAAAGAAGAGAACATTTTAAACTAACTAACATTAGACTGAATATGAACTAAAGTAACAACAAAATGATAATACCAAAAAATCTCTAACACCTTAAATACGTTTAATTAAGCAAGTTTAAAAAGTATTTGGTAAACTACCGAAATTCTTGAGTAACTGATCATAACACCTGATTAATATTCATATCCTCAGAAGCCAAAAGTATAAGTGTTATGTGAACATTCTGGTATTTTACAGAGTATTACCAAAATATTTATATAAATAAGGAGTTAGGTTTGGAGGCTGGTTCTAGACCAAATTTATCACAAGGCCAAGGTAGTCAGTGTTTTTCCATGGCAACACTTGAAAAAGAATGAAACAAAAAAACAAAAAACAGCAATATTTCATAATTTAATATAATAGCCACTTGCTTCTCCAGAGATACAAGTTGCATGGAAAGACGCGACAGATGGAAAGTGTGATCCTATACAACAGCTAAAAGCGCAGCACTCCATCCAGCCATCCATCCATTTTCTTGACACCCTTGTCCCTCAGTGGGGTCGGGAGGAAAGCGCAGCACTATAATTTTTAATTCATTGTTAAAGTAAAATTGTAAAAATTTAAAAAGTCCACCACTGAGTATCAACAAAAGACATTTTTTAGTATAACTTCTTTGGTACCCCTTTGGCCCCCATCTAGATCCGCCCCTGGGCTGCAGGTCTGGGTCTGGTGCACAAATGATCACTGAACACTGAATTCATAAAATATATCAAAATAAAACCTAAAGAAAACCCTAACAAACATTTTAAAGTAGGAAATATTTATGCATTTAATCTATTTACATGATTTGTTTTGACCATTTATATGATTTTGGCTGATATTATACATTTTAAAAAAGCCTGACTGACATTATTCAGCCTGGGATTTGCGTCTTCCTTCTCATGTATGCATCTTTATAAGAGGTTTTACTTCTAAAGACGGTGGAGAATCGGGTCGAGGATGTTTTAAAAAGACGCAGGCTGACAGCAGCTCACAGGGCTGTGTAGTGTCTGTCTCTAGGCAACCGCTGTTGTCACGGGGGGTCATCTAGCTCCCGCCACAAGAATTTAGCTGACCTTAATGTTTCCTGTGTTTTATTTTGGTCATTATTGTTACACTTAGTGTTGATATGTGTGTCTATCATGTCTATCGGACATTTATAGAAATACAGAACAAATCGCGTCCCGTATTGAACCGATACGGACGCGACATTTAACAGCCAACAATTCTGTATTTTACGGGACAGGTGGCAACCCTAGACGGGGCCATAAATTAGAGTTATTGGAACAGACTAATGACTTAAAAGAATAACGCTAAGCAATTCACTGACATGATTATCAATAAACATAAATTCTACCCACAATTCCTCACTGAAGTCACATGACAGTCAAACACCACAGAATAATGCAAATATATAAATTCTGGCTTCAGTTATCATATTAATCAACTTTTTCCATCTTATTCATTCGTCTTCACAATGTTAAATAATATTCACCAAAGAGCCCAGGTGAAAAAAAAGTATACTTTATTTAGTATACTAAATTTTAACATACTTTAGTATACTTTTATCAATGTACTTAAACTGTACTATTTTGGAACAACTAATTTTGTGCTAAATATACTTTAGCAGTATTTAAATAGTATTAAATTACAACTAATAGTATATTTTAGTATACTATATGTACTTTTTTGGAACAACCTCAAGTGTACTTAGTATACTTAAAGTATATTTTTTAAATATCATATTTCAGAGCTTTATTATTATATTTTGATATAATTATTATATTTTTGAGTGTAATAATTCTGTCTCATAATTATATAAAAAATATATATTTAATACACTTCAAAATATATTTTAAATATACTATTAATATATTAGTAATGTATTTAAATTACACTTAATTTTTATTTTTGATTTCCTGCTATTGATAATAAACTACAATTTTAATTACTCGTGAAAGTCTTTATTCCTACGTACCTATTTTGTAAATGACATTGTTTTAGGCTAAAATTACATGGAAAGATTAATTACACAAGATGCCCAAGGCAATTCAAATATTTTGTTTTATTACCAACATTTTAAAATTGTCCAATTTTACTCACAACTTTACATAAATTATCAGTTTACACATCAAAAGTGAACACATGAACATGACAATTTAAGTGTGACAATAAAACATGAAAGTGAGGATCTAGTGAGTGTAGAGCAAGGCATCCCCAGCAGGTATTGATTGACCTGCTGGGTTTTCAAAAGTTCAGCTAGATAGGATGGTGAAAGGCCATTCAGCTTTAAAAACAAACAGCAGCAGTATGAACTGCACCAGTGCCGAGATGAAAGGACACAAGTAATATTTTTATGTTTATGGGAGTGAGTGATAAAGTAAGTGGCAGAGTTTTGTACAAGCTGTAAATGAGAGATACAAGTCTGGTTGATATTGATCTATAACAGCTCTGTTGAATTTTTCTCTGCATTTCCGACAGAATGAGGTCTGCACTTTGACTGGGACATTGCTACAGTTTTCTGGAGCTGGCACCTGCAGCAACTGTAAGCTGCAGAAACTACTGTTTTAGCAGAGGAGCTCACACTAAGGAGGTCTTGGGGTTTACAGAATTTTTGCACCAGTGCAAAAACTTTAGCCTCAGCTTTGTTTAATAATGACATAAAATATGTTCTATGTTATTGTTAATTTAGGGCTTTATGTTTTTAGAACAGCGTATTAAGTTAAGGAGCAAAAAATCCTAGTATTAAAGAAACGAAGACTTTCTGTATTATCATGACTGTGTTTGCTTCTATCATTTTTCATTATCTCAGTTCCACTGTGTACATTTTTAAATTAAATCAGCCCACGAAGTAATTTGAATTATTCCTATTTGAGAAATTTAGGAGAGCAAAGGCAGGGGCTCTTCTATACAAAAGTAGAAGGGGAAAAATTGGATCAGAGATCAAGTTCTGATAAATGCAAAAAAAAATTCTGAAAATAAACTAAACAAGAGACCCTCAGGACAGAAAACCATGTGCTCATGCGCACACTTGCTTCTAAGAGCAGTTTAGAGAGACTATTTAACCTAACAGTCATGTTTTCAAACTGTGGTAAGAAGCTGGAGCACCCTGAGAAAGGCCACATATGTAAAGTGCCCAGTCTGATTTTCAAGCCTGGAACAAAGTCAACCACTGACTTGAGTACAGTGTACAGTGCCTTGGTAGTCTGAATAGAATACCCTAAAATTGTACTCCAATCAGTAGTATACTTTCAGCATGTGCTTATTTACATTTACCTAAGCAGGTGTGAAAAGTGTTTGGTAAAAATCTACTCAAGTACTGAATAACAAACAGAGGAAGGGGACAGAGTTGGTGCTTTGCTGCACCAACTCTGTGCACTTTGACCATTTATATGGTCAAAGTGCATATAAATGCACTTTGTGTCATTCATTGTTTCATAAATGAAACAATGAATGACATTGTTATGAAACAATGTCATTCATTGTTTCATAACAATGAAACAATGAATGACACATTGTGTCATTGAATGACACAATGTGTGTCATTCACATTGTGTCATTCAATGTGAATGACACATTGAATGAAACAATGTGTCATTCATTGTGTCATTCATTGTTTCATAAATGAAACAATGAATGACACATACCTCTGGTTGTACTCAGTGGCGCAACTACACATTATTCAGGTGGATGCAAAAACATAGATCGGCGACACCCCCTCCCCCCGACCGAGGGAAGGAACGTCAGGGTGAAGGAGTGACGCTCACTCAGCCCCCCCCGAGGCGACAATACGTGAAGGGTAAAACTCGCTACATTTACCTCGTTTTGTGCACGAGGTGAAGGAGCGTAAGGCGCGCAGAAATGTACGGGAAAACATCATCGGCGCGCCACCCCCTCCAGACGGGGTTTTGGCACCCCCTCTGGTGCTGCGCCCCTATGCGTTGCATACCCTGCATACCCACTTTTTGCGCCACTGGTTGTACTGTGTGATCCAGTCTGGTAACAGCTGTTCAGGGTCCGGTCTTGGTCCAGTTAGATCAGTGATTTCATATTCAGTAGCAGCAGTAGTATAACTCCGTTAACATTTCCAGTAGTAATAGCTCCGTTAGTTTGCTTGTCTTTGATGTTTCTCTGTCTGTAAGTCTGTGTCCGGTCCACTAAAAGTTGATTAAGGTTTGGTCTTGGTCTGGTTGGATTGGTGGTTTCATATTATGTACCAGCAGCAGTATAATTCCATTAGCATTTCAAAGAACTTCCATCTCTGTCTGTCCCAGCACAATACCACCATTGGTTTTTAGCTTGTTAAGATAACAATCACTTGTTAAAGCCTTCGTCAGTTTTGCTCGTACAAATGACTCAAAGTCTTCGGGAGAGAAATATTGAGGGCACAAATGTAGGTCCTTCCAGTGTTGGAACACACACTGGAACGACCAGGGTGTGTGGAAGGACACACCAGTGTTTGGTATGTTTTCTTTTTTTAGTGTGAGAAATTATCCAGATTCACCTTACTGTTTGTTTTTTTATATTACAGCCAGGAGTGGATCTATTGGGGTGACACGGGGAGGCAGTTGCCACCCCAACTGAGAGCCTTGCCATCTTTGTTGCCCCCTCAAGCTGGTGATCATGAATTCAAGAAATAGTTATGGCAAATTGGATATTAAGAGCATGAATCTCTTTCTTCCAGCAACATTGAATGCAACACATTGTAACCTGACACCTTCTCCTGAATGCAACACATTGTAACCTGACACCTTCTCCTGAATAGCGGGAAGTGCCAGAGAAGCTGCAAGGACAGAGTGCGAGGCATCCAACTGGATTGGATGTTACTTGATAAGTCAAGCACACGATAGGTCGTGTGCCACACATGCTATCCATTGAATCAGGAATATCTGTGGTCAAGAAAATACCACAGTCACACAAAGAATCTGAAAAAAGGACTAAATTTTTAGCGGTTAATTCAACCCTATGACAGCCATAGATAAGGGTTTCACATTTCACAGGTGAGGAAAAAGTTTTAAATTAAAGAAAATATTGAAAACGTGAGCAGTACATCCGTTATGCTAGCCTAACTGTTGCCAGCCTACTATTGACTTTGATAACCTACGTGCTGCGCAGTTCGGTGTGTTTTGGTTCCATTAGCACTGAAATGAGACAACCCACACACCAACTCATCAGTAGAGCAGGTGTTTAAATCAGCTAATAAACAATTGTTGTGTTCAGGCGAAAGCTTATTAATAATCGCAATATAGATATCAAGCCTGACAGCATAATGTAACAGACTAGATGTTCTGTTTTGGCGTTTTTACGTACTTTTTTGTGTAGGAAATGTCTGTTTTTTGGCATTGATTCCCCCTCATATATTTGAACGTAAACTCTGCTTTATATGCTTGTTGAGCTGTTGTCTGTTGGTTGCCATGGAAACGTGTAGGGTAAACGACACGAGAAAAAGCAGAATAAGGGGGCGTTTACACGACAACAATCCAACAAAAGCAGCACTTTTGTTCCGTTTTTGTTGGATCGTTTACACGATAACCAGGGGCGGATCTAGAAAAAATATTTATGGGGTGGCAAGAGGGTGGCAGGGACTTTTTCAGGGGTGGCAGTATATATAACAGTATACAATATTGTTTTTATACCATTGTGTGACAGTTGGTGGCTTATCCTTAATCCAATTAATTAAAATGCATCTTCTACCCAGAAGCAATAATTTGTCACAAAGTTTAAAGTGTGATTGTGTCAGAGTGACTGATTTTGAAGGGAGGCCAAGAAGAAACAGACCTGGGTCACATTTGATCTTTACATGAAACACATCACTCACCTCTTTAGAAATTGCGCCCCAGAATCTTTTAATCAATTTGCATTGCCAGAAATAATGGTAGTATGTTCCAACCTCTCTTCCACATTTGTTGCATAAGGGAGAGAGTTGGCGATCCATCTTATTCAGTATAAAAGGAGTTATATGTAGATGATGTAGTATTTTATATTGTGTCTCTCTGAGCATATTACATAAAAAGGTTGAATTAACTACATTAATGCCTTCTTGCCAGTCATCCTCAATGTATACTGTCTACAGTATACATTGAAACTACAGCGGTCTCCCTCCCATTTCCGCGCTATGTCCCCGGAATCACCTTGGGTGAGAGAGTAGAGCACTGCATAGAAAGAGGAAATAAAATGCCTGAGTTTTTTTCCCGTCGGCGAGGAACTTCTCAATCTCGTTGTGTGTGACCAAGCCGGAATGAGAGAGCCTCATAGAACCAATGAAATGGCGAATTTGAAGAAAACCAAAAAAGTGTTATTCAGCAATATCAAATTTTAACTGCAATTGTTGAAATGTCATGAGTACATTCTCTGTAAACAGATCTCCAATCACTCTCACTCCTCTGCTATGCCACAGGTCAAAAATGTTGGGCTCAAGGCCTGGGACAAAATCCTGGTTTCTTATGAGAGGTGTCAGGAGTGAGGAGCAGAGCCCACCTCCTGCATGGTTCCAAATTCTCTGCCACACTCTAATTGTGTTATAAATGATTGGATTATGTTTAATATCTCTTGATAGCTTCCTCCTATCTCCGGTGGTGAGGCTCCACAAAGGAGCAGGCTGAGAAGCCCACGAATCCAGGCAAGAGTTCGAGTTAAGATGAGCTTGTAACCACTCCCACAAATAACGAGCATGGCAAGCCCAATTGTAATAGTAGATGTTTGGCAAAGCCAAGCCACCTCTGTCAACAAGAAGCTGTAAAGCTTTGATTTTCTGTCGTGGTCTTTTGCCATGCCAAATGAATCTGGAGAATGCCCTCTCTATATTCGTAGTGACTTTTTTGGATGGCCAAAGAGGTAACATTTGGAGGGGATACAAAAACCGTGTGAAAATTTTCATTTTAATTAAACTTATACATCCCATAAATGATAAGGGAAGGTCATGCCACCTTTCTAAGTCCCTCCTTATTTTACTAACTGTTGGAGAGAAATTAAGCTTCCATAGATCTGTCAGGTTAGGGGACACCTTGATTCCCAGGTAGGTGAAGCCATGTTGGGAGCATCTCAAGGAACAGCTAGAGCAGGGGTGCCCAAACTTTTTGAGAGCAAGATCTACTTTTTCTCTCACCAGCCACCTGATATCTACCTCATGACACAAAGACATACACATTGCAAATTAAACTCTATTGACTTATTTTATATGGGAACATACATCAGTTATAGCAGAAATAATAAAGTTACAGAAAACCTAATCCAGTTTCTTCCTCAGTGAGATTCTGACACTGGGAGCAGCTTACTGGTTTCTCAGTCAGAAGCTGGTTGCAAACCTGATGCCAGCCAGTGGTGGGAAGTAACAAAGTACAAGTATGTCGTTACTGTACTTAAGTACAATTTTCGTGTATCTGTACTTTACTTAAGTAGATTTAATAATGGATACTTTCTACTTTTACTCCACTACATTTTACAGTAAGTATCTGTACTTTCTACTTCACTACATTTCTACAAAACTGTCGCGTTACTCGTTACATCCAAGTCGCATTGTGTTTTTTTTTTCCGTTAAAATGTGAAGTTCAGGGATTTAAGGTGGCGCCGTAAAATCCAAGCAATAACGTGACTTAGTGTCTGTTGTCACCCATCGGCTCCCCCTTTACTCGCACGCGGAGCTCCAAGACATGCGCAGTAGTTTCCTCTGAGCGTCAGTAATATAATAGTACGGAAGCGCTGCATAAATCATAAGATATGGCGACATGTAAAATCAGCAGCGCTTCGCTTTCACAGACGGTGGGACTTTGTCCAATTTTTAACGTCACTTGGAAGGAAAACTTAAAGAAAGGTAAGCTCCGTGGACGTGATGCTAGCAAAGCTAGCTGTATTGACTGAGACACATGTTGCATCTGTGATGACTGACATGTCGCAGATATGGGACAACGCTGTGACCAAAGTGCAATATTGTAATATGACATTCATGGACGATCCGATTCTTCTGGACGGATCTTGACTAAGTCCTATAGTACTGAAGCCTCACTGAGAGCCGTTCTTTGTTCTTGTAATGCTCTGCGTACACTGCAGTAGCTATTTTATTTCATTAAAATATTTTTATATTTAATTGGTGAATAAATAAAACAAGAACATAAGAACGCAGAGCATGCTCATTGCTCTTTGTTTTCGTCACCTGTCGTGGTGGCAGACATTGCAGCAGGAGGGAGGATGAGAACAGTCACGGTGCTCCTCCTGCTTGGTTACTTCTTGCTTATTGGGCCTTGGACAGTGTTCATAGTTGAGCGTTGTTAATTGCTATGTTTAATGGTGCAGACAATTATTATTTCTGACATTGGCAATATGGGCAACCGCACAGGGCGTTATTTCTTTAGGGATGGCAGGAGACCTCTGTGGATTGTGGCACAGAGATGAAAGCAAAACAGAATGAAGAAGAGTTTGAATTGTCACTGGTTAAATTTATTTCAGCTCTAAGTATTTAATATCTAGATGGGAAAGTGAATCTTTCAGATCAATTTGAGAAGCAGTTTTGATAGGTGCACTTAATTTTATTGTCATGTAGCGCGGGGTGCTGGTTTTGATTTGGTCTTGGGTTCAGTGGTCCAGACTACAACTCTGCTATGAGGCTCCTTGGTTCCATGTCCTCCTCTGCCAGTTGGATTTCTTTCAAAATAAATGTTTGGCAAAAAAAGTGAAGTTCATGTTATGTTAGGACAGGAGACGAGATGTTTCCATCCCTGAAATTATGATGCATAGAATCAAATATCTAAGTCTAAACTATGTTACAGAGTAAACTCAATAAAAACATGTTTTATCTGTGGCATATGATCATATGATCATATGATCGGTACACTTAATGATATTAGTGATTAGGCAATGCATAGCAAGTACTTTTACTTTTAATACTTAAGTATTTTTAAAAACCAGTACTTTTTTACTTTTACTTAAGTAAAATGTTAATGTGGTACTTTGACTTTTACTTGAGTAAATTTTTGTCTCTGTATTTGTACTTTTACTTAAGTACATTTTTTGAGTACTTTCTCCACCACTGTGACGTATGCTCACAAACGAACGAGGTAATTAGTCCAAGTTTGTCGTTTATTGAATGTTCAGAAACTACAGCGGGTGTAATGAGCCACAGCAAAGGTAAAAAAAGGTAAAACAACCCGAACAGACTATCAACTGAAAACATCTCCTAACTATTTACTCTCGGTCTCTTTGTCGTTTAAGCACACCCATTGCCGTGGCAACCGCCGGTGACTCATCAGTCGGTCGTTGAGTGTTCTTTTTTTTGTTGTTGTTAATGGAACCGAAATGCACAGAATTGCGCAACATCTTGTTGAAACAATAATTACCGAGATTATTAATTTGAACATATTTCGTTGACTTTTTCTAATTATTCTTTTTTAATGAAGCTACAAACGTTTAGGATCTTAGTGAATATTTTTGATAAGCCTTTCAGAAGAGGAAGTGCTGGCCTCAGCGTCCTGGCGGCGTTCAGTTTGTCACCTGCCGAGATTGACTCAAAACCTTTCCCCGGTCGATCACGATCGACGTATTGGGCACCCCTGAGCTATAGGGTAGGTCCTGGACAGTAGCAATACCTAATGGCATTGCTTCTGATTTATCAAAATTGATTTTATAACCCGAAAAGGAAGCAAACTCATGAATAGTGGATAAGATAGCTGGTATTGAGATGTCAGGTTTTGTTACAAGTAACAGAATATCATCTGCGGATAACGCTATTTTAAGGATTTTATCGCCAATCATCACACCATGCACATTTTGTTGTGATCTAATAACCACCGCTAGGGGATCCAACGCAAGAGCGAACAGAAGCGGGGATAGAGGACAACCCTGTCGAGTTCCCCTATGTATTGTAAAAGGTGGAGATTGAACACCATTAGTCATGACACAGGCTGATGGGGAACTGTGAAGTATCTTGATCCATTTAAGAAAATCACCCCCTATCCTGAATCTCCCCAAAACATTAAATAAGTACTTCCACTCAATCCTGTCAAATGCCTTTTCAGCATCTAAAAATACAGCAAAGGCTCTACAGTTCATTTGGCTTGAGTACTTAATTAAGTTAAGTAATCTCCTCATATTTGTGAAGAAGAAACGATTTTGTATGAACCAAGTCTGATCTGGGTTTATTAAGAAAGTCAACAGCTTCTCCAGTCTCGTTGCAAGTAATTTAGAGAGCAGCTTACCATCTACCCTGATAAGACTAATAGGTCTATATGAGCCACATATGTCTGGTGGTTTATCTTTTTTGAGGATGAGGTTGATGTTCGCCAGGTTAAGAGCTGCCGGCAAGCCTCCACCCCCAAACGAGTGCATAAACATGTCAGTAAGTGGTCCCACCACCAGGTGGCTTAGTTTCTTATAGAATTCTGGACAGAAACCGTCAGGTCCAGGAGCTATTCCACCCTTAAGGGAGGCGATGGCTTCTTTGACTTCTATCTGAGAGATTGGAGCACCTAAGACTTCTTGTTGTTCCTCTATCAGACGAGGTAGAGTCACGCCACTTAAGAATTTTGTTATTTTAACATCGGATGAATTTCAGATGAAAACAGTTTTTGATAGCATTCCCTCATAACCAATGTTCCCTCTAAGCTGCGCGCCTGCGCAATCGCGCTCTGCTCGCACAGTCTCAGCGCAAAAGAAAATCTATGCAGCGCATAAAATAAAATCCACCATAAACGTATTAATTAATATCTAATATTAGACCGAATCTAATATATTAACTTAGACCAATAATGTCTTATTCCATACCATTTTTCAATGTAACGCAGTGAGTGACAGATGTTCAGCCAATGATACAATACGGTTTAATTATGCTTTGCAGCCAATCATAGCGTTGATAGCTCTATGTGTCCTGCCCATATGCGCCGTGCAGGTTAGCTTGCTAACAACAGTGCGACGGAGTTACGAAATTGGGTCAAAATGACCGAGATTTGTATGTGTTTTCCCTATACACAGAAAATGAGGACAACAGGAGGGTTAAGAAACGCAACCCCTTATCATGGCGAAACGAATGGGCAGCGACACATCCGTCCACATAACATAACATACTACACATCTCATGAACACCAACAAAATTTTTGTCTTTCATTTTAAGTGGGCCAAATCGCTTAAATTAAAAGTAAACTAATTAAACAAAAATTGCTGCTGTTATTTGATTCTTTTAATAAGCCATGTAACTTGCTATGATTTTGAACGGGTGTGATGTGTGTGGTTACAGCATGCACATCTGATGTTGCTCACAGTGGTCCTCAGTGTGCTCAGGGAGCTTTTAATGTCTGTCGTTTTATGATGTTTGTCCTGGTTGTTGTCTTGTAATGATGAAATTGTGTTTGCTTCCATTCAGCCTTTTGTTAGCCTTGCCAATCGCCGACCCGGTTTGTTCCCTGGCTGATATAATCTGTGTTTAGCAAAGAAAATGGTTGATTCTGCTTGTTTTGTTAGTAATTGATTTAAAGCTGAGCGAGCTGCTTCTAGTTTTTTAGACAGTGCACTAAAGGGTGTATTTTTAAATTGTAACTCTGTTTGTTGTACTATTCTTTCTAAGTGTAATTGTTCTTTGATGGCGGCTTTTTTCTGAGCTGTGGTATATGAAATGACACATCCCCTAATAAAAGCTTTAGCTGTCTCCCAGAGTAATGAAGGGTTGACATCTGGGGTCTTATTAGTATCCATAAAGAAATTCCACTGATCTGTAATGTAGTCAATAAAAGGTGGGTAGCTCAGTAAAGAGAGAGTCATCCTTCAGTGGCAAGAAGCAGGATCAGCATAAGGCATATAATAACAGGAGAGTGATCAGAGATTGTACACATGCTAATTGAACGGTTTTTAACTCGATCCAATACCATTCTTGAAGATAAGAAGAAATCAATCCGAGAGAACGTTTGATGGGGTTGAGAAAAAAAGTGTAATATCTCTCTCTAGGGTTAGTGACTCTCCAGGTGTTATACAGTTCGAAGTCTTGGCAAAACTCGCAATCTCAGACTTTTTCTTGAAGTTGTAGTAGATCTAGGAGGAGACTGGTCAACGTCTGGGTTATGAATGCAATTAAACCCCCCCACCCAACCATATAAGGCGTGTGTACCGATGCAATGTCCGACAGAAGTTTTGGGAAGAAAGTGGCCTCGTATATATTTGGACTATATATGCAACCTATTAAGATGTGTTCTCCATAAAGATAACTTGAGATAAGAACATAACGACCATCATTGTCGCTCATAGTAGAGTTATGTGATGAGTAAAACACCTGGCCCACCCAATTCCTCCTCAGTTTAAGGTGCTCATTGTCAGTTAAGTGGATTTCTGACAATAATGCTATTTTTGTGTTTTCCTTTTTCAAGAATGTTGGGATCTTTCGTTTTTTTATCACATTATTTATTCCCTTAACATTAAGGGAGACTATTTTGAGATCACACATAGTAAAGTTGACGATAGTTTGATAATCTGTGAGAGAGTGTTCTAATAGCTACAGCATACTTCCATGGACCGGCAGCTTTCTGGCATGAAAAACATTGTACGCTTGTTTACGCCAGCGTACATTGTATGCTGGCTTAAACAATAACAAGAAAAAAAACAACAACACATGAACGAAAGAACAGCATCCCCAAATGATGGCCCCAGCACACCATCTAACTCACAAAAATGAGAACCGGGGCACATGAAACCGAGAAGAGTTGCCGCCGAGAAAAGATCAGACATCCTCCCTAAAGCTAAGCCCCCCCACCCCATCACGAGCCACAACAATTTAAACATGTTGGTGATAGATCCCAGCAACCAATGTTTTTTAATCATATCTTGTTTATCCATGTGAGGCACAAAGTAAACAAAAATCCAAGTCGTGGAACATCTGTCCAACAATTAGCCACATACCTTTACAACAGAGTTCTGCACCGAAGAGAAAAGGAAAGAAAAAGTAGAGCATCAGCCTCCAGGCAAAGGTCCAACGTGTGTATCCAACCAAACCATGAGATGGTCTCAGTTCATTCTGTCCAGGAAAGCAAGTGCATCCTTGGGTGATCGAAACGATCGGATTTTCCCTTCTTGCGTAAAAGACAGGACAGCCGGATATCGCATGGAGAATCTCACCTCCTTCTTGATAAGAAGTTCACACACCCCGTTAAACGCACGGCACATCTCCCTGACAGCAGCGGTCACATCTTTTCTGATGAAGACCGTTTGGCCTTCGTATGTGAGCGGAGCCTGCTTCCTTGCCGCCGCCAGGATCCTGGATGTATCTCTGGAGTGATGTAACTTAACAATCACAGCAACTTAACAATCGGTCAGGTCTCGGTGGTTCAAGGCTCTGATGAGCCCGGTCGATCTTAATGACCCCCCGTTTTAGACTCCAAGCCAAGAAGAGTAGGGAGCCATCTCTCAAAAAATGAGACTGGTTGTCGGCCTTCCGTGTCTTTGAGGTTGTAGATCAGGATATTGTCCCTACGGCTCCGTCCCTCCAAATTGGTACATTTCTCAGAGTGCGTACTTTCGACTCCAGCTCCTTCAACCTGGGTCCCACCGCAGACATGACGTCCTCCACCGCTGAGATGCTGTGCTCTGCTTCCGTGATGCGTTCCGTGTTGGCTTCTAATTTAGCAGAGATGTTACCCAAAGTGGTGGAAAACTCATTAAACTTCATATCAATCAGAGCCGAAATCTTCTCAGTGACAGATTGGGAAATATCTGCGGCTAGAGTGTCAGAGTCGCTAGCAAGCACCTCGTGCTGCTGAGCTACCTGAACAGCTTCTTTGCTAGTTAGCGTATTCTTCCTTGTTGGCTTTCAGTTGGTTTATAAGCGAAGATTTGGCTGTTTTAGGGTTGGGCATAGTGTCGGGTTGCTATAAGATAAGCCTACAACTTGTTAGTTTAGATCAGTGTTTCTCAACCTTTTTTGGGCCAGCGCCCCCCTAGCCTTTATCCAGGTCCCTCACCGCCCCCCACCAAAGAATTTGCCGGCTACTTATTTTATAATAAATATTACTGTCACTATTGTAGATGTTTTGATTTTTATGCTTGTTTCTGTATTTGTCATCAAAAATAATACATATAATATAATAATATAAAAATAATACAGGCGTCTACGAAAAATGCAATAAACATTCAAGTTAAAATTGGTAGTCCTAACAGCAGCCAATCAGAGTGGAAAAAATATTCTTATTTTGTGCCATTTTCTAGTTGTTAAATCTTGCACAAAATGACCAGATAAAAGATGTACAACATGCCAGTTTAAACTTTGAACTATTTGCAAAACGACTGAGCTCTGCAACTTTAAAACATGGATAGAACTGCAACTACATTAATCATAGCTCTTCTTCTCTTCAGTGTTTCTGTCAGTTTCTGGTGGTGCAGCTCTGTGCTGCCTTCAGGAGAATGGGACATCAGACTATCATCCATAAAATTTCTCCCACATGGCACTTATTGTGCAAACCAGAGCTTTCAGTGGAAAAACAAAAGTTCCAGGTCCTTTTAATGCCATAGAAATATGAGACAGAAACATGGATTATATCTTTATATAGACATGTCTACTGATTTATAGATTAATAGTTTTACTGGACAGAAATTACCAAGAAAAAATCTGGTTCTTAATCAAATCCTAATGAGTCAAATTAAAACTGTCATGGAGTCATCAGCCTCATGATATTAACACTGACATGAAAAATAATATTGAAGAAATAAATATATCAAATCTAATTAAAAACATAAATAAGTGATCAGTTATTTACTGTCATGGTCTGTAAGATATATTTATTCTCAGTACTAGATATGGTCTCAACAAACCCATGGCACTTAAACAATATTATTTTACATTTTATTTGGAAATAGTGTCTGTTTATTCTTGCCATACAGTCTCTGTATTAATTATTGCTCGAAAGGTCTTGCCATACCAGTTTATTCCTCTGTATTTAGTTTAGTTTCTTAGTTTATTCTTGCATTTTGTTCTTCATTCATTTCTACTTAGTTTCATTTGATTAGTATTATCCTCTCTTGGTTTATTGCTATGTCCACTTTAGTTTCTTTGCTAGATTTATTTTATCGTTTGACGCTTCACTCATCAAATGCTGCTCCGTCTAATCGTCATGTGTTTCACATCATATGTTGATTTTTTTTATTACTTTATTTATTTATTATTTCATTAAAAATCAATCATATGTTGATTTTTTAACATCATATGTTCAGCGTCGGATTCTCTGTTTTTATGCCATAATTCACATCTAGTTCGTCGCCCCGTTTCATGTCCTGCTTCTCCTGTTTCAGAGTTTTGCGCAATGTGCAATTTTTTTCTTTTTTTTTTTACCGCGTATGGTGCAGGGCGGTCGGGAAGCATATTGATGGGGAAAAGGCAGACTGACATAAACCTTTTAAAACAACAGAAACAATTTCTGGATTCTGATTATTGAAATGTAAAAGTGCTGTGTTGTTCTATCACCCCTGTTTCATACCGGACCACTTAGAGCACAGGTGTTAACGCTACAAAATGAACGCTCTCTATCGTGGTATCACGCATGGAGGGATTTCTTGATTTCTATATTTAAATGGGTTCATTTTTCAAAGGAATACACAGTGAAGGTATCGTGATTTTAGCTACCAGTAGCAGGAGAACGGAGCTGCGCCAAGAAGCTAACAGAAGCTAACAAACACTGAATAGAAGAAGAGCTGCCATCAATACAGTTGCAGCCAAGCATGGTTTAATGTTACACAATACAGTTTTACCAAGTTGCTCAAAGTCTAAACTGGCATTGTTGTGCATTTAAGGTGTAAACTTTACCTTCGACCAAACGCTCCCCCAAAGGCATCCCAGCGCCCCCCTTTTGTGAAAATGTCCGCCAGCACCCCCTGCTGTCCTCTGAATGTCCCCCCGGGGGGGGGTGGGGGGGGGTACCGCCCACGTTGAGAACCGCTAGTTTAGATAAAGATACAAGAGATACAAGAATAATCCAAATTGGCTCGAAAGGAGTGGGAGCCCAGCGACAAGCATCTTCTCAGGATACCTGCATCATGTGACCCCCATCAATATCACAAATTTAATAAACACAAATTTCAAGAAAATGTCCTGCAGTAAAATTTAAAAATGATCTAAATCAAAAATAAACTGATATCACAAATCTAATAAACACAAGTTTCAAGAAAATGTCAGACAGTGACTAACAGTCTGTAATATTTAGCCTAGAGTACAACAGTGTTATCTAAAACAGCTGTTAATCAGGTATGCTTTAAGGATCCAGGTATTTGGTGACAACTCTTCAAACTAGTTTCCAAGCATTTTGAATAGTGTCTGTTAGATAGTTGTTGCTCTCTGTTGGAGGCTGGTCTTGACGGTCATCCCGTATGACGCCACTAACATGGTGCTCATCCACACCTTCTTTGCAAGATTCGCAGTAATTGTGAAGCACAAAACAAGCATATATGACATGCGGCAGATCATGAATGTTAATGTCCATGGGTCGCCTCAGGCAGGCAAATCTACCCTTTAGCCGTCCAAATGCGCATTCAATTACCATGCGCGAGACAGAGACAGAGTCCGAAATATTGTTCTTGTCGAGTTAGGCCACCATTTGAATATTCCTTCATCAAAAAAGGCAGTAGTGGATAGACAGGGTCCCCCAAAAGAAAAATTGGAATCGGCTCCTCATAATCCACAATTTGCCGCTGCAGTGATGGGATTTTTCCACTCTTGAGGTAGGTGTTTATTGTGGAATTAGCAAAGATGCGAGCATCATGAACACTTCCAGGCCACTTAACAACAACATCCATGAATCTGTACTTATAATCACACACAGCTTGTACATTCAGGGAATATTTTCCTTTTCTAAGTGGTTGTTTTGTTCTTCACCTGTTTGTCAACTTAATTTCGCTTTTATTGCGGCGCACTGCTACCGCTGCAATTTCTAAAAGTTAAACAAGCGACAAAAACTGAACTAATTCCTCCTTTGTTCATAGAATATGCATTTATAACAGTCATCAAACTACGGCTCCTACAGCATATTTAAAATAAAACGATTGACCAATATAGGAAAAATGACATAAGCTGCCACTCCTAAAAAATTCTTGCCCCTCTCTTGCCACCCAGTAGATATTTTTCTTGATCTGCCACTGATTACAGCAAACAGTGACACAGTGTGGCATTTTCTAAAGTTACACCAGACAATATGATAAACAACAACTTCGGTAAAGTTAGCTTTCCTGTGTTCATTCTGCAGATTTCAATACAGAATTGACCAAAACAGCACCATCAAACCATCTGGTGAAAAAATGACGATCTCCATGAGTGAAAAATGTAACAAAAGATATACATATGTATATTAATTATGAATTTTGGCTTTTCACAAACAGTATTTTCTTGGAAAATAGGAAAATTGCAACATATTAAGGCTAGCATGTTCAACTAATTCTGGATCACTTTAAGACAATTTTTCACTAAACCGCCTCTAACCACGGCAGTCAGATTAATTTTCCATTAGCAGATCCTGTGCAGTTCTGCCCGGCTGTTCTCAGATTTTCATACCTACTTCAGGGGTAATACTAGCAGCACAGAGCAGGGTATGGCACCAAAGTCATTTGATTGACTGCTGACCGCATTCGTTGATTGACTCTTGCTTTATATCACTGGAAACTCCAAACATCATTTAGTTTAGCTGCGGATTGCAGACATGCTCTCTGCTATTAGAGAGCTCCCCATTAAGGAGGAGTTTAATTTTGAGTTTAATCAGGAGCAGCACCAGGCAGACATGCAGTAAGTTTAGCAGCAGAATGACCATGAACTAGCAGCGCTGCTAGCAGCTCATCTCACTGAAACACGAACAGTTATAAAGAAGAGGGAAACACTGCAGCTGTGATCAGCTTTCTGATGGAGCTGCAGTTTTGCGCCGACAGTGTGAAATACCAGAACTACATAATATTGACTTGTGATGTGAATTTTGTTTCTCATATGGATTAAAAATAATAACAATAAAGTTCAGGCTTGATTTACATCTTTTGACTGCTTTACCTAAATCCAAAAGGTTGCACATTTAAAAAAATAAGTGTCAGAATGTTATTACCGTATATGTTTAGCAAAATAATCAGCTGATCTGAGCCTTTTTCATTATGCTTGGGTCAGCAATAAATTTTTATAAGACAAAATGAAATATCTGGGTTTGAGTCTATCAGAACTAGAACCTCAAGGTTCTCCTTTGTGTCGCTGCAAACATTAGCAGGGAGCTGACGACAGCTGCTCACGTCCTGCCCACATTAATGAGGAAAAGCTCACTGTGGGGTAGAACCCACATTAACTGGTCAGAGCGCGATGTGCCAGTGGAAAAGCACCTTTAGGCTACTTTTTCTTGTTCCTTCTCCATATGAATCAGCAATAGGAGAGTCATTCCATTTACTACTTGCAGGGGTTTATGGATTCACTCTTTGAGGCTGCGGGCCCACCACGATTGGTTCCCTGCCCACTTTTAGGTACCTCAAAGGGTATGCACTCTCACTCGAGATCAAGAACCACCTTGAGCAACAGGGACTATCTTTCATGGTTGGTGTATGGTGTATGCGGTGTGACCTCTTGGTTTGTATGTGCCGAGTGTGCTGCGTAGATCTTCTGGACTTGATAGAGCACTGTACAAGTACAGACCAATTGAGTATTTTAAGCAGTGGTGGGAAGTAACGAAGTACCGTACTTAAGTACAATTTACTTAAGTACAATTTTCGTGCATCTGTACTTCAGTAGATTTAATAATGGGTACTTTCTACTTTTACTCCACTACATTTTACAGTACTTTCTGTACTTTCTACTTCACTACATTTCTACAAAAGTGTCGCGTTACTCGTTACATCCAAGTCGCATTGCTCTTTTTGTCCGTTAAAATGTGAAGTTCAGGGACTTAAGGTGGCGCCGTAAAATCCGAGCAATAACGTGACGTACGTGTCTGTTGTCACCCATCGCCTCCCCCTTTACTCGCACGCGGAGCTCCAAGACATGCGCAGTGGTTTCCTCTGAGCGGAAGGCGATGTCTGTCTAATCACCAGTAATATAATAGCGCTGCATAAATTTATATGGCGACATGTGAAATCAGCAGCGCTTCGCTTTCACAGACGGTGGGGACTTTGTCCAACTTTTAGCATCACTTGGAAGGAAAGCTTAAAGAAAGGTAAGCTCCGTGGACGTGTTGCTAGCAAAGCTAGCTGTACTGAGACACATGTTGCATCTGCGATGAAAAAAGGTTGTCACTCACGCACTGAATTATTGTGTGGAGGTGTTGACTGAGGTGTCGCATATATGGGACAACGCTAGTACCAAAGTGCAATAAAGTGGCATGATATTTAGGAACGATCCGATTCTTCTGAACGGATCTTTACTGATTAAATTTATTTCAGCTCTAAGTAATTAATATCTAGGTGTTTTATGGGAATTTGGATCTTTCAGATCAATTTGAGAAGCAATTTTGATAGGTAAAAGTTATTTCTTTGTGTCATGTAGCGCAGAGTGCTGGTCTTGACTTGGTCTTGGGTAGGTGGTCTTAACTACAACACTGCTACTGGCTCCTTGGTTGCCTGTCCTCTCCCACCCACCTTCTTTCCATCCCCTTTCTGTTGGATTTCTTTAAAAATAAATGCCACTAGTGGCAAAAAAAAGTGAAGTTCATGTTATGTTTGAACAGGAGACGAGATGTTTCCATCCCTGATATTATGATGCATAGAATCACATATCTAAGTCTGAACTATGTTACAAAGTAGACACAATAAAAACATGCTTTATCTGTGGCATTAAAATGGCAAATTTCCAATGTATTAAAATTAAATACGATCAGTACATAGGCCTGTCATGATAACACATTTTGCTGGACGATTGTCTAAAAAATTATTGCGATTAAACAATAATATTGTTTCAATACCTTTTGACACTGATTTAATGGAAATGGCTAATAATGCACGCAATTTCCTGCCATAGATAGATACACTTTATTTTCAAAAGAACACATGACACTGGAACTGATAAACTAAATAGAGGTGTGCCGATCGATCGGTCAACGATCATAAGAGGGCGGATTTTCGGGAAAAAGTGCATGATCGGTGATCGGCAATCATTAGCTCTCGTTGCCGATACCGATCACCTGCATCTCATTTCGCAGCCTGCCTGTGCAGCTGGTCTCCTCTTTCCTTCACACTGCGCAAACGTGCAGCAACAAATCCTAAGTGATGTTGAACTATAACGCACTGAGTGAATGGGGACGTTTGCGTGTTGCAGCGGAAAATTTAAGCATGTCAAAATGCATCAACACAACGAAGCTAATACAACATAAAATCAATGGCATACTTGATGGAGTTTGGCTACATCGAGGCTCACTGCAGTAAAAACGACATATGGAGGATCAGATAAGCAGGTAAAGCAGCGCACAGCTACAATCACTCACCCGGATTAGCATGACTGTCAGAAAGCTAAACAAATAACCCGCAAAATTATTTAAGTCGTCGAGCTGCGATGTAAGAAGCTGGTACTGTTCTCGCTGTTGAACCGCTGCTACGCGCTACAGGTAGTAATATTTCAGACAGAGCACCGCTTCTGCTCCACCTGGTAGTGACTCTCACACCGAACCTCTGCTTAAAGCTGCAGCATCTAACCTAAAAAAATACATTTTACATACGTATTAAAACTTTCGCTGTCCTAACATGAGACAGATAATCTCTAAAAAAATAATTGATCTCCTCCCTGTTCTGCTTAATTACGCCGCTCAGTCAGAAACAGGCACTCAGAACTAGCAGTAATCAGCTAGCCGCCATGCTATCAGGAAGTTTTCATTCAGTAACTCAGGATTGTTTATTGTAATGGAACCTGCATTTGCCTTTGAATGCTAAGTTTTATACTTGAATTTTTTTGGCAATGTTGAGAGGTTTTATTTAGGCTCTTAACATATGAAGGCTCTGAAGAGGCTAAATAATGCAATCAGCCTGTTAAAGATAGTATTATTAATAGCAATACAATTTGCACAATGCCTCTTTTGTTTAGTTTTCTTCTTGGAAAAAGTTATTAAAAACAAGTTTTTGTCTAAATTAAGGTGAATTCATGGATTCTTTTTCCGCATAACCGGTAGTGTTTATGATAAAAAAAAACAATAATAATAATTATGTGATCGGTATCGTGATCGGCCCTCATGGGTGATCGGTATCGGCAGGACAAAACCTGATTGGCACATCTCTACTAAATAAACAAAACGACCAAAAACAAAAATAAAATGGATTCTTGGTCTCCATTAACAAAAAGCATACTTGAATAAAAACTAAACAACATAAAGCCAAAGTGGAAATAAATACTGCATTCAACCAAAAGAGTGCAGATTATGAAGTCTGTATACTATATTGCCCTTCAGTAATCACTAGATTTAAATAGAGAAAACTGACACATCCGACTACCTAATGGAGTAGTTCACACTACACCATTTTTTGCCCCTATTTTCCCATAAGGGAAAGTGCAGATTCTCCTCCGTGCTTTCTGAGGGGAAATTACGAGGGGAATCCCAAACAGCTGACACGGCAACACGAAGTCCATCGGAGATGATATGTGGAAACAACATTAATATTTATTCAACATTTCGTGCAAAGAATATAGAAATGACAAGTGGAGGAGTTGGAGCCAAATTGCTACTGCAGTTGATGAATCTGGTAGGTTTTCAGCTTTTCTTCGTTAACGTGACATAAATAGGTTACAATGATTTTCATTCAGTCAGGACTTTACGCTGACTCTAGCCACTAATGCTAACTAAAGCTTTACTATGCATGTGCATAGTAAAGCATTAGTTAACTGGACTTGAAGCCATTATTTTCTGCCCATGTGGCTGGACACCACACAGCACGATCGAACCAAATCGATCCGTTATACCTAGGATTTCTGTCAGCTAATGTCTAAGGTTTAGAAAATGGGCCAACAATCGGCCGACAGCTCGTGTAGTGTGAGCTGGACATCACGCTAAGGAAATGAGGAAGGGAGGGTCAGTGGAGAGCACCAGAGCTGAGCCTTTTTTCATTCAGTGTCATCAATAGAAAGAAAAAAAGGCAGGAAGAGACGATAAAACCAATAATTAAAATGAGGTCAATATAGGTTTAATTTCGACAGGCCTATCGGTACACTTAATGATATTAGCGATTAGGTAATCCATTCAGCAAGTACTTTTACTTTTAATACTTAAGGATTTTTAAAAGCCAGTACTTTTTTACTTTTACTTAAGTACAAATGTTAATGTAGTTTTACTTTTACTTGAGTACATTTTTGTCTGTGTATTTGTACTTCTACATGTATTTGTACTTCTACTTAAGTACATTTTTTGAGTACTTTCTCCACCACTGGTTTTAAGATAATAGCAGTTGTGAACTCCATCCATCCATCCATTTTCTTTCACCCTTGTCCCTCAGTGGGGTCGGGAGGGTTGCTGGTGCCCATCTCCAGCTAACGTTCCGGGCGAGAGGCGGGGTACACCCTGGACAGGTCGCCAATCTGTCGCAGGGCAACACAGAGACACACAGGACACACGACCATGCACACACACACTCACACTCACACCTAGGGGCAATTTGGAAAGGCCAATTAACCCAACAGTCTTGTTTTTGGACTGTGGGAGGAAACCGGAGTACCCGGAGAAAACCCACCATGCACAGGGAGAACATGCAAACTCCATGCAGAAAGACCGGGGCCGGGAATTGAACCCAGAACCATCTTGCTGCAAGGCAACAGCTCTACAAAATGTGCCACTGTGCAGCTTCAGTTGTGAACTGATACTTTAAAACAAACAGAACTGATTAACTATACTCTGTCCAGGGTCTGTCCTTATGCTGAAAAGAAAATTTTTTGAATATGTCTACAAAGCACATACATTAGTTTATCACATCTACAGAATTTATCAGCTCCTGTTTTTATTTTTTATATTTGGACTCTTCACTGGAAACCAATGAGGAGGTAACTCCCTTCCCCCATTTCTCCTTCCTTTTAGCCTTGAAACTGCTCTCAGTGCAATTATAATCTGTCTGTGGCTGTAAATATCTGATTCATGTTCCACTTGCAAAAAACTGAAGTGTGGGGGAGTTGAACATGTGAGCTTCTACTTGTGTGTCAGATGGGAGGATGGAGGGAGGTCCTGTCATAACCTGAAATAAAAAAAATCAGACTTTGAGGACATTCCTTTCTGTTCTCCGCTGCGCTCCAACATTCTCGTTGAAAAGAATTATTTCAGCTAGTGCTGAAAACTCGTCAAGGCCACCCTAACTCCCTGATCTCCCTCACCCCTATCAGTGGCGGAGCTAGACTTTTAAAGTTGGGGTGGACAGGGGGGGGGCAGGACTACCTCTGGGGGGGCAAAATTTTAAATATGTGTGTGCACATTTAAAAAATAACCTAACTCAATATTTGGTTATTTTTAAGCCCCTCTGTCATTTGACATGTTATAATTAACACCTTTGACTGGCGCACATGGAGACATGATAGACTTTACGCAGAGTTCATGCAGAGGAAACTAAAATCAATCAAATAAAATATCCTTTCTGAATATTACCTCATGGACACTGAACTAAATGCGTTTTTCTGACCGGGAGCTGACAGCGTGTTGAAGAGTTATGGACACTTTGGTTAGGAAGCTCTGTTTGGACAGGTAAGTTGACAGGTAAAAATAGTCCGGGTAGGACCAGAATTATTTGCCTGATGGTGGCTCGGGCTTCTAATGAGTTTATATTTAATGAGTTTGGAGCACACAGAGAAAACCTAAAGAGAATGTGATCTACTTATTGTAGTTTAAGTAGAGGAATAACAGCTGACTGTTGAGAGAGGAAAGAAATTAAAGTGCAGATCCGTTAGGCAGAAACAAGCGCAGTGTGCTGGGCAATAAATGCGCATAAATGCTCCACCGTTACGCACCAATTAATCACACATGAGATGACAAACGTCAAATATACAATATATAGTTACACTGCTTATGTTAATGGTGTTTTAAAAACAAAACCAGTAAAAACGTAACTGAGTTAATATGTCAGATTCCCTCCTCACCCTCGTCTTGATAAGAACAGAGAGCAGTTCGCTGGTTTCTGTCCAGAATGTGATCAAGCGCACAGCTGACACTTGGTGCTCAGACAGTTTCAACTTTACCCACAGAGAACATCGTGGAGCTCATTATTAATCATACTAAGAACAATATCTGTCAGAGAATCATCTCTGATCTGGACGCTTTAACGGACCAGAGGCTTGGAGCGTCCAGCAGCTGATCCGCTTCTGCGGGGTTTTTCTCCCGCTGAGGGAAGTTAGTGCGGGGTTTGGAAACGATCAGAGTTCTGTCGTCTTCTAATTACGTCATTTCGTGAAATGTTACTTGATTTCAAAAACGTTCTCGCAGAGAAATAATAAATGTTTCGTTTGATGACTACAAATTAGAAATAAAATGATTTTTTTTCTTTGATGGAGAACGAAAAATCTCTAGCGCCACCTCTGCTCCAAACTACGAACATTGTCCCTCTTCGGTTTTTTCTCTTTCTTGTGGAGGATCAATAAATAACTTATTGGTGTTTTACTATCACCACCAGGTATGAAGTGCTTTAGCCTTTGAGTTGCACCACAGCGCAACATAACTGAAACACCCAGGAGAACAATTTCAGCTTGTTTTTATGAGTATAAAGGAGGGTGGTATCGCGCCTGATAAAAATCTTTTTATTTATGTCATCACATGGACTTATATAAAGTTTTATACATTTTCTTTTCATATATTTATTATTGTTTTTCTTCTTTAGATATTAGGTTGACTTCGAATGATTCCAAATAATGTACAGGAATAACCTGGTGCTGTTACATGTCAATCATCGGGGGGGCTACTGGGGAGGCCAATCAGATGACAGGGGGTGATCTGAAACTTGATTTTTGTATTGTAGTTCATGTCTCAAAGAATTCTGGAAGAAAGCCGGTGCCAACAAAGTCATAAATTATGTTGTTTTTTTTTGCTCATAATTCCATATCTTCTTTCTGTACTTTATCCAAAAAGTAATGTGCATCATTTGCCATTTTGATGTAGGTTGTGAGAATTGCTTGCTTCACTGCAGTGAAAATGAGAAACATCTGTTTAAGGTTATTGCAGGATCTCACTCAGATTTAGGTCAAAACTTTGACTATGTCTGACCAAAAGCTTCATTTTGTTTTTTGTGCCATTCAAAAGTGGACTTGCTTGTGCTCTTTAGATTATTGCCTTGCTGCATAACTGAAGTAAATGTAAGCTTAAGGTCACAAACTGTATGCTGGACATTCTCCTTCATGATTTTTTGCAGGATGAACTACAGCAGGTATGTGGGGGGGGGGGGGGGGGGGGAGGGGGGACTAGAGGGGGCTTGAGCACCTGCCCCTTTTGCTCCTTGCCCCCAAGTGCCCTTTTGGTAATTTTTTTTTATTATTATTTTTTTATTGGTATTATTATTTCCCAAGCCCTCTTCTGACACATAATAACGTACTAAAATTATTAGGTTTTTTTTGTTGTTTTTTTTTTGTACAACATAATAAGCCCTCCGGTCACCTTGTTACCTTTGACCTTTTGCCCTTGACGCATGACACAATTGCCTCTCGCGCAGTGAAATAAGGCGCTCAACTTAGCAAACGTTCTAGATTACAGAACAGTTATTGGTGAATTAAAAAAAAGCAAAAATAAACGTTTTTGGTGAATAAAGTGAAGTAGACTTGCTACTTGTCAGATGACAGAAAACGTTGAACGTATCGTTTCTGCTTCAGCTCGGAGTCGCGGTTTAAGCAGAGAGGTAATGAAATACAACAGACACTGACAGGCCTCTGCGTCTGCCTTTCTCTGAAGAATTACTGAGCGGGAGGAGACAGCCAGGTGAGGAAAAACTGTTCTTATCTATCGATTCAGTATTTTTATCATCCAGACATTAAGCTGTTGTTGTTGTGCTATTAGCTAGCTGCTAGCTAATAACTTTGCTAGCAACGCAGGATAACTAAAAAGCTTCTTCCCTGTATCGTTAATAATAGCAGTCATTCTTCAGTATCGCTTATGCGATACGGAGCACATCGCCTGTCCAAGACCTATCATTTCCATAATGGATACATGTCTTCTAATTTCCTTTGCTGCATAATGTACATTTCATTTATTCTAGCATTAGGTAAATATATCTTGAAGGAGAATAACACTTGAATAAAAGTCCAACAAGGATATTCATTTAGAATTAAAAATAACTCGCCCTGAGCTACCATGATAGATATAGTGTATGTAATAAAAGTGACAATAATGAAGGGAAAAAACTCAACCCAGACTTTTAAGTTTACGGCCTGGTTTGCAGGCCGTAAACTTTTTTTTCCCAATTATTCAATAAAAAAAAAAAAAAAAACTAACCTCAGTTTTGTAAAATACAATTGTAATCAAAACTTGGATTGTAGTGATTTCTTTTTCTAAAAAGAAAGTTTTGTATAAAAAAACTTTTTTTTTATTAAATAACTAATTTTGTCTCGTGAACTTAAAAAGTTATTTGCCAAACACAAACTTTTATTTGCACACATCAGAAATCTTTTGTTGCGATTTTAGGCCCTGCCCACTATGTCATGCAAGAATCACAAGCAAAACTTTGAGTCATAAACAAAAACTTAGAATAGTAAGAAAAGATTTCTGACCTGCGCAAATAAGTTTGTTTTGCAAATAATCTTTTCACTTCATGAGACAAAAATGTGTGATTTAAATTTTTTAAAAAGTCACCATGAGAAAATAGGCCTTGCTCATGGTGACATGCATTAACAATTCAATTTTTGCTTTTGTTTTCTTTTTCTGCAGTTTCACATTAAAGTTTGATGCAGCTTTGCTTTCCTGAATGGACCATCTTCATCTCCACTGCAAGTGTAGCAAACAGGCACCGCTTTTTTATAGATTACAGTACACTAAAATGTTGCATTGTGCCCTTGTTTATATTTTTAATAGCGTAATTCTGTAAAGACAAAATATATCTGGTGGTCTAGCTTTGATTTACAAATCTTGCTAAATTGCAGGTTTAAATATTGCAATACTTTCCTATAACAAAATAGACCTGCAGAAAGAAATTACTAATACAATATCTTATTGCTTATTAGTAATATCTTACTAATATTAGTAATTAGTAAGATATTACCAATAAGTAATATCTTATTACTTAGATATTATATAGATCTATATAAGATCTATATAGAGATCTTACTGTAAGATCTTTATATAGAGCATATTCCCTATGCTCTATAAAGAGATTTTCCTTAGCTTTGATTGTATATTTTGTCATTTATCATTGTTTATTAAACTCTGAAAGCTGTGTGGCTTTGTTAATATTCTGTCCTAGAATGCGGTTAGATGTGCCCTTTTTTTTTCAGCACCTGCCCCCTTAGTGGTCTCTGCACGGCCCTGAACTACAGTGCCTCCTCCAGGTTCTAAAGCAGCAAAAGCTACCACAAATTATCACTCCGCCATCACCCTGTTTTATTGTATGATTTTTAAAAATGCAGGCCTCACTGACTTTAATTGAGGCCTGCAGAAGAACATACAGCAGTTTCTGTAGTATTTTGGCTGCTGCAGGTCCTGTACAGTGGGCTCTGCGTCTGCTTGGCTCTCCTCTCTCCTCATTCTCTTGATTCACCTGTCAGCCATGGTGAAAAAAATCTGTGAAACACAGACGTCTTCCCCAGAAAATGAATGAACTCGAAGCTCAGCGCAGGAGAACATTTTTCTACACGTTTTGTCAGCACACAGTTGACTGAAGGCACAAAGATATGATTACCACCCAGAAACATAGATAAGAAGCTATGGTTTCTTTTTTTGTAAGGGACTCAACACATGTCTTGAGTTGGGTCTGATGTTCTGTATTTCCTTTCAAAAACTTCTCACAATAGTTTTGTTAGAATTGTCTCTTTGTTGGACATCTCTTTCACACACAAAATTTCAGCACCTCCCACAATTACACAATGGGTTTTCCCACAGCCATTCCAAAATATTAACTTTGTTGTCAATAATGAAAGTACAACAAATGGCAAAAACAAACTTTTTTGGGAATCAGTAAAAATACTTATTTCCTTTCTAGATCGTATTCTGGCTTATTGTTCTAAATGAGTGCAGTTATAGAATACTGTGAAAACTGCAATATTTTTACTTAAGATTATTATACTTTCACTTTCACACCAGCCATTAACAGTTCTATATAAGTTTAGAGTTTTGATCATTTGCTTGGTGAATTTTATTGCTTTCTGACCGCTTATCTGTTTAAATGAGAACATTTAAACAGATAAAGTTGTCTGACATCAGCAATCCTTCAATCTGCAGTTATTTTCTGTTCTATAGCTGCTCAAAAGGCTCAGATGACAGAAATTGACTTCCAGAGAATGTGGCCCAGAATTTTGGAGGAGAGTCCAGTAATGAATGGAAGTGAGTTGTGTGGCAGGTAGATGGAGCTACAGCAGTTCCAGGTGACAGGCAAAATGACTCTAAATCCTGACACTGTATTTAGGCTGTCCGTTCTGTTAGCGCCTCTCACTGCTAAGCATCCCCAGGAGCCAGAAGCACCTCCGACCAACAGCTTTTTCTCCCATGTAATCCGTCCACCTCTTCAGTTCAGCTCAACTCTTCTCTCTTGCAACTCCTTGTTGGCTTTGTGAGTCTGAGAGAATGAAGGAATAGAGGCTGTGTAATGGTTATAAGGGATCTCATTGTGCTTTGGTATGTGGTTCTGGCTGACAGCTGACGGGAGAAAGGTCCAGGCTTCTTTTATTCACAAGATAAACATGCTTGTAATGTGGAAGCCAGTGTAAGGTGCTCTCCAAACAAAATGTTTTCTTCCATTCATGGTAAAGTTTTTAGATATTTCCTCTTGCTGACAGATGTTTTGTTGAAGTGTAATAGCAGTGTGTGCTCTTTGGAACTTTACACAAATTGAAATGTTGAAAAGGTTTTTAGATTTGAAAGTAGAGAAGTCTCAGCTATGGGTGTTATCAGAAACACAAAGCTATTGATATCACTGCTGTCATAAAGGATAACATCTTCCATCTTCTTTCTTCCATTGAGGGAATGTTTTAGGCAGTTTTTCCTTTTCTTCATTGAGGCTCCTGAGTCTGAATTGTTCTCATGTTTTATTGATTTGAACACTCGGTCAATTTATTTCAGTGAATTTCAACCTTACTTTATAGTTGAAATGCTGTTAAATGCATAAAAATATATGTACAATTAATGTTTCCTGTTTAAAGTCAGTTAGGATTACCAACATTATTTATATTTGTCTTAGTGTCAGGATGAGGAGGGATAATTTTTTATACCTTTTTTTAAAAAATCAGAAATCCTATACAGTTTTGACACCCTATTAAAGATGCAGTTCTTTATCAAGAAATGTTCATGTATCATAAAACATGATACTCTTATTGGTTTTTTGTTTGTTTTTTTAAAGAAAGGGACTTAATTCCAGGCTAAAACCTTAAATTTACCTTGTTTTACTCATTATCCACAATTATTTGACATCCTAATAGTAAATGGGCTGAACTAGAGGTGGGCCGATCGATCGGCCACCGATCATAATCGGCCACCGGTCATAACCGGCCGATTTCCGTGAAAAAGTGTATGATCGGTGATCGCCGATTGCGGTCTCTTGTTGCCGATCACACAAACGGATCACCTGCATCTCATTTCGCAGCCTGCCTGTTCAGCTGGTCTCCTCTTTCCTTCACTCTGCGCAAACGTGCAGCAAAAAATCCTAAGCGATGGTGTGGATCTATAACGCACTGAGTGAATGGGGAAGTTTGCGTGTTGTGGCGGAAAATTGAAGCACGTCAAAATGCATCAACACGGCAAATCTAATATGACATAAAAACAATGCCATACTTGACGGAGTTTGGCTACATCGAGGGTCTGAATTCGTCCGCATAATTTTGCGGACGAAAATTATGACGCTGCAGCGTCTTACACCGCTGGTTCTGCTCTCGCTGTTGAACTGCTGCTATGAGCTACAGGTAGTAATACTTCACAGACGGAGCACCGCTTCTGCTCCACCTCGTAGTGACTCTTACACTGAACCTCTGCTTAAAGCTGCAGCATCTAACTTAAAAAAAATACATTTTACATACTGTTGTTGCGCAACACCTCCTTCCCCTTCTCTCTCACTCTACTTCCCCTTCTCAGAGGAGGGAGATGTGCAGCCAGCTCTCCATCTAACGGGTAATTTGAGTTTTCTAAATCTGATGGGATTTTACCCTGTTCAGAACTGAAGTAAACTCTGTTTAAGCTGGCATCGAGAAAGACTAGCCTGGTTTCTAACGACCTCCATCCAGATGTCCCACCCTTTTTCACCCTGTGAATTAGCCAGATTGAGCAGCCTGCAATCAACTAGTTTCACAGAGCACACCTGTTAACGGTCGCTCTTTCTCTTTTTTACAACTTGCACTTGTTACTGAACCAGGTTGGTTTTAGTGACTCGGGCGAGTCCAAGGGTGTTGTTTTAGTTTTGGCTAAAAGCAACCTATAAAACATTTTCCACTTTTTCCTCCCAGAATCAAACTTCATAGCTATTTTACAAAGAACTTTAAGGTGACTCATTAATTGAATGTCCACAGCATCTTTTAGATTTTCTTAATGCTAATTATTTTATTAATAAGGCAATTTTGCAAGGGTCAGTACAGCTTAATTCAGTAGCAGAAATAATCAAATAAGTAAAATCAATAATCTAGGCCATCTTTCCCTAATGCTGACACTGTGAACTAAAAAGGTCAACTTTGAGAGAGACGGACGGAGTTTGACATCTTGAACCCCAGAACTGGCTTGATAATGAAGAAGGTGTTGCAGCAGCAGGAGGCTCCCAGTACAGGAAGAATACTGACTTAGAGCGGCAGGTCTCGGGCCTCAGGGTGACTCCTCATGCACGTAGTAGTCCTCAGCTTCTTGTCTTGCAGCTCTGTATCTCCCTTCTCCTTGTCCCATGTCTTTCTGGTCCATGGAGATGTAGACGAGCTGGTCTCATGTAAGGAACACACCAGTTCTTCTTCTTTGCCTTTGCTCTTTGCCTTTGTCTTTATATTCATCTTTGCCTTGGTCTTTTGTCTTTGGTGTCCGAACCCAGCTGATGAGAGAAGTGCAATTTGAAGCCACATGTTGCGAGGCTAACGGGTTGGTCCCCATGTGCCGGACAGTCTTCGGCTCTGTGGCCCCAGCTCTTCTTCAGCTGCGGAGTTCTTTGTCCATCTCGATCTTGGCTTGAAGCTGCCTGAAGGATCCAACCAAAGATTCCTCTTTTGCACCCACCTTATAAAAGGTTTATCCACCCTTTTGGTGCATTTGCATTGGCTAGGTTTGTTGCTGTGTCTGTCTCATTGGCTGACTGCTTGGACAGATGATCTCATATCCATCACCCTGGAGACCTCATGACCTGATGTCTGTTCTAATGTCCCCAAGTTGCTCAACAGTTCCTCCTACCTCTGTTTCCTGCCCAACCTTTTCTTAGGCAAGTTGAAGTTTAGCAATAAGGCCTTGGTCACCTCCGCTCTCCTATCAGTTCCTCTTTTCCCCTGACCTTTCACCTACCATCTACCTTCAACACAACATCAGTGACCTTTAATTACAGTTACAACATTTTACACCTTTTCAAGTTCAATGTCAAAATCACATTTATAACCTTTTTGATTTAACATTCATTTATAATGTTATAATAACCATAACTTATTAGTTACTCTTATTACAATCATAATGTGAGTTATTACAGATACTTCTGAAAAGAAACCAATGATAATCCATTATTCTAATTATCTGATATCATGTTACAGTTTCTTGTTTCACCTTTAAGTACTTCCACAAGTGTAAGAGTAAGTGTAAATATTCTTATAATCAAACCAACATCAACCACTGGTTAAACCAATATTAATTATTGGCATAATTATAAGTCATTATTTTAAGTATTTTACTCTGGGTTTTATCCAATCTCTCAAAATGTTTAGATTTTATTCTTTAAAAACCTTTAATGCTTTAAAATAAGGAATGGTCTGAATTATTTTTAGCCTGATGCAAGATAGAAACTTCCCCTTTTCTTCAGGAAACCAGCTTTTCCTGTTTCATGACTCTCTTTCTGCCTGACTTTGATTTTTTATGATTAAATAGAAAAAAGTAGAATTAAAGCAAAGTTTGCAGGACACAATAACAACACACACAACCAGATTCATTTTATTACCGTCTGACTCTACTGTTGGGTCTTGATGTCACCTGTGTAATTAATTCTACGGTGGTTTTATTTATTATTACTATTAAACTAAAATCTCCAGCATGGGGAAGTGGGATGAGCTCGACTTTTCTCGACAATACGTATTAAAACTCGCTGTCCTAACATGAGACAGATAATCTCTGAAAAAAGAATCGATCTCCTCCCTGTTCTGCATTACTCCACTCAGACAGAAACAGCCATTCAGAACTAGCAGTAATCAGCTAGCCGCCATGCTATCAGGAAGTTTTCATTCAGTAACTCAGGATTGTTAATTGTAATGGATCCTGTATTTGCCTTTGAATGTTAAGTTTTATACTTGAATTTTTTGGCAATGTTGAGAAATTTTATTTTGACTCTCATTATTATTTAGCCTCTTCAGAGTCTTCATATGTTTTCAGTCTGTTAAAGATAGTATTACCAATAGCAGTACAATTTGCACAACGCCTGTTTTTTATTTTTTGGAAAAAGTTATTAAAAACAAGTTTTTGTCTAAATTAAGGTGAGTTCATGGTTCCTTTTTCCACATAATGTAACAGGTAGTGCTTATGATTAAAAAAATAATAATTATGTGATCGGTATCGGTGATCGGCCGTGATCATGGGCCCTTCATGGGTGAACGGAATCAGAATCGGCAGGAAAAAACCTGATCGGCACATCTCTAGACTGAACTTATATAGCGCTTTTCCAATAATTTTTGACCACTCAAAGCGCTTTACACTAGAATCACATTCACCCATTCACATTCACACATTTATATACATATGCATATAGATATGCAGATCAGTAGCAATTTGGGGTTAAGTGCCTTGCCCAAAGGCACATCGACATGTGGCAGGCCATAGCTGTAATCGAATCTGCAACCTTCCGATCACAAGACGATAACTCTTTCCACAGAGCCACAGTCGCCCATGTAGACTTATCCCCTTTGACTGAAATACCTTCATTGATATGCAGTGGTTATTTGACAGGGTGCACATAAGATTGACATGACACTGTCATAAACATGACACGGCAGACTGAAAAAATACATTTATTACAAAAAAATTAATAAATGTAAAAATACCTTACAATTACCCATTGTACTGCAATATATTTCTTAAAATCCATCATAAAAAGAATCAAAATGGCTTTGTGGAGGAACATCACTGTAACTCCACAATGTTTGAGTGCAAATATAGTTCAGAGAAAACTTGTGTTTAACCACTGACAAATGTATTCCTTTAATAATCTCATAGTCTTAGCATAAATTAACACTTTTTGATCTTTTAGTTGAAAATGTGAAGACCATTAAACTTTGTGTGTACCAGAAACCTGCTCACCGTCAAACCTTTTTCTGTCGTTGCTTACATTTTTTCCCAAAGGGATTGTCACTCTGCTAACCAAGAAAATGAAGGGAAAGTAGCTCTGGCCACATCTGTCCATCCCAAACTGTAGTTGTAGCGTAATTCAGAGTGAAATGATCTGCGACAAGAGAAAAATGTGCCGTTTGTCAGAGCAGATCGCCCTGACATTGATAGAGCCTTGTGGGTGTTTTTTCTTCCCAGTATGAGTTTGTTATAAGCTGTCTACTGAATACCGCTCCTCCCATGCAGAAGTAGAGCAAACCACCGACAAAAAAACAGTTATATGGTGATGGTACTGAAATTTTCTGCATTACCTGGGATATTATTATTGATATCTGGTAGCAGTTGAAATAAATTTTTGTTAATTAAAATTAAAGTCTGTGTTACCCAGAAAGCAGTTGGGCACAATATCGCAACACCAACACCGTGAGTGAAACAAAGACTGGGGCAGCCTACTATATAAAGTACTCTACCACGTCTTTATTATTACACATCCACATTTGTAGAGTATGGAACAAATCGTGTCCTGTATAGGTTCAATACGGAATGGGTGGCAACCCTAACTGTAGCGTCTATTCTATGCGCCTTATAACGCTTTATATATTAAAAAAAGTTTTAAAATAGGCCATTCATTGAAGGTGTGCCTTATAGTGCGGAAAGTAGCAATTTGCAGAAAGTACGGCACATAAATGTGGTCAGCAGTCCCAAACCTTTTCTGGCTTTAAATTCAGAGCACCCAGACATAAGTGTTGTGCCATAACCTGAAGATGCACTGGAATTACACTCTTAATCAAAATCTTAAAACCAGTCAAAAAATTGCAAGAATTTGTATTTTGCACTATTGGATCTTAAGAAGGTTCTAAGTAGAGCTTCACAATGTTAAAGGAAAAATCAGTGCAAGAGACAAGAACTTTTGAGCAGGGAATTTTCTGAAAGCTGTATTTACACTCAAACATGATTTTTTTCAGCTGATCAAAAGTTTAAGACCATAGTCTTTGAAAGCCAAAAGCTGTGCAAAAATCTGGATTCCATGTCATTTTCTGTCAAGTCTTTACAATGTCAAGACCTCCTGATGGCAAAAGCAAAAAAGCTCACTGACTTTCAACGTGGTAGGATTGTTGAGCTGCATAAGCAAGGCCTCTCGCAAAGTGCCATCGCTGCTGACGTTGGACGCAGTATTTTGCATTTTTTAAATGATCCTGAGGGTTATGGAACAAAAAAGTCAAGTGGTAGACCCAAAAGAATTTCACCAGCTCTGGGCCGCAGGATCCGATTGGCTGTCCGTCAAGACACGGGACGATCTTCTACCCAAATTAAGGCCATTACGGGTGCTGACTGCAGCCCAATAACCATCAGACGGCATCTGCGAGAGAAGGGCTTCAGAAACAAAAAACGTCTTCAAAGGCCACGTCTTTTTCAACGCCACAAAATTGCCTGTTTGGACTTTGCAAGGGTGCACCAAACATGAGACATTGAAAGATGGAAGAAAGTTGTCTTCTCTGATGAGACAAAAAATTTACCTTGATGGTCCTGATGGCTTCCAACGTTACTGGCATGACAAGGAAATCCCATCTGAGATGTTTTCTACACGGCACAGTGGTGGGGGCGCCATCATGATTTGGGGTGCGTTTTCCTTCAATGGAACAATGGAGCTTCAGGTTGTGCAGGGGCGTCAAACAGCAGCTGGCTATATGGAGATGTTGCAACGGGCATCCCTCATGACTGAGGGCATGTGGGCTGTGTGGTAATGATTGGGTTTTTCAACAGGACAATGCTGCAGTTCACAATGCCCGCCTGACAAAGGAGTTCTTCCAAGAGTGACCATCCTGCATGTTCCCTGGATCTAAACCCAATTGAGAACATTTGGGGATGGATGGCAAGGGAAGTTTACAAAAATGGACATCTGTTCCAGACAGTGGATGCCCTTCGTGAAGCCATCTTCAACACTTGGAGCAACGTTCCCACTAGCCTCCTGGAAACACTGGCATCAAGCCTAAACGATTGTTTGAAGTCATCAACAAGAATGGTGGAGCTACTCATTACTGAGTCCTTTTTTTTGACACTTTGATTTCTGTTTTGGAGGGTTTGGGGTTTTTTTTGAGCTATGGTCTTAAACTTTTGATCAGCTGAAAAAAATCATGTTTGAGCATAAATGCAGTTTTCAACTAATTCCCTGCTCAACAGTTTTTGTCTCTTACGCTGATTTCTTCTTTTAACATTGTGAAGCTCTACTTAGAACCTTCTTAAGATCCAATAGTGCAAAATGCAAATTCTTCCAGTTTTTTAACTGGTCTTAAGATTTTGATCAGGAGTTTATTAGGTTGCTCTGCTGCTCAAAATTAGCATTGCTGGGGAAGATTGGTAATCTATTTTATTATTATTATTATTATTATTACCATATTTTCTACACTGTAAGGCGCACTGGATTATGAGACGCACCTTCAATGAATGGCCTATTTGAAAACTTTTTTCATACATAAGGCTCCTAGAATAGATGCTACAGTAGAGGCTGGAGTTACATTATGCATGCACTAGACAGAGTTGCACTAAAGGGAATGTCAACAAAACAGTCAGACTCCGGTCGGCGAGGAGAGCGTGGTCGGACGATGGTCACCCTTCTCCGTTCGCGCACAGCATGTTCGTGGAGAACGTGGTGCTAAATGACCTGCAGATGACCTGATTCTAGATGGTCGGCAGGTAGATAGGTCAATCAAACTTTATTAATAGATTACAAACCAGCGTTCTGACAACTATCCCAGCATGCACAGCGCACTTCTTCTTCTACGGGGGAAAATGAAGTCGGCAGCTGCTTACCGTAGTTGCTAGGCCTGTTGTGGCTCAATATTGGTCCATATATAAGGCGCACCGGGTTATGAGGCGCACTGTCGGCTTTTGAAGAAATTGAAGGCTTTTAGGTGCCCCATATAGTGCGAAAAATACAGTATTATTATTATTAACACTTATTATTATTAACACTAATGATAATTTATGGGCTGCACAGTGGTGCAGTTGGTAGAGCTGTTGCCTTGTAGAAAGAAGGTTCTGGGTTCAATTCCCGGCTTTCTGCATGGAGTTTGCATGTTCTCCCTGTGCATGGTGGGTTTTCTCCGGGTACTCCGGTTTCCTCCCACAGTCCAAAAGCATGACTGTCAGGTTAATTGGCCTCTCCAAATTGTCCCTAGGTGTGAGTGTGTGTGTGTGTGCATGGTTGTTTGTCCTGTCTATCTCTGTGTTGCCTGGCGACCTGTCCAGGGTGTACCCCACCTCTCGCCCGGAACGTTAGCTAGAGATAGGCACCAGCACCCCTCCCGACCCTGCTAATAGGCAAGGGTGTAAAGAAAATGAATGGATAATAATTTAACTTTGCAGATATTTGACTAGTCATGTATATTTTCATCCTACTTATTTCAGGCACATTTGGCACTTGCAAAAAGTTGGTGAGTAATTACTTAGTAGTACATATCTGAACTATGTTTTTATCATGTCTGTCAGGCTATGTAGGAATATTTGTACCACATGCCTGAAAAGTTACTGCTTTACAAAGAAATTGTCCAGGCACATCACATATTTTTTGTTTTGGACCCGGCTTGGTACATTAATCTTTGATTTAACCTTAAGCATTCACTTCAAGTGAACATGGCGTAGTTATGCTGTTGATCACAGTAGTATTGAGCTATTCTGCAGACGTTTATCCATCTTTTATGTTTTCCAGACTTTGTTTGGGTTTTAGTAATAGAATAAACTCTATTCCGCACTCCAAGACTAAAGCATTTCTTAAGTACATGTTCCACATTGACAATGTTTAAGTATTTTTCTCAGATTATTTTCAACCAACCTTTATGACTGCAGTGCGTTTGTAACCAGATGCCCCTGACACTTAAATCGCATTCTGTCTGAACGCAGTATAAGCCAGTTTGACTAAAAACCAGATCACTGATGCCATGAATGATGCAGTGGAATAAAACTGCAAGGTGGATTGAGATTATGCCCTTTGTCTCTTTGTTGCTTGTGCTGTGATTTACCATGGGTGGTTGCCATCAACAGTAGTCTGTTCAAAGCTCAACCTCCGGTGCATGTTTCAACAAAGCAACATTTTGGTTATCTGCTGCTGAAATCCTAGCTCTTGGTATGCACAGCCCACAAAGTAAGTGCACTATTAAATTTTATTTGGACAGCTTTTGGAGTATCTATATTATCCTATAACTGATACTGTTGTCCCAACTTAGTTCTAAACTGCTTGCCTGTTACTAGTAGACAAAATGAGATAAATGTTCACTTTTAGCCAGTCTGAGTAAATACAAACTGGCTCACAGTTTCATGTTAATTGTCAGTGGTTCACCTTGCTATCTCTTTCTGAAACCTTGAACTGATCATGTTTTTCTCTCCGAGTTTAATTTTCATGGACACAATGACAGACCCATCTTGGTAACACTTTGTTTGAAGGGGGGGTGAATAAGATTGACATGACACTGTCATAAACACTTGTCATGAACATGAATAAGCCATGAATATTTATGACTGTTGTCATAAAGCGTCATTTGGTAAATTATGACATTTAATACAAAGTTGACATTATTCAAAATGTCTTTATGACAACTTCACATTAACCAAGAAATCATTACTAATATAAATTTGTTCTAAAATTATTACTGATTGCACTTTAAAAATAGGTAACTATGTTATTAAAGGTAAAGTGTGATTATGATTGTTTAATAATTGTCGGTGATTTCAACATTTATTTTGACAACCCCCAAGACCGAGGGGCAAAAAAGCTCTGTAATAGAGTTTTGGTTTACATGTCAAACAAGCAACACACACTCATGGACACACACTGGACCTGGTTATCAAGTAAGGGTGTGAATATTTCCAATGTTTCTGTAACTGACGTCGCCTTATCGGATCACTTTGCTGTTATCTTTGACAGTTCTTTATCCGTTAACCCACTTGGATAAACAGCTACCATCACAAAACGTACTTTCACAGAAAACACAGCAGAAACATTTAATCAAATCTACTCTTCTTCCTCGCCCTTAAGACATAGATAAGTTGGTAGACGATTTTCAGTGCAAACTTTCAGATATCATTGATTACATTGCCCCCATTAAAGTGGAAGTTGTGACTTCCACTTCCATGGAAGAAATCTCCATGGAGAAATGCACAAACAGTTCAATCTGCAAGACAACTCTGCTATAGGGCCGAACGGAAATGCCATAAAACTCAACTGTGTACGTATATTATGACATCTACAAAGAAAGACTATCACACAACACTAAAATATGCAAGAGAGGCTTTCTCTGCAGATGTCATAAACAAAAACATTAACAATGCTCGAGCCTTATTTGCTACTGTTGACAGGCTCACAAACCCCCCTACAACTTTGCCACCTGAACTTCAATCTAATGCTGCCTGCAACAAGTTTTCCAGTTTATTTTCCAGAGAAAATTCAAAAGATCAGAGTATTAATCAGCACATCCACCCCAAAGCCAGTACCAATGCTGTGCCCAAACAAAACAAATGCAGGAACAATGACCCAATTTCAACTACTAAATTATAAAACCCTAGAAGAAATTCTAAGTCAATTAAGCAGCAGTTCCTGCTGTCTGGATGCCCTACCCACACATTTCTTTAAGAAAGTCCTGCCTGTCGTTGCTAATGATCTGATCCAAATAGTAAACTTATCGTTCTTTCCCCCAGGCTTTGAAAACAGCAGTTATCAAACCACTGATAAAAAAGAACAATCTAGACAAATCACTATTGCAGAATTACAGGCCGATCTCCAACCTCCCATTCAGCAGCAAAATTATTGAAAAAGCAGTTTTTAAACAATTAAATAACTTCCTAACAATAATGAATCGCTTTGACTCCTTCCAGTCTGGTTTTCGTACTCACCACAGTAAAAGTGTTCAAGGATATCCATATAAATACAGATTGTAGGAGAACCACTGTGCTGGTTCTGTTGGACCTCAGTGCAGCTTTCGACACTGTTGACCATGACATTTTACTGAATCGACTGGAGAGTTGGGTCGGACTCTCCCGTCCAGTGCTCAACTGGTTTGAATCTTACATAAAGAATATGGATTTCTTTGTTTCAATCGGAATCTTCTCATCAGAGGTTAAAGGTCACATGTGGGGTACCCCAAGGTTCAATCCTAGGACCCCTTCTTTTCAATATTTATATGCTCCCACTGGCTCAGGTCATAACAGGAAATAAGATTAGCTACCATAACTACACGGATGATACACAGCTCTACATCACGATGCCACCAGGTGACTATGAACCCATCCAATCACTGAATAGAGAAACTCATCTAGAGAAACTCATCCATGCGTTTATCTTTAGCCATCTTGATTATTGCAACAGCGTCTTCACAGGTCTGTCTAATAAATCAATCAAGCTGCTGCAGCTGATCCAGAATGCTGCTGCTCGCATTCTCACTAAAACTAGGAAGATAGAGCACATAACACCAGTTTTAAAGTCCCTACACTGGCTCCCTGTAGCTCAACGAATAGACTTTAAAAATACTGTCAGTTTATAAATCACTAACCGGGTTAGCACCACAATACATTAAAGATATGTTGTTGTACCAACCGTCTAGACCCCTCAGGTCTTCTGGTTCTGGTCTGCTCTGCATCCCCAGAACCAGAATCAAATGAGGAGAAGCAGCATTCAGTTTCTATGCACCACAGATTTGGAACAAACTTCCAGAAAACTGTAAAACAGCTGAAACACTGAGTGCCTTTAAATCTAAACTTAAAACCCACCTGTTTAGAGTTGCTTATGGCTAAATTAGGGTTAGAGTGTGGGTTTTGATGTCTTTGATGTTTTTAATGTTTTTATCTTTATCTATTTATTGTCACTGTCTCCGTTTCAATGATGTAAAGCCCCCGGAAAATGTCCCAGTTAAACAACGTTTAACTAAAGTCCTACGGGGTTTAGAGCCCCAGTTGACGGTGTTTCAACTAAAAACCCAGAGGTTGGAGTTTTTGTCAAACTGTGTTTTTTGACTATAGTCCCAGAGGGTTAGAGTCCCAGTTAAACGACGTTTAACTGAAGTCCTTAAGGGGTGCAGGTTTTAATCTTTTTATCTTTTTTTTTTATCTTTTTCAAAATCTTTCTATTTCTCACTGTTTATTCAATGTCAAATGCTGTTTTTATTTTAATTATGTAAAGCACTTTGAAATGCCTTGCTGCTGAAATGTGCTATACAAAAACAATTTGATTGATTGATTGACTGCAAGTTTCAATGTTAATGTGTTTCTGTGGGTACTGGACTTGATTAGTGCTGTCAATCAATTAAAAAAGCTTGATCAGGTTAATCACACTCTAGCACCGTGGTTAATTGCTATTAATCTCTATTGCATGAAATGTAAAAAAATGTTGAAGAAAATTTTTTGAGTTGCAGTTTCAAGTTACACACCTGATTATACACCAAGTTATACACCTGACACCTGGACAGAAAATTCTAATAAAAATATCTTGGGAAAAAAAAATAGTTTGAGTCATGCAGAACTGATTTGACCGTTTCCATAGCAACCATCAGAAGCAAGACATTCCCCCAGAACCACGGTGAGCTCATTATAGCTATGACATCATCATCTATGACATAGATCAAAGAACATCTGAGGTTATGAATGCTTGAATCTCAAAACAGGAGTTCATACCCAATCATCTCTTTGACTCTTCGACACTGCATGTTTTAGCAATTTTAGTATGGAACAGGTTTTTACAACCGTCTTTTTCCCATTAACTTTTGGTGCTGGATATGTCATCACCACCGGAGTAAGGAAGATTTTTAATAAAATACTTCCTGGGATAAAATTTGAAACCTGGAGTTACCAGGATGAGACCACTGACTATGACGAGTTTGATGCCTTTCTTTTCAACCCTTCGCCAATTGCAAAACAAACTTCCCCGGCTGGGGAAGTTTGCAGAGCAGAGGTTGTTGAGTCCTCAACCTCTGCTCTGACAGAAGTGGCATTCAAAGACCGGTCCCAAGAGAGGGCTGTCCCAGGGGAAACGTCCTCGGCTGAGGACGTTTGCTCTGGAAAAAGGAGACCAGACTATGAAACGCTGACTTCTGTGCTGCAAAAAAGGGCAAGGGAAGAAGATATCTATGGCGTTCGAGCTCTTCATAAGTCAAAATACGCCGCCTGCCCAACATGCGAGGATAGGGCTAAGTACAACCCACACCTGCTAGATAAGGATAATTGCTGTTCGTTATCTTGATAACTTCAGACCCACAGTCCAAAAATGACTGTCAAGTTAATTGGCCTCTCCAAATTGTCCCTAGGTTTGTGTGTGTAGGCTGCACAGTGGCACAGTTGGTAGAACTGTTGCCCTGCAGCAAGAAGGTTGTGGGTTTGATTCACGGCTCCGGTCTTTCTGCATGTTCTCCCTGTGCATGCGTGGGTTTTCTCCGGGTACTCCGGTTTCCTCCCAGTCCAAAAACATGACTATCCAGTTAATTGGCCTCTCCAAATTGTCCCTAGGTGTGTGTGTGTGTGTGTGTGTAGGCTGCACAGTGGCACAGTTGGTAGAACTGTTGCCCTGCAGCAAGAAGGTTCTGGGTTCGATTCATGGCTCCGGTGTTTCTACATGTTCTCCTTGTGCATGGTGGGTTTTCTCCGGGTACTCCGGTTTCTCCCAGTCCAAAAAAATGACTATCCGGTTAATTGGCCTCTCCAAATTGTCCCTAGGTGTGTGTGTAGGCTGGACAGTAGTGGCACAGTTGGTAGAACTGTTGCCCTGCAGCAAGAAGGTTCTGGGTTTGATTCACGGCTCCGGTGTTTCTACATGTTCTCCCTGTGCATGCGTGGGTTTTCTCTGGGTACTCTGGTTTCCTCCCAGTCCAAAAGCATGACTGTCAGGTTAATTGGCCTCTCCAAATTGCCCCTAGATGTGAGTGTGTGTGCATGGTTGTTTGTCTCTGTTACCCTGCGACAGACTGGCGACCTGTCCAGGGTGACCCGCCTCTCGCCCCGAACGTTTGCTGGTGATGGGCACCAGCAACCATCCATTTTCTTAACTTCTTGTCCTAACGGACAAGGGTGTTAATGGTGTTAAAAATTTTAAGGGTGTTAAAAAATTTTTAAAAATTAAAAAAAAAAAAATTTAGGACAAGGGTGTTAAGAAAATGGATAGATGGATGGATGGATAACCAAAATTCATTGATGGTTTTAAGTAGTTGAGGGATTGAGCACTTCAGATTAGACAACATTAAAATAATGTCATCTGCAAATAGTCCAATTTTAGATTCAATACTTTTTATTCTGACTTTTTCTTCTGTATGTTTTGATTGTTCCTTATGGCAAAAGCCAATGGTTCAATTGCCAGAATAAAGAGGGGGAGTTAGAGGGGACACCCTTGATGTGTTCCCCTAGCTAGATTAAATGAATCAGATATAATATTATTCGTTATAACTGAGGCTGTGGGTTTATTATAAATTATTTTAATCCAGGTTATGAAATAACTACCTAAGCCAAATTGAGATAAAACATTGTATAGATAATTATGTTCCACTCTGTCGAATGCTTTTTCTGCATCAAGTGAAAGTAAAGCTGTATCGGGATGTTCATATTTATGAATCCGTTCTGATCAGGTTCAGAAAGAGATGGTAAACATTTCTCAAGCCCAAGTGCTAGTACCTTAGATATTATGTTGGCGTTTATAAGAGAGATTGGTTGAAAAGATTTGCATCTGGTGGGAGGTTTTCCAGGTTTAGGTAGTACTGTTATTTTGTAGAGAAGGAGGTAATTCTTTAAGGGTTTAACTTTCTGCAAGCATATTACAGAGGGGCTGTAGTAGTCAGTTTTTAAATCGATTTACAAGTAAAACTGAATGAAGATGTGTGTGAGTTGGTGTCAGGGCAGCAGGTCACGCTAGACTTTTTTTGTTATCCGTTATCTTGAGCGACAACATAAAAAAAATTGGTCATGCACTATTTTTATCTGTGAAATTACAATCATATTAACATCGGCTATTTAGTCGCAATTAATGCGGTTTAGTTAATATTCACCGTGAATCCAGATCCCATCATAAATTAAGCAGATTCTTACCTTTTAACACTGATTTAAATATTGTAATTTTTAAAACTGAGCAGTAATTTTACATCTATGCAAACTCAAATGCAATATTTAAAACTTCAGTACATAAAATCAGTTATTTAACAATATGAGGTGTTGTTTAATTTATTTTTAGCATTGTATTTTCATACATTTATGCTAGGGCTGCCATATTCTAGTTTTCCAGAGCTACCATCTGCAACTTTGGATGCGTTCCTTCTCTAACACACCTGGATCATTGACTCATTATAAGCCTCTACAGAACTGAATAAGGGAGTCAACCTTTTGTCTGGGATGTGTTTTAGCAGGGATGCATCTAAAAGTTGCAGTCTGCAGTACTGCACCTGGGAACTCCTGATTTGTACCGTCAATGTGGCCCATTGAGGGAGGCCAATATGCTGAAGTGGCCCTCGGTAAAATTGAGTTTGACACCCCTGGCTTAGAAGTACAATGTAAAATCAACAAAATCTTACATTTTTTCTTGATATCATCAAGACGCAAAATTCTAGATTTACTTTTTGAATTTAATAGTTTACTTCTCTGAGCAAACAAATGCCACTAAAATTGTTTATTATGTATGAGTTTGAGGAACTGTTCCTTCAAGAGCTGTGCTCTTAATAAGTAGGTCCACCTGTTTCTAACGCTGCTACCCGGTGCATTAAAGTCTTTACGATCGTTGAGCCAAATTACCACTAGAGGGCGGCGTTGGGTTCTTAATTTAAGGGAAAGATTAAAGGTTGGACAGTGAACGGAGGTGGTCCATTTGCTTTAATGTGGATGGAGAAGTTTCGTCTTCGTCTTTTCGGTCATAGTAGAACCGTTTTATTGAGCCACTCTGATTATTCGTGGCTCTGAGTTTTGCTTTGAGGTACGAATCTGGAACCTCCCCAGTGATGAGGAGTGATTGTTCTGGATACAACTTGTAATATATCAAACCGTTATTTAGATCAGAATTAAAAAGCCTTCAAGAAACAGAAGTCCAGATATCTTTGATTTAATGCTCCTGTTATGTTGCGGGTCAAATGGACCCATTTTAAAGTTTAATTGTTTTTAAAAAATAGTTGGAAGCATTTTTTTTGCATAAAACTTTGTATTTGTCTTAATAGGTGCACTCTACATATAAATTTAATTAGGCCCGAGCAGCTACGCGCTGCGAAGGCCTATTGTAATCGTGCTGTAAATTATTAGGCCCGAGCAGCTAAGCGCTGCGAAGGCCTATTGTAATCGTGCTGTAAATTATTATTATTCTTCCGTAAAGTAAATTGGCTTTTTGGGGGCTTTATCATATTCAAAAACTCACCAAACTTGGCGACCGCATAGAGCCCAGTGAAAATGTATGTATTTTAATGTCGGCGCGAAAATCGCACAAGAAACAGCCGAAGGGCGCCACCTAGCAACTTTCAAAAGACCCTTTCCTATTCACTTACTTTATCGAAGGGACTTGAAATTCGGTACAGTTGTAGAACTCCCCAAGACGCTCAGAATTTGCAATTAACGTTATAGTGCAAGTATCCTAGGAAGTCGGCCATTTTGGATTGAAGTTCCAATTTTGACCCCATTTTGGCCGTTTACAGACGTCGCATTTGATCAAACTCCTCCTACGTATTTCGATCGATCGGCTTCAAACTCAGTCAGATCGTTCATAAGGCATGGTCGATTCAAAGTCATCAAATTGGTGAGTTTTCGAGCATGCTGAAGGGGTCGTACCAGGGGTCAAAGTTCACCGACTCGCCGTGCAACACAAAATTGTTATAACTATTACATAAAAGCAGACAGAGGCACCAAACTTTCAATAATTGATCATCATAGAATCCCATAGAATAATCAATGGTCAAATGATGACATCACTTAGGCCCCGTCCCCTGAGAACAGGAAGTGTAATATTTTATGCTGAACGATCCCTATCTGACCCATGTTGGTGTGTTGTGGATTTGTTTTCGATGGAGTAGGTGGGCGTGGCGAAGTAACCTGTAACGCCGTGTCCATACGTTTGGCTCTAGATTCCACAATTTTGAGCCCAGCTGCACCAAACGTGACATGAGTGATCCTGGTTGGATCGATCCCCTACGATTATATGTCGTCATAGTCTGACGTCATCAAAGCCCCGCCTCCTTAGAACAGGAAATGCCTTTTTTTCATTGGAATGCTCCATCTCTGGCTCTTTTGACCTAATCAAGATGATTCTGTATTGGATGACAGATAACAAGTTGGTCTCACTTGCTTTAAAGCGCCAAGAGTTTCCAGTAGAGGGTGTGGCCGCGGCGAATCAGAGGTCACGCCACCGCCATACGTTTGGCTCCAGATTCCACATGTTTCATTCCAGTTGCACCAAACTCACAAGGATGCACCCTTATCAATCCCCGAACAGGAAACCATAACAACCATTGATGGGCGTGGCCTAATTTCTATATAACGCCCCCTAGAATTTTTTTTAAATGATCAGCCCCAAGCCATGCTTTTACCTAGAATTATGAAACTTGGTACACATGTGTAACTTGTCAGGACCTACAAAAAAGTCTCTTGGAGCCATGTTCAAAACCCAAAAGGAAGTCGGCCATTTTGGATAAAATTCCGCCATTTCCTGTTTTTCATAGATGTCATATTTGATCGAACTCCTCCTACAGCGTTTGACATACAGACTTCAAATTCAGTCAGCACAGAGTTCAGACATTAAAGGTCTAAAGTTACCACAGGAATTTTTGTATGTCAAAACATGTGGGCGTGGCTAAGTTCCAAAATTTGACTATTCGCCATAAAACATCAAAGTGACATAACTTCCACATACAAGGTCACAGCTGCTTCAGACTTCCTATGTCTCACTACTGACCAACCCTCATTACATTCTCATGGTCAGATGATGACGTCACCTTAGCCCCGCCTACTTCCGACAGGATGTCACCTGTTTTTTTTCTACTGTATGTCTTACTTTTACTGAGAAATACATATGGAATTAATCTTCTACCACCTGACATAATATGACCTGATGATGAACTCTGATGATGAACTCTGACCCGTGGGGGCGTGGCCAACTAGCTGTCCTTCGCCATATGCATACAATTGTCTCTGAATCACACACGCATCTTCCGATTGGCACCAAACTGGATATGTATGTTCAATGCTAAAGAGCCCAACAGGATTGAATTGTAATTTGACTCCACTGCGCCCCCTAGGTCATTCCGTCAGCTATTACTCCTCTCTACATCGACCGATCTGCACCAAATTTGTGATGTGTCGCCAGGGAACCATGCTGAACTCATCGGTGTGTATTGCCTGGCGGGCGCGCGCCTAAACTGTGTGACAGCGTACGCGGTGGCAGGTGGGTGGCGGTACTGGATCCCCTGCAGTGGCTATAGGCCGGAGAGGCGCTTGGCTGCGAGGGCGGCTTGAGGCTCCGCGGAGCTTTAATTATTATTATTAGGGCCGAGCAGCTAAGCGCTGCGAAGGCCTATTGTTTTTTGAATGTTTATTATTATTATTAGGCCCGAGCAGCTAAGCGCTGCGAAGGCCTATTGTTTTTCTAATGTTTATTATTAGGCCCGAGCAGCTAAGCGCTGCGAAGGCCTATTGTTTTTCGAATGTTTATTTTTTTATTTTTAGGCCCGAGCAGCTAAGCGCTGCGAAGGCCTATTGTTTTTCAAATGTTTATTAGGCCCGAGCAGCTAAGCGCTGCGAAGGCCTATTGTTTTTCAAATGTTTATTAGGCCCGAGCAGCTAAGCGCTGCGAAGGCCTATTGTTTTTCAAATGTTTATTAGGCCCGAGCAGCTAAGCGCTGCGAAGGCCTATTGTTTTTCAAATGTTTATTAGGCCCGAGCAGCTAAGCGCTGCGAAGGCCTATTGTTTTTCAAATGTTTATTAGGCCCGAGCAGCTAAGCGCTGCGAAGGCCTATTGTTTTTCAAATGTTTATTTATTTATTTTTTTATTTTTTATTTTTTTCTTCTGTCAAATGAATTGCCTTTTTGGGGGCTTTAACATATTCAAAAACTCACCAAAATTGGTGGGCCGATAGAGACTCTGAAAAATTTACGTATTTTAAGGTCTACGCAAAAATCGCAAAAAAAATGGCTCAACAGCGCCCCCTAGAAAATTTCAAAAGACCCTTTCCTATTCAGTTACTTTATTGTAGAGACTTGAAATTTGGTACACTTGTAAAACTCCCCAAGGCACTCAGAATTTATAATTGTTCTCATAGTGCATGTCAAAGAGGAAGTCGGCCATTTTGGCCGTTTATAGCCTTCGCATTTGATCGAACTCCTCCTAGGGCTTTTGATGGATCGGCTTCAAACTTGGTCAGTTGGTTCATAAGGCATGCCCGATTAAAAGTTATCAAAATGGTGAGTTTTCGTGCATGCTGAAGGGGTGATACCAGGGGTCAAAGTTCACTGACTCACCATACAATAATAAACAGTTATATCTCCTACAAAGAAACTCACGGAGCCACCAAACTTTCTGTGTTTGATCACCTTTGGATGCCCTACAAGACCCAATCGTGAAAGTTTGAGATCACATAAGCCACGCCCCCTTAGAACAGGAAGTGTCATGTTTTATTGTGATCGGTCCCTATCTGACCTCTTTAACCTAATCAACATGAAACTGTGTCCACAAACAGAAGACATGTTGGAGTGTTATGGTTTCCAACGCTGTTTGTTTTGGAGGCAGCCGGTGGGCGTGGCGGTGTGCCGAATATACCTGTAACACCGTGTCCATACGTTTGGCTCTGAATTCCACAATTGTGAGTCCAGCTGCACACAAAATAAGACATAAATGCTTGTCCATTTCTGGACCATCTGGCAGTGTTTTTTTGTCGAAACATGATCAAACATTATGCTGCGTTCAGGACAGGCCCAACTTCTCTCCTGTAGTGTGGACCTGACGTCTCTTCCTGTAATGTAGTCCTGATGTCACTGAGCTCCTGGTTGGAGGAACTTGGGGTCCATTCTGACACCGCCTCATAGTTGCCATCCTTCCAGAATGCCACGTCCTCTGTTGCCAGTACTCTCTGCCTTCCTCCATCAGCTGTTAACACACAACAGACAATCATTATGAGCTACAGGCATCTTTTAGTCATTATGAAACCTTTTGGCAACTTCCAGCTTAGTATGCACATATAAGACATTAAAACAAACAAAGAAATACAGCTGTGAATCTGTTGCAAGACTGGAATATTGATGTTCATAGATGTCCATCCAGTCAAATCGGTCTTGAGCAGTTTTACAATGAAGAATGGACAGAAATGTCCCCAAAAGGGAAATTAAATATTGTTGTAGCTAGGCCTGTCACAATAAACAATAAATCAATTAATTGCATGATAAATTAAAAGAATCTCAATAATTTTAATTTGCTTGATTTATCTTTTTTATTTTCTCTCTCTCTTTTTACCAAAAACTGAATGATACAAGTCATCAGTCTGGTGTTTTGGTCTCAACTGTCCCTTTTTTATCTAATGTTGTTTACATAGACTAAATAGTTCATTTTATTTGTTGTTTCTGTTTAATTTTGGCCATTTCAAATGTCTTCCAGTTCCATGGTTAAAATGTTCATTATAATTTTAAGTTTACTGATCCATGAGAATGTGTTTTTGCATTATTACGCCATTGTTCCTATCATAATATTTGAAAATTATCTCAAAACATTATCGTTTATCGCAATAAGTTTTGGGACAATTTACCATGCAGCAAAATTTATCATAACAGACCTTGTTGAAGCTCATGCTAACCACACTTTATTTTTTTATGTATATACTATATAAAGAAAAATGTTTTGTATCATTTGCCTTCTACGTAATCATGATGGACTGTTTGGTGTTTGCCACATAAAATCCCAATGAAACACATTAAACGTTGTGATTGTAATGTAACAAAATGTGGTTACTAGAAATTATTGGCTTAATTATAAGGTATTATTATTAATGTAAGTATTTTACTCTGGTTTTTATCCAATTACTCAAAATGGGTCACTGATGTTGCGTTGGAGGTAGATGGTAGGTGTAAGGTTAGGGGGAAAGAGGAACTGATAGGAGAGCAGAGCTGACCAAGGCCTTATTGCTATACTTTGACTTTCCTAAGAAAAGGTTGGGCAAGCAACAGATGTAGGACTGTTGAGCAACTCGGGGATCATTTGAACAGAGATCAGGTCATAAGGTCTCCAAGGTGATGGATACGAGATCATCTGTCCAAGTAGTCAGCCAATAAGACAGACACAGCAACAAACCTAGCCAATGCAAATGCACCAAAAGGGTGGATAAACCTTTTATAAGGTGGGTGCAAAAGAGGAATCTTTGGTTGGATCCTTCAGGCAGCTTCAAGCCAAGATCGAGATGGACAAAGAACTCCGCAGCTGAAGAAGAGCTGGGGCCACAGAGCCGAAGACTGTCCGGCACATGGGGACCAACCCGTTAGCCTCGCAACATGTGGCTTCAAATTGCACTTCTCTCATCAGCTGGGTTCGGACACCAAAGACAAAAGACCAAGGCAAAGATGAATATAAAGACAAAGGCAAAGAGCAAAGGCAAAGAAGAAGAACTGGTGTGTTCCTTACATGAGACCAGCTCGTCTACATCTCCATGGACCAGAAAGACATGGGACAAGGAGAAGGGAGATACAGAGCTGCAAGACAAGAAGCTGAGGACTACTACGTGCATGAGGAGTCACCCTGAGGCCCGAGACCTGCCGCTCTAAGTCAGTATTCTTCCTGTACTGGGAGCCTCCTGCTGCTGCAACACCTTCTTCATTATCAAGCCAGTTCTGGGGTTCAAGATGTCAAACTCCGTCCGTCTCTCTCAAAGTTGACCTTTTTTAGTTCACAGTGTCAGCATTAGGGAAAGATGGCCTAGATTATTGATTTTACTTATTTGATTATTTCTGCTACTGAATTAAGCTGTACTGACCCTTGCAAAATTGCCTTATTAATAAAATAATTAGCATTAAGAAAATCTAAAAGATGCTGTGGACATTCAATTAATGAGTCACCTTAAAGTTCTTTGTAAAATAGCTATGAAGTTTGATTCTGGGAGGAAAAAGTGGAAAATGTTTTATAGGTTGCTTTTAGCCAAAACTAAAACAACACCCTTTTGGGACTCGCACGAGTAACTAAAACCAACATGGTTCAGTAACAAGTGCAAGTTGTAATAAAGAGAGAGAGCGACCATTAACGGATGTGCTCTGTGAAACTAGCTGATTGCAGGCTGCTCAATCTGGCTAATTCACAGGGTGAAAAAGGGTGGGACATCTGGATGGAGGTCGTCATAAACCAGGCTAGTCTTCCTCGACGCCAGCTTAAACAGAGCTTCAGTTCTGGACAGGGTAGAATCCCAGCAGATTTAGGAAACTCAATTCACCCATTAGATGGAGAGCTGATCTGGCTGCACAGTGGCGCGGTTGGTAGAGCTGTTGCCTTGCAGCAAGAAGGCTCTGGGTTCGATTCCCAGCCCCGGTCTTTCTGCATGGAATTTGCAGAGATATTTGCATGCATGGGTTTTCTCCGGGTACTCCGGTTTCCTCCCACAGTCCAAAAACATGACTGTCAGGTTAATTGGCCTCTCCAAATTGTGTAAGTGTGTGTGTGCATGGTTTTTTGTCCTGTGTATATGTGTTGCCCTGCGACAGACTGGCGACCTGTCCAGGGTGTACCCCGCCTCCCGCCCGAAACGTTGGCTGGAGATAGGTACCAGCAAACCCTCCCGACCCCTCTAAGGGACAAGGGTGTAAATAACATGGATGGATGGATGAATGGAGAGCTGGTAGCACATCTCCCTCCTCTGAGAAGGGGAAGTAGAGAGAGAGAGAAGGGGGAAGGGGGTGTTGCGCAACAACAGTACACATCACATCGCGGCTTCGAAACAGTTTCTGCCCCCCCTTGTGGATTACAATAGGGAGAGTTAGACTTTGGTCTTCTAATTGAAATGATGTGTGTGTGACCGGGGGGGAGGGGGAAGAGGTATTACAGAGACTCCCTGTTTGACGACTCCCGTTATACAATGTGTGTTCAATGTGTAGAGAGACTCTTAGAGACTTAGAGACTTCCACTCCCCCGGCCCTCCAGCACACACAGGGTTCATCGTTGCTTTTTTTGTTTTTTTTTTTTTCATTCATCCATCCCAAGCCCCCTCTGCAATAGCACAGCCCCACAGTTTGGGAACCTCTGCATTACATCGTGTGTATGTGTCAGGAAGTATATAGCTAGTCTACACTGATAATCAAAGCGTTAGATACGTTAACGTTAACTGCCAACCTAGAAACTGCATCAAACGTAAGTGAAACTATTTATTTTGTGTTTGCAGTGTAAATGTTGGACTTCTCAAGAAGCTGCCAGCAAAGGTTTAATAATTACTGAAAAACTGTAACTGCTACTCATACTGCTGAATTATTTAAATAATTACACTAGAAAACTAAAAATGTGCACTTGTGTGTCCCAGAGTGTTGAGAGAAAAAAGGGGATGCTGTTGTCTTATTGAGTTTCTTGGGGAAAAGCAAGAAGTTTTCTTCATGACAGGTATGTACTTAAATGACTGATTATTTCAAGATGTTTACATAATATCTCCTCTCCTTTTTTGTCCTCTTCTTTTGTCTCATTTTCCTCACTTCTTTCACATTACACAAAAATCAACCAGGAAAACTAGATTATATCAAAACATCTTGGTGTTGACGTTGATAAAATATGGCTGAACTAGCGATGGGATGAAGTTTCAAACAAGAATCAGATAAATGAGTGTTGCAATACCAGTGATTCCCCCAGTGTACTATAGGTCTGGTGGATTGCCTGACTTTACATGCCCTGCCACCAGGCTTAGGATTGCTCGTTTTTATTTTAAATGTTTTTTAATACATTAGTAACTCCGGTCTGTATGGTCAACTCCGCTGCGCACTAGTGGAGCAGAGTCCTTCCTGAAAGAGGGATTTATAGTTGATACATTGAGGAGGGCAGAAAACGGAACAGCAGCACCAGTAGAATATCATTGTGCTTAACCTTTGATACAAAGTATTTGCTTTTCCATAAAGAAAACACCATTACAGTCCATTCTGATCACTGGGGATTCTATTGAACTAGAATCACAAATACTTGTGAAAATTTTTGAATGGTTAGTTGAACTTTAAGAGCCATATTGATAAAATACAAAAAACCGCAAGATCAAACATTAATTGTTAGATAATTAGATAATGTCTTAACACTTCACTTGGCAGAGTGTCCTTCCACTCAATCATGCTGTCATGCTTCATGCTTTCTTACATAGCTACTGTTTGGTCACAGACTAACTAAACTATACTCAAACCAATAGAGTATAATGGTTAAATGTTTTATATCAAAAGCCAATCTGATTTAATCACTGCCATATCCTGGATAAATTTGGTATTCTGGATTTTTTATCTTTTTTTTTTATTTTATGAGTCACAACTTTTTAAAATTTATTTTAAATGTCTAAGAGGAATTGCACCTAAACCATTAAGCAATTTTATACAGAAAAAATTGCAGGGTAACAATAGATCTACCAGAGTAACTTCGATCAGCAACTGTAAGGTTCCCTTAGAACATCAGAAGCACTTTTGCTCAAAGTGCTTTTTCTTTGAGAAGACTGGAGTTTGAAACTGACTTCCTGTGAATTTAAAATCTACAGGGTGGGCCATAAGTTTCCATGCATAGAAAAAAATAAATATTTTATATTGGACAATTATTTTTATTTTTGTGGGACTCTGTGTAATTGCTGCACATCTTGGACCACTTCGTGATAGTTTTCTGAAACTTACAAATATGTTTTGCCAGTGTTAGGTGTGATGCTCGTTCCATGTCTTCTGTTAAAGTTTTGTGCAACCATGTGACTGCTTCCCAATCCAGCTATCAGTATAATTTCAGTTCTTTGCTCGTTTGTCAAATGCATCTTCTTGGGTATCTGAAATATAAAAGAAATATACAATTTACATTTTCCTATGTATGGAAACTTATGGCCCACCCTGTATAACCAGCTTCAGTGTGTTCAAAAGACAAAACTCAGGCTATGCCAAAAACTGAACTGTATCCATCTGTTTCTTTTTTATTGTTGTTTTACTTTTTTAACTTATATATGGTTTTGCATATGTTGTCTATCATGTTCTATTTTTAATTATTATTACCATGTCACTTCCTAATAGTGTTTACAGAATCTGCATTTCCTCCCTGTGCATGTGCAACTTCCTCCAACAGTCCAAAAAACATGACTGTCAGGTTGATTGGTCTCGCTGCATTGTACTAGTTGGTGTACGTGTGTATCACGATTGACTGCCGGAGATAGGCACCAGCACCCCTCGCGACATCACCAGTCATATGCGTGGGGGTTAATGGATGGATGTTTAGAAAAGCCCACGTGGGGGCAGGTGCTGCAAATTAGCTTATGCTAAATAAGCTAATAAAACAGAAACTACGGGATTTATGTTTTATTCAGCTTGACTATGTGTCCCTATATATGGAGCCCCTTAGGAAACACAGGGAAAAATCTTTCTTTTGCCTTCCCTTGCAATACTTTTGCGTTACTTCACAATACATTTTGTGTTCCCTGACAACATGCTTATACTGCAATATTTGCTGGTCTATTTTGTATACAGTCGCAAATGTAAATTTAAAATTTCAAATATACACACATTTAAAGAGCCTCAGTGGAAACATGTTTATTATTAATAATAATTATTATTATTATGGGGCTGCACAGTGGCGCAGTTGGTAGAGCTGTTGCCTTGCAGCAAGAAGGCTCTGGGTTCGATTCCCGGCCTGGGGTCTTTCTGCATGGAGTTTGCATGTTCTCCCTGTGCGTGGGTTTTCTCCGGGTACTCCGGTTTCCTCCCACAGTCCAAAAACATGACTGTCAGGTTAATTGGCCTCTCCAAATTGCCCCTAGGTGTGAGTGTGTGTGTGTGTGTGCATGATTGTGTGTCCTGTGTGTCTCTGTGTTGCCCTGCGACAGACTGGCAACCTGTCCAGGGTGTACCCCGCCTCTCGCCCGAAACGTTGGCTGGAGATGGGCACCAGCACCCCTACCGACCCCACTGAGGGAAAAAGGGTGCAAGAAAATGGATGGATGGATGGATGGAATTATTATTATGGTGCACATGCATATTCATTGCATGTTTGTTTGTGTAAGGTTGAGATGGAACTGCACATGAAAACGGCCCTTTAAATCATTCAGCACAAAAGAGAAACAATCAAAATTGTCCGATGACTGATTACACTGTGATAATAACTCAGAAATAGTCCAAATAGTTTGGATGTACTTTTTCTTCCTTTCCTACTTACAGAAAATTTTGGGTTTTACGATAGGTTTGTGGTGCATTTCCATGCTAGCGAAAAAGATTTAAAACAAAACTTCAGATATTCCACAATGAGATATTAACATACTTGGAAAAACCTTACGAAAACCTTATATAATAGCAGAAAGTAGGAGGGCCACTGTAAGATAGGCTTACAGTATTCAATTATGTTGCATGAACTGATTCAAGGATTTTCTATTGTCATACCAACCAGCTAGCTCGTGGTACAAAATGTGGACTCGGGTCCCAGATCAAGAAATCCACCAATCAGATAAATAAATTTATTTGATAAATAAATAATAAAGTAATTTAAGTGATATATATATATATAAAGTGATGTGTCTGTGTGTAAATAATCTAGGGGAGAAAACTGCATTTGGTGCAGCCCGAGCTCAGGAGTTTGACGGCTGAAGGGAAGAAACTGTTCCTCAGTCTGATGGTCTTGCTCTGGATGCTCCTTAGCCTCCTGCCTTAGGAGATCAGCTGGAACAGTCTGTGTGCAGGATGGGTGGAGTCCTTCATGATGAGGTGCGCCCTCCTCCTGCATTGTGCTGAAGGAAAGGCTGCTCCCCACCATCTTTTATGTAGCCTTGACCACCGTCTGCAGAGCCGCCCTCTCAGCAGCAGTGCAGCTGCTGTGCCACACGGTAATGCAGTGCAGAGACCTGCACACCGATAAAAACTCCTCAGGACTGAGTTCCCAAGTCCAACTCTCCGCAGCTTCCTGAGGAGGTAGAGATGCTGGTGGGCATTCCTGACCAGATGGTAGGTGTTGGTACTCCAGGTGAGGCCACTGGATATATGCACACCCAGGTACCCGTAGCTGGAGACCACCTCCACAGCTGCTCCTCTGAGGTACAGGGACTGAAGAGGATCCTTGTCCCTTCTGAAATCCATCATCATCTCCTTGGTCTTCTTCACGTTATTTTCTTTGAACCACTGCACGAGGTGTTCCACCTCCTCTATGTATATGGACTCATCACTGTTCATGATGCTGTGTTGTCCGCAAACCTCACTATGTGACAGCTGGGGTTAGCTAGATCAGTATATTATTGCGAGGGAAATGAAAAACCTATTACGAGGGAACACAAAAGCATTGCGAGAAAATGCAAAAGTAAAAAAACAAATCCTCCATGTTCCCTAGGGGACTCTGTACCTATCAAATATACAAATACAATATACAAATACAAATAAATACTTTATTTAAAATTGTCCCTGCTTTTTGTTTTTTACACCCTTAACATCATGGATGAACAGGACGACGAGATGGATCACACTGTGAAGGTACTTGTGATCCTACAGCAGAGGTGGATCCCTGTGTTCATCTGGTCAACAGAGTGGACTGGAGACGTAACAGTGAAGCTGTCTATCAGAAGGGACAGAACAGACTGGACTTCTTGTCTTCTGTTGAGGCAGCAGCATCAGAGCCAGGGAGCTACAAAGCCTTGACAAAGAAGGCTGGTTCTGTTTAGTTATGTTCTTGGGACAACTGTGGAACCTCTGGAGATCATGATGCAAAAAAGGATTCTTCAAGAAAATTATGGACAACCCTGACCATCCTCTTCATGAGACTGACTTGCGAAAACGGTGTATTCAGCCAGAAGCTTCTTCAAATTTGCTGTAATACAGACCACTACAGAAGTGCCTACAGATCTACTACAGATCTTTCCTCCCTAAAGCCATCACTACCTACAATAATTATTTAATTAAATGAGTTGCAACAATATTTAAATGTCTTTATGCAAAAATGCAAGTGCATGCATGCAATTTGTTTCTTTATATCAATAAAGTATTTTTGAATTGAACTGAATTGATCCAGCAGAAATATCAGTTGTGATAGAGGGAAATGGAAACTTGTGTAAAATCCGAACCAAAGATTTTTGATTGCCAATGATTGGGTAGCATTGTGGAAAAAACTGTTCAAGAGATTTGTATCTTTACAACTATTTTACTTACTATAATGTGGCATAGTTAAAGATGTGTGAAATTTGGCATGTATGATTATGTTTATTTGTTGAGCATGTAGTTTATTAAATAAAGGTTGGTCTGACCTTGTATTGCATTTCTATGTAACTTTTCAGGTCAGTAATAGTTAATTACCTTAATTAAAAAATAGGGAAAATTATTAACTACATTAACAATGAAGAATAAGGAATACTATTACTCTGATTTTTAAGGCAATTAGTTTTTAAATATTACCAGAAATGTTAGGTAGATTTTACCAAATTCAGTTTCAGAGTGTTTCAGAGCTGTTGGAATTAGATACTCTTTACAAAAATGTTTTGGTTAAATTTACCCAAGCAGATTGCAAATTGTTAGCTCAGCTTTTTGAAGGTAAATACTATAAGTTTTATTTTACAGTGTAGAAACTCCTCCTTACCTTTAAACCTGTCCACAACTTTCACTCCTCCATATTTTTTGGATCTTCTTTACATTGCTACACCGACCCCCACCCTCAGATCCTCTTCTATCATCTCATTCATTTTTATAGTTATTTTTATTGCGTCTTTTATATTGTGTTTTTATGTTAAATGGTGTAAGGTGACCTTGGGTGTTAGAAAAATTGAGAATAAAATGTATTATCATTTTAGTTGAGCATAGTTAAGATGAATTAAAATTAACATGACAAAGATGATGAGCTGCTTGGTGAAAGTGGCTACTTTCATTCAAATAGAGTAAAAAACTATATCATTTACTCTATTTCACATTTTTTACTGTTTCTGCTACAGGATTTATGTCCACCAGAACTTGTAGAGCAACGAGCTCCAAAGTCATACAGATCAATAAAGGCATCATCATCTGCTCAGCATGGCGACTTCCCCTGGGTTAAGTCCTGATCCTTTACCCATGCTTCAGCTCCATGATGGGGACTATAACAAAGCTTCAGAGAGGCCGACCTCACCAGGGCTTCTCCCTACTATGTACAGTCCTCCAATGGGCATAGAGAGCCACACTGTTTGCATCCCTTCTCCTTACACAGACAGTAGTCATGACTACCACGGACATCCACCCTTGACTTTCTACAGTCCTTCGGTGCTGAGCTATACCAGAGCACCCATCACTGAAAGCCCATCATCCATGCGTCCCCCTCTGAGTCCCTCTGCCTTTTGGCCCTCTCACAACCACCACAACACACCTTCTTTGACTCTGCACTGCACCCAACATCTTGTCTACAATGAACCAAATCCACAAGGACCCTGGCTTGAGTCAAAATCCCATGGCATGAACCCAAACAGGTAGGACTGCTGATACTCACCTATGGATGAAAAAAAAATACACTGATTAATGGTGTAATGTTACATGGGTTTGTTTTTTAAACTGTTTGACACAAATGCTGTGTTGTCTTAAACCTGAACCCATAAAGAACCTAGACATCCAGAAATAAAGTGAATAATTCTGCATTCTGCTGCACAACTTTAAAAAGTGACACTAAAACAAAGCAGACAGGACTCCCAGCTAGCACTAATTTCTGCTGTTGTGGGAGCTTCTCATTCAATTTCAGACAGGTTAGAGAAAGAAAGACAGACCAAACCAACTGAGTTCAGTTTGCCGTTTCAGTGCATTTGACAAAAAAAAGAAGTCAGCCTACTGACAGACTCAAAATAAATTCTGATTTGATCCAAATCTCAAACAATGCAGTTCACTTGGCACTCACAGTGTCATTAACTGATCTACAATCCCTCATACTGAACATGCATGTAGTAACAGTAGAAAGGAAAACTCATTTTCAACCAGAAGAACCCTCCAGCTGAACCAGAATCTTCCATGACTGACTGAATCACAAGAGGTAACGAAGATGTTTAGGGTCTGGTCTCCTTTTAGTGTGGATGAAACTTGTCAGCATTAACTTGTTAAGATAGCGATCACCTGATGGAGCCTTTGTCAGTTTTGCTCGTACAAATGACTCAAAGTCTTCTGGACAGAAATGTGGAGAACACAAATGTCGGCACCCAGGTGAGACAGGTAAGCAATCAGGCGTAGCAGGTATGCTGAATGAGTGGCAAAACTCAGCATGGACATGATGTAGAACATGAATCATGACAAGTAGCAGCAGCTTCTTTAGTGAGAAGAACACAGCTAAACAGGTAATCTGTGAGCTAGTGTTCAAGTCTAAAGGATAAAAGAGATCCGTTACAGCTGAAGTTACAGTTTCCTCTGTCCCCATCTGGGAGAGAGATAGGGTTAAACACTGAGAGTCAAGAGTATTATTTATAAAAGGAGGAAATAATGGTGCTGCTAGCAGTGGCTTAATGCCTTGGTCTAGGGCATTGATCTACAGTAGGTAATATGTGTCACAGCTAACCAAGAACACCAAACACGAATTAGCTTCTATGAAAACTAAAACACAAGACGGCATTTTTTTGGGTCCCTAATTATAAAATATAAGGATCACTAGTACAGAGAAAGTCAGCTATAGTCCAAACCCAGCTGCCTGAATAATTCAACCAGTTCCAAACACAATGGAAGTGTTCACAGCAGCAGCCATGAGACCTTCACAGCAGTACTGACGCTAGAAGAGCCCATCCATCAAGAGATCTTTCCCCAACTGCTTTGCTTCTGTGATGCATCCAAGAACAAGTCCTACACTGAATCGTATAGGGCAGAGGGGGTGCACTGTCTGCATCCCCTCTTCATTCACAGAACAGCTGTTTGTGTATAAGTCCTAAAAAATGGTTTCAGCATATTTCTATTTGTAAACAAATCTTATCAAAAAGTCATTATTTTCAAGTAGTTTTATTACTAAAAGGATTTTTACATTATTTACTCAGAAAACTTACATTTTTGTTTGTTTTCTGATTGAAATGTACAGAAAATTTGTCAACCACAACTCTAAAACCAAGGTCCATAATGAACTGTGATATTTCTATATTTTATACCCCTATACACACATACAGACGCGCCATTGTGGGCGCCCCTTATTTTGATTTCTGAAAGGTGGCAACCAATGTTCCCTCTAAGCTGCGCGCCTGCGCAATCGCGCTCTGCTCGCGCAGTCTCAGCGCACAAGAAAATCTATGCAGCGCATAAAATAAAATCCACCATAAACGTATTAATTAATATCTAATATTAGACCGAATCTAATATATTAAATTAGACCAATAATGTCTTATTATGTCTTACCATTTTTCAATGTAAGGCAGTGAGTGACAGATGTTCAGCCAATGATACGATACGGTTTAATTATGCTATGCAGCCAATCATAGCGTTGATAGCTCTATGTGTCCTGCCCATACGCGCCGTGCAGGTTAGTGCGGCGGAGTTAAGAAACGCAACCCCTTATCATAGCGAAACGAACGGGCAGCGACACATCCGTCCACATAACATAACATACTACACATCTCATGAACACCAACAAGATTTTTGTCATTCATTTTAAGTGGGCCAAATCGCTTATATTAAAAGTAAACTAATTAAACAAAAATTGCTGCTGTGATTTGATTCTTTTAATAAGCCATGTAACTTGCTATCATTTTGAACGCGTGTGATGTGTGTGGCCACAGCATGCACATCTGATGTTGCTCACAGTGGTCCTCAGTGTGCTCAGGGAGCTTTTGTGTATGCCTAGACACATGAAAAATTAGAGGGAACATTGGTGGCAACCCTACCAGTAATGCAGACTGGAAGGAAGGGGAAGGAAAATTATACATAGTTTTCCCAATTTTGTACAAATAAATCTCTGTATAATGTGATTCAGGCCGCTGAGTAAAAACCTTATAAGCACAATTTTCTTTAATTCCAGCTGTAGGTGTTTCGGGGAGAATTCCTTACCTGCTTTAAATATTAAAAAGGGAAGTTTTCCCCATTCTTCTATTTGGGTTCTTTAAAACATCACTAATTTTTGAACTAAATTTATCTCTAAAGGTGCAATTAATATAGAATTCCAAACAAATATCTTAGAAAGAAAGAATGGGAGGGCCAAATGGCATGTAATGGGACATCAGCTGCTTCTGTCCCTTCTGATGAATACTAACCCATTAGTGTATTTATGAAAACAAATCTGCTGCAGCAGATTTGAAAACTGCTACATGTATTTACATAAATACCAGTCTGTAAAAACGGTTACAACCAGAGATCATTTTGTATGTTTATAAAAATAAACATATAAAAAACATGGAATGACATCCCACAACATATGAAGTTCATCTCAACACACAACATTGTCTCATTTGAAATAAAAAACGACTGCTACTTTGTAAGAAGTCTCATGCATCTGTCCTGTTCTGCAAAACAGGAACCTGCTGTAAAACAGCAACTGTGCTGAGCCAGATCCAATTTCTTTTCATCTTTTCCCGTTTTAAATAAATAAATACTTCACAGATATGGCATAAGTTAGATGTATTCTTGTGATACCATTTTTATGTACATAATACGGATCATTGGGAAGCTAAAGATTCTAGAGTAGTGTTTCTCAATGGGGGCAGTACCGCTCCCCGGGGGGCGTTCAGAGGACGGCAGCCGGGGGGGCGCTGGCGGAAATTTTTACAAAAGGGGGGCGCTGATGCCTTTGGGGGGCATTTGCTCCAAGGTAAACTTTACACCTTAATTGCACAACAATACCTGTTTAAATTTTGAGCTACTTGCTAAAAACTGTATTGTGTAACATTAAAACATGCTGCAACGGTATCGATGGCAGCTCTTCTTCTCTTCAGTGTTTCTGTTAGCCTATTAGCGTCTATCTATCTATGTATATATATATATACTGCTCAAAAAAATAAAGGGAACACTTCAGTGTTCACTTAAATGTTAAAGTGTTCCCTTTATTGTTTTGAGCACTGTATATATATATATATATGGGAAGGAGGAACTACCGTTTCTTCTACATGTTCATCCTCTCCCTCTCCTTCCTCACCATCTTCATCTTTGTCATCACACAAATCATTTTAAGTTCGTATCAAAAAGGATTCCTCACTGCACGTAAAGAAAGTCCTTGTTCTTGCCATTGAGCTGGCTTCTCAAGACTTGCCTTATTCATTGGAGGTATTTTACTGTGGCTCCTTTCCTTGTGACCTCATCGAGGTTGCCATTTGCATGTGGTATTCCCAGGTACTTGTAACTGTCCTCGATGTCTGCTAATGTTCCTTCTGGGAGTGAGACCCCTTCTCTTTGTAACCATCCGACCACACTTCTCTAGTCCGAGTGACATCCCATTTGGACTAGAATGGGATGTCAATACTATTATTAGTATTTATTATTAGTATTTATTATTATTATTATTAGTAGTAGTTGTAGTTCCACGAAAAAACATGAAGAAAGTGTGACAACTTTGCCAAAACAGTTTGTTTGAGCTTTCACGGTATCCATAGTTCTCCAGATAAGCGTGCTGAACAAGCATGTGCTGTGCTTGGTACTCTTGGTACTCGCGTGCTTTCTCAGTGCTCATAACGAGCATGCGCCTATTGTGCTGCCTGGGCGGTGCAGAGCGGCAAGAAAACGCAGGGGGAACCATATCTGATGGGGAAACGTGGATCGACATAACACCGGGATGTAGAACCGAGCAACGAACAAACTATATGTGAATTATGATCAGAGAATCCAGCGGTGAACAGTGAAAAATCAATATGAGGGCAAATCAGGTGAAACACATGATGATTAAGAAGCGCAGCAGGAGAATGGCATGATGAGTGAAGATTACTGGTGGTGAGGGTCAATACAAATGATAAAATAAAACTAGCAACAGGAAAGAAATTAAAGAGGACATGACAAGAAACCAAGAGAGGATAAAACTAACTAGAAAATTCCCGAAGAAATTTAACGCAGGCCTGCCAAAGTGTGCTCATAGGTTTGGACACAATGTTCTGATGCTAAAAATAAGAATCAGTGCTAAGCTGAGCTAAATTGTGTCCAGTAACATGTGGAGAGTCAGAAGCATGTTGACCAAGCTGTACTTGTACCATTCAGTATGTTAAAATTAATTAATCATGTAAAATTAGCCAAAATGCTAAAGTTAGGATGAGTGCTGTCAGTGGCATGTGGGGCATTAGAAGCATGTTGTTTGTCATTGACTTAGTCCATTCAGTATACTAAACATGGCTAAGAAGTAAGAAAAGTGTTCTGATGCTAAACAGTAGCATCAATGCTGAGCTGAGCTAAATTGTAATCAGTAACATGTGGAGAGTTAGAAGCATGGTCACTAAGCTCTACTTGTACCATTCAGTATGTTAAAATTAATGAATCAGGTAGCATTCATGCTATTGTTAGCATGAATGCTATCAGTAGCATGTGGGGCATCACTAGCATGTTGTCTGTCATTGACTTACTCAATTCAATATACTAAACATGGCTGTTAAGTAATAAAATTAGCTAATAGCTTATTTTAGGTAAAAGGCTAATGCTAATGCTCTGGCTTGCTGCACAAGCCAATGCCATAACCTGAGAGAATGATGATAAAGTCTAATATTATTGCACCGCCTATGGCGATGCACTAACCTGCAAGGAATGTTGAGACTTTTATTTTAAAATTTTAAGCTTCATTTCAAATGGCAACACTAATCCCATGTGGAATAGTGATTGGGTTAAATCAGTTATACAAAGCTCAAAACACAGGTAAGTCCTCTGTAGTAACTGATAGTTCCGCCATGTTGTAGTTTTGTCATGCTGCTCAGACTTCTCTTTTAACTGAGTTTTCGCCATAGATAGAACTACAGAGATGGCGTGTTTGTAGTCCTAAACAACTCCTCTGCCCTGCTCTGTGTTCTGTTGCTACGGTAATTAATCCCCTGCCAAGTGCAGCTGTGAGTGACACAGAGGGGGAGAGAATTCTCTGTTTAATTCAGCCAGTTTCACCCTGGCTGCGATGCTATGGTAATTACTGACCTGCACCTGGGCTGTGTCTCTGTGTCAGACAGAATGGTGGAGAAAGAGTTCCTATCTATGTGAGACACTCAGTGTCAGTCTAAAGCAGTTTGACAAAGAACCATAAGCCCTAGAAAAATTTTGAAAACATTTTATGGGAGCAGGCATGTGTATCTATGACATGACCGACTTTGAGACCAATAGGGCAATATTTGCGCCCGTGAGGGGGAGTTGAAAAGAGTTTTGGAGTCAAAAATCCATTGTGCTGTGTGTGTTTTTCAGAGAGAAAGATTACTGATTCTGTGAGACACTCAGTCTTGATTTTTCTTATTTTTCTCAATGTATGTCGTAAAAACAATAACTAGCTTCTCGGCATCGAGCCAGACATTTTGATACCACTTTTGTGGGGGTGCACGCAGCGGTAAGAGCCGCATTGAAAGGTGATGGAAGAACAGTAAATAAACTATAATCAGGGATTCCCCCAGAAAACTTGCTAAGCCCAGTGGTCGGGGCGTCGAGGCGGTCCACTATGTTTTGGTATTAAAAGATGTTAAGTTGACAGGAAATGTAAAAGTATTACTGTGTGATTATATGTTACGGGAAAAGATCTCCAGTGAAATGCTATTTAAACCCACAACTAGTCTAAAAACAACAAATTTGCACTACTGTTTAATCCACATTAAGTCAGCAGGTCCATCAGGCCCCCAAGGGCTTCAGGGGCCCCATAAACGCTAATATTTTAAAACAGACCACAGATGCATAAATGTAACATTTGTTTATTGAGATTTTCAATGCTGTTAAATTGTATTCAATTGTTAGGCATACATACATTAAATGATTTTAAATTGTTTAACATTTAAATACAAGATTTTAAGAAGCTGGCAAGTTTACTTTGTAAAACTTCAAAGAACAATATTCATAGTTAGATTGTTTTGTTACCATAGTAACAATCTGTTGCTGTGAGTTTAATCTTTGAATTTACAAATACAAATTAGTAAACTGTGATTATAACATTGCTTTTTAGACTGGCCAATTAAACTACTCCCTTCTCCCATATTTTCACTAAATCTAACACAGAAGCCGATAGGGGACCCCTAAATCAAATTCTGCTGAAGGCCTCATACAGCCTTAGACCGGCCCTGCATGATGAGGTAATCTGCTGCACTACGCAGAGATGCGCAATAAACGGGAGATTTAATTCAGTGCTGCTAATGTGGCTTTAGTAGCTCTTTCATTTAGTGTCAAGTTTTTAATCGTCACAGAGACTATTTTGGTTGGTTGAGTTTATGGGACGAGTTTTTCAGATCTCCGTGCGGCCGCGCGCATTAACTATAATTAGACAACTCATTTGACATTGTTTGATGCATCGTGTAACCGGAAAAATATTAAAAATAATAATAAAAAATAATATAAAATCAGCGTGATGCGTGACTCCGAGGAGAGCGCGAAAGCTCCTCACCGGGCTGAACCTGATGAGGTTAGCGCTTCTCATTATCCACAAACTCTCCAGCCTACCGGGAACACAGACATAAACTTTACAGGGAAGACAGAGCCACACGCTGGGCAGGTGTTGAGATGTAAACGCCCCATATAATTGTTCGTTCACAAAGATAAATCATTCTCATCACTCCACAACGCGCACTTCTGAATTCGCTACAAGTTATTCCTGCAGTTCACATAGAGCTGCGCAACCAGAGCCAACGCGGCGGGTTTTAAACTCTTACTTTTAGAGTTCTCCAAAGGATCATAATTCCTCACAGTAGGTTTATGTAAATATCCATACAGGTCAGCCTGTGTCCAGTTTGAGTGAAAGGAGGCGCGCGCGATCCCGCTGAGATAAAGCAGCGGCAGCGCGAGAGGCAAAGCGCAGAGGAGCCAGTCCGCACGCTTTCGGGTTTAAATGCATAAACTATAAACGTATCTATTATAAACATATCCTTTAAGAATAAATCTGCTCTGCTAGTGAAATGCTAAGAGCAAAAAAGACGCTTGCAGCCCGGCTTTGAAAAAAAAAAAAAGATATATGATTATTTTTTTCATGTCGATGTTAATGTCATGAGGCTGATGACTCCATGACACATTCAGTCTGACTCATTAGGATTTGATTAAGAACAAACTTTTGTTCTTATCCTACATCTTCTCTGATGGGGGGCGGTGAAGGACCTGGATAATGGATAGGGGGGCGTTGGCCCAAAAAAGGTTGAGAAATACTGTTCTAGAGATTCCAGTGTTGAGTTCCAATACAGGATACAATCAACTGTAGGTAAAAGTAAAACTTCTATGAAACCACTCAGAAATACAAAATAATGTCCAACTCACTGTTCGAACACATGATGTTACCACCACCTTGTTTTATATTGAGATGGTGTGTTCAGAGGGATATTCCATTTGTTTTACACGTTGGTTGCAAAGTTCAGTTTTGCTCTCAACAGACCAGAGCACGTTCAACTTGCCTTTTTTTCTTGCCACTCTCCCATAAAGCGTAGACCTTTGGAATACACAGGTGATCCTAATCCTGTGATTAGGTGATTTTGTTTCTCTACTATATTCAATAAAATGGGGTTGAATATATCTACACTTCCTACTTTTAGTCTTAAAACAAGAATTTACTTTCCACATTATGCACCACTTTGTGCTGGTCTATTGCATACTACCAATAACATTTATTGAACTTAATGGGTAGAAATGGTTTTACGAGGGAATGTAATCAGCCATTATATATCAGACAACATGACCACTGCAATGGTGATTTCATAGGTATCAATGATATATGCAGTTTCTCAGATAATAGAGTTTGGTGGAGGATAAATCACCAAGGAATGATGAAGCAAAAATCCATGATGTCAAGTTGTCCTTTTCACTGAGTCTGTTCTTCTTTCTGCAGCTCTGTAATCAGCTGTAACAAGCTGCAGAGGAAGAAATCAGAAGAAGTTGGAGAAGAAATAAAGTACTCTTCATGTTCATCTGCTGTAGGGAAAGCTGACATGCACTTCTGCGCTGTCTGTCATGACTATGCCTCTGGGTACCACTATGGTGTGTGGTCATGTGAAGGTTGCAAAGCTTTTTTCAAGAGAAGTATTCAAGGTATTATCTCTTTCTGAACCTCCTGTCTATGAATTCATTTGCTTTCTAACTATAAAAAAACATTATAAGGTCTTGTTCCTCTTTTCCCAGGACACAACGACTATATTTGCCCTGCCACAAATCAATGCACTATTGACAAGAACCGACGTAAAAGCTGCCAGGCCTGCCGTTTACGGAAATGCTACGAAGTAGGCATGATGAAGTGTGGTAAGCATAATTTTACTAATATTCTTTAGATTTTTCCATCTTGCGATAGTGTTATTCTAGGGCTACATCACGATTATCCAAATGAGCTGCTGCTGACCAAACCCTCGTAACTTAGTGTTTACATTAGCACCTCAGACCTGTGGCTACAAGCAGAGTGGTACAAACATACATCTTTGACCCAAAAGCAGAAATGGTGCCTTCTGAACAACCATCATAACCACTGAAGATGCAAGTCTGACGCACAATTAGAATGCTATTAATTCAAACTGAGGACTCTGTTTACATAAAGAACAGGGATTTCTTAGTTTCAATTGGAAACTTCTCATCAAAGAGGTCAGAGGTCACATGTGGGGTACCCCAAGGTTCAATCCTAGGACCGATCTTATTCAATATTTATATGCTTCCACTGGCTCAGGTTCTAACAGGAAATAAGATTAGCTACCATAACTATGCGGATGATACACAGCTCTGCATTACAATGTCACCAGGTGACTCTGAACCCATTCAATGACTGAACAGATGCTTAGAACAGATAAATGTGTGGATGTGCCAAAACTTTCTCCAGCTAGACAGAAACAAAATTGAAGCCATTATTTTTGGACCTAAAGAGGAGCTATCTAGAGTTAATGCACTGATTCAGTTATTACAACTAAAACCTAGTGATCAGGCCCGAAACCTGGGAGTAGTGATGGACTCTGACCTGAACCTTCAGAGCCACATTAAGACAATCACAAAGTCGGCCTTCTATCACCTGAAGTACATCTCCAGGATTAGAGGCAGGAGTGAAAGTAGGTGGGTACGGTCGGGTACTGCGTACCCCTATAAGATTTAGCGGAGGTACGCAGTACCTGCAAGAAAGGGGAGTGGCTATCTGCTGTAAAAAAAAATCAATGGGTTCACTGTGCAGCCGTGACTACACCCACCAGGGGGGCCGCCAGGAATCTTGGGCCCCCTGACAAAAAATTAGTTTGAAATATTTATATAAAAATATTTATATAAAAGTGGCATAGTGCAGCTTTAATTTCAGTTAGGAGTGGACGGGTCAGCAGGGACGTGGGTTATAAACTGCTGCTGACTGATTCATCTGTTAAGTGGTAAAAAATTAAATATATGAATATGTTGGTAATTTTTTTCCTTAATTCATTAAATGCTAGTGAAAAGGAGGCAAACAGTAGTTTGTAGCTAAGCTAATTATGCTAAATGGTTGATAATCTCACTGTATACTCACCTCTTAACTGGGTTATAAATAACTCTTGCCTTTTTTTCTCTCTCCCTCTTTTTTTCTGAAAACCTGATTTTATAACTTTTTTTAGCAGCATAGTAACTGCCACAGTCGTTCTTGTTTCCTACTGTCTGCTGTTAACAGCGTCACTCTGAAGCGCAGATAGTGGGGTTCAGGGCAAATATGGATGTGTGTTTTTTGATCTGGGAGTGGGAACATAACATTTTTACTGCTAAAAACTATCTTTGAAAATACAATATGATTAGTTTTGTAATTGACAGGTCCCCAATTTTTTATTTTATTTCTATGAACAAAAAATAAATAATTAAATTGTGGAGGGGCCCCTTGTTGGTCAGGGCCCCTAGAATTGTCATCACTTTTCCCCCCCTATACTGCGCCCCTGGCACCCACTAATCAGCCGTGACTGATTAGTTTTTGAAGAACAATATAAAACAAGATTTAAGTAGTTCTTTTTCGCATTTCATATTGTTTCGGAATTGTTCGTGCTTTGCTGAGCAGGGGTGCAATTCGTCAATCGCGGAATGTTTTGAGTCGATCTTGCCATTAGGTGACAAACGCCGCCAGGACTCTGAGACCAGCAAGTCCTCCTCTGACTCCTTATCAAAATGTTCGTAACTTTATTAAAGAACAAAAACATAAATAAATAAAATCAATAAAACATGTTCAAATTAATGACCCAACAAAAATAATAATCTCAGTAATTATTGTTTCAACAAGGTGTTGCGCAAATCTGTGCTTTTTGCTTCCATACCAAAATAACTAGCAGAGCAGGAGTTTAAAATTACTAATAAACCACCACTGTGTTCAGGGGAACGCTTATTAATAATCTCTAATTAAATATCAAGCCTGAAAAGTTAATATTGTAACAGACAGAATGTTATGTTTTTAAAGTAATCTGTGCTCGGCTTGCAGAGCGCAGGCGGTTGCCACGGCAACTGGTGTGCTTAAATGACAAAGAGAGAGCCGCTGTAGTTTCTGAACGTTCAATAAACGACAAACCTGGACTAATTATCTCGTTCATCTGTGACTATACGTCATTTACAACAAACATCAAACATGGTAAATATGTTTCATTAAGTATTTAACAAACAAATGGTTTGTACCGCGATAATAATGTTGAATTAAATTAATTGTCTAATATTTAAAAAAAATGTTTGGGCATCTCACTTTGAGCTCAGACTCTGAGAGGCTTTTATTCTATCAAACTATTTTTTGTTGCCTCTTATTTAGTGGAAATATTGATGTTGATGAGACTTTCTCCAAAATGATAACCTTTTTCAATCTTTATAGCTAAACTGTTGAAACTGAGGTTCTATCATTCACAAATGACATTGAAATAAATTCTAGTCCCTGGTTTGAGGTGATTCCTCTGGAACCTGTTGGAGGAAAAATATCCCAACTTCAGAAGATGTGCTTTTAGCCTAACAGAGCTCTGTGGTTCCTCAATATGAGAGTCAGGGTGAAGAGGCGAGGCGCCATGTTAGGAAGAGAAGTGGAAGCTGCAGGATCTTCAGAACAAACAGTTCATGATCCTAGGCCGACTGATTATAGCTCTTTCTGGACACAGGATCAATATAACCAGTTTCAAAGCTAAAATTAAAGCCGCAAGCGGAGTTTGAGGCCCTCGCAGCTCAGCGCCACTCCGGCCTATTTGCCACCGCGGGGGTTCCTGCACCACCAATCTCTCGCCACCGCTGATGCTCTGGTGCAGTACCCCCAGCCATGATGTTTCATGGCGAATGGACAGATTTGAGGCTTGGCCACGCCTACATGCTTTGACATAGGAAAATTCCTTTGATAACTTTTCACCCTCAATGCCTCAAGACTGTGCTGACTGAGTTTGAAGCCTGGATCTGGAAAACTCTAGGACGAGTTTGCTTAGATACAACATCAATAAAAAAGACAAAACGGTGACTTTGATCCAAAATGGCCGACTTCCTGTTGGGTTTGAATCATTGCTCCAAGAGACTTTTTTGTAGGTCCTGACAAGTTACACATGTGTACCAAGTTTCATAATTGTAGGATAAAGCAAGGCTGGGCGCTGATTTAAAATATTGTAGGGGGCGCTGTGGAGGAATTGGGTCACGCCCACCAAATTTTCCACTGGATTCCTGTCGGGGGGTGGAAAAGGATGGTTCTCCGCGAGTTTGGTGCAGCTGGGATGAAACATGTGGAATCTAGGCAGTGTAACCTGTGACTTGGCCGTGCCGCCATGGCCGCACCCTCCGCTGGAAACTCTTGGCGCTTTAAAGCAAGTGAGACCAACTTGTTATCAGTCATCTGACACCAGATCATATTGATTAGGTCAAGAGAGCCAGAGTTGTATCTTTCTAAGTAAAAACAAGTCACTTCTTGTTCGGAGGGGCGGGCTTAGGTGAGTTCAGACTATAGGATCATCAGGTATCTAACCAGGATCCCTCATACCAAGTTTGGTGCCAATTGACCTATGTGAAAGTTGTAGAGGTTGGTTTCTGTGGCGAGTACGACAACTTTGGCGCCCCGGAACGCCCCCTCAACATGCATGAAAACTTACCGTTTGATGACTTTTAATGGCACACCCCTTAACTGCATCCTGACCAAAATGAAGCAGATAGGTCAAAATCCCTAGGAAGAGTTCGTTAAAGTTCGACGTGAGTAAAATGGAAAAATGGCCAAAATTTGACCTTTGACCCAAAATGGCCGCCTCCCTGAGCATTTTAGGGGTACCTCCAAGAGGCTTTTTGTCTTGATTTGGGGAGATCTACCTACATACCAAATGTCAGATCTCTACGACGGCTCTACGACGGCGCTGTAGAGCCGTTTGGCCACGCCCACTTCGGATTCCACCAGATTCCGAAAATTTTCGTTGGAGGACAATTATGGGTGAAGTTTGGTGAGTTTTTCAATATGATAAAGCCCCCAAACAGCCCCGCGAAGTGACGGAAAAATAATGAGAAAAACAACAACAAGAAGAATAAGAAATCCTGTGATTACAACAGGCCTTCACAGCTGCTTGGGCCTAATTAAAGCCGCAAGCAGCATTGAAGGACCTCGCAGCAAATCGCGTCGAAGGCCTATTGGCAACCATGGGGAAACAACACCGCCACGCTTTCGCCACCGCTGACACTCTCGCACAGTTCCCGCAACCGTCTGCCAGGCGACACACACCTACATCTTCCGCACTGCTTCCTGACGATGCACAAGCGCAGTCGAAGCGCAATTTCAAGCTATTGGGCTCTTTAGAGGCTAAAAAAGGTCAAGCGCAACAAGTTTACTGCCAATAGGATAATGCATGTATAATTTAGAGCAGTCTTTCTTCCAACAGAAAGAAAGACTGCTCTAAATCCTCTAACTGCTCCTTCCAACAGGTGACTTCCAGTTGGAAGGGGGCCAGGCTAAACTGATGTCACCAATTGACCATTTCAATGTAATAAGCTCTGGTCTGTGATGAAACAAATGAAGTTTGATGCAGCTGGGAGCTTATATGGGGAAGTTATTCCATCTTGATGTTTCACGGAGAATGGCCTGATTTGAGGCTTGGCCACGCCCACATGTTTTGACATAGAAAAATTAATTTGATAACTTTTGATCTTCAATGCCTCAAGACTGTGCTGTCTGACTTTGAAGCCTGTATCTTAAAAGCTCTAGAACGAGTTCGCTCAGATACGACATCAGTAAAATAGACAAAATGGTGGATTTGATTCAACATGGCGGACCTCCTATTGGGTTTGGACCATGGCTCCAAGAGACTTTTTTGTAGGTCCCAACATGATACATATGTGTACCAACTTTGATAATTCTGGGATAAAGCATGGCTGGGAGCTGAGTTTTTAAAAATTTCTAGGGGGTGCTGTGGAGGAAATAGGCCATGCCCACCAAATATTGGAAAGCAGTCCTGTTGGGGGTTGGACAAGGATTGATCTCTGAATTTGGTGCAGCTGGGAACTAATGAGGGGATGAGTTCGCTTAGATAGGACATAATTAAAATAGACAAAAGTGTGAATTTGTTCCAAAATGGCTGACTTTCTGTTGGGTTCGGACCATGGCTCCAAGAGACTTTTTTGTAGGTCCTGACAAGATACACATGTGTACCAAGTTTCATAATTCTGGGATAAAGCATGGCTGGGTGCTGATTTTTAAAATATTCTAGGGGGCGCTGTGGAGGAATTAGGCCACGCCCACCAAGTATCCCACTGGATTCCTGTTGGGGGATGGACAAGGATTGATCTCAGTGAGTTTGGTGCAGCTGGGCTGAAACATGTGGAATCTAGAGCTAAACGAATGGCAGTGGCGTGACTTGTGACTTTGCCACGCCGCCACGGCCACGCCCTCCACGACCACGCCCTCCACTGAAAATTCTTGGCACTTTAAAGCAAGTGAGACCAATTTGTTATCAGTCATCTGACACAAGATCATCTTGTGAGGCATCTCTAGGTGAGGCTTGACGATGATGACATAGGATCGTCAGGCATCCAACCAGGATCCCTCATGCCAAGTTTGGTGCCAATTGACCTTTTTATGAGAAAGTTATAGAGTTTCGTTTGTTTTGGCAAGTATGCCAAGTTCGCCGCTCTGCCACGCCCCTGAACATATACAAAAAGTAAATTTTATTGGTAACTTTTAATGCCCCATGCCTTTACTGCATTCTGACCAAGAATGAAGCCGATTGGTCAAAAACTCAAGGAGGAGTTTGTTAAAGTAAGTAAAATTAAAAAATGGTCAATGACCTTTGACCCAAAATGACCACCTCTCTGAGCATTTTAGAGGGAACCTCCAAGAGACTTTTTTTCTTGATTTCAGAAGATCTACCTACATACCAGTTTTCAGGTCTCTACGACCTATGGTTTCCCCCAACTCACGTTAGTGGACGCTGTAGACAGTTTGCGATTCCACCGGAAACCAAAAATTTTCGTCCGGGGACAATTTTGGGTCAAGTTTGGTGAGCTTTTGAATATCTTAAAGGCCCCAAACAGCCCCGCAAATTGGCGGAAAAATAATAATAATAATAATAATAATAATAATAAGAAGAAGAAGAAGAAGAAGAAGAAGAAGAAGATTTTTTTTTTTAACAACACATTTATTGTACAATAATTTTAAAAACAGGGTGCATTTTTCACATTTCTTTCGGTTCTGGATGAAATAAAAGAAAACTAAATAAAAACAGATAAATAAATAAATAGTTATGTCAGCATCTTGTTAAAATTTAGTTCTCTGTCATCACCAATATTGCACAGTACACCGTTAAAACCCCACATTTGTGTAAAACCATTAAAATCCCCGGTGGCTCTGTGGAAGTAAAACTCTAGTCTGATTCTTGCTTTTATATTACACTTCCACAGAGCCACAACATCGACTTGAGGTCCTGCCTGCATTCTGTCTCTTCGTGTTATGTATATAGCCATTTTTGCTTCGGAGATTAAATAATTTAAAATGCGGGATTTAAAACTGGTGGCTCGGCTATGATGCACACCGTAGATAAAACGGAGTTTGTAAAAACCATATTAAACAAGCTAAAAAATCTCATTAAAACGCTAAAAAAATGGATAAACGTGCACAATCTATAAAAACGTGAAAAACACTCTCTGGCAGCATGCAAAAAGGACACTCGTTTAAAACCTCAGGGTTAATCACCGATAAAACGCGTTCGTGGCTATTGCTCCGTGGAGAATTCTCCACTGGAGATCGCCAGTCCTTTTTTTTATTGGTGGCTTATATATTGTCCTCCATTGTGGTTTTTGTCCTGTCAGTTTTTTGCTCCATACGTTGGTGGGTCGGTTGTGGAGTGTCCTTTTGTTTATTGCTTTCACACATGATTGGTACGTGCCCTTTGAGTTTGCCGCACTCAGGTCCAGCTCTGCCACCTCCAATAGGGGGCCGCTGTCTTCCCCTAGGTCGGCCTCTATGGTCACCCTTGGGAACGGGTCGTTTTTGTCTGGCAGGTGTTTCCCTTTCCCGTGCAGCTGCAAGAGCTGCTTTTCTTCGGGTGCCAGACGTTCCTTGACCCGTTCCAAGAAGCGCTTTGTCAGTCTGGCGGACCGGACCCCGAGCAGTGCGCCAACCTCCTCGATGTTTGCGAGGTCCGGCCCGGCTGCGCGTATCAGCCGCCCTAGCGTCACCGTCTCGGACCTGGTCAGCGCCTCACTCAGCCCTGGCACACTGTTGTCTCGGGCATCCAGTCTCGCTCCGTTCACCAGTGGTTCTGCTAAAAGCCAATGCAGAGAGTTAAGCGTTTGTGCTCTTTTCCATTTAAAAGAGCGCAGGACTTAAAAACACCCTGATAAAATTGAGGTAACCCCTTTAGCTTTAAAAGACTAAAATCGGTTAGAAACAGAGCAGCATCCAGCCCCAGACAATTGACGCGTCTGAAGATGCAGCTGGCCACGTCCCTCGACACAGGGGATTCTGTCAGGTACTTTTGCACAAATAAAAGACGAAAAGTTGCGGTTCTGCTGGCCAGGTGGACAAGGCCCTGGCCCCCTCCTCTCTGGTTAAAAACAACACAGACTGTGGCACCCAGTGTCGACCGCTCCAGAAGAAATTCACCATTTCCCTTTGTATGTTCACCAGCAGTCCTGCTGGTGGGTCTAGCACACTTAGTTTGTGCCACAGCTGTGTTGCTACTAGGTTGTTTAAAACCAATACTCTGCCTTGGTATGACATCTGGGAGTGAAGCCACTTCCACCTGTCTAGTTTTTCTTTGATTTTTTGTTCGGTGGACTCCCAGTTTTTGTTGACGATGTCTTTGTTCCCTAAAAAGACACCAAGGTATTTAAAACCGTCTTTCTTCCACGTGAGGCCTTGGGGGAGAAGCGGAAGTCCAGTGGACCTCTTGCCGATGGCCAGGGCCTCACTTTTCCCCCAGTTCACTCTGGCCGCGGACAGCGTGGAAAACTGTTCTGTGATGGTGGTTAAAACATTGATGTCTTGTTGGTCTCTAATAAAAGTGACAACATCGTCAGCATAGGCAGATAAAACAACACTATTAGTAAAACCAGGTAAAACCAAACCATGTACACACGCACGTATTTTTTGGAGGAGGGGTTCCAGGAGAGAGTGTAGAGCATCCCGGAGAGGGCGCAGCCCTGCCGAACGCCTCTACACACCCTAAAAGGAGCACACAGGTTACCGTTGATCTTCAGCATACTCTCAATGTCACTGTACATTACCTGGACCTTGGCAATGAGACCCTCGCTGAACCCGAACCCTCTCATGGTCTTCCATAGGTACTCGTGCTCAACGCGGTCAAATGCCTTTTCTTGGTCTAATGAGATCAAGCCTGTTTGTAACCCCAATGAACCGGAGACTTCCAAAACATCTCGAATCAGGTAGATGTTATCTACCATGGACCTGCCGGGGACGCAATAGGTCTGGTCCCGGTGGATGACCTGCTCCATAGCTTTCCCTAGCCTCGCGGCTAGGGCCTTGGAGAGGATCTTGTAGTCGGTGCAGAGGAGGGACACAGGGCGCCAGTTCTTTATCTCCTGCAGGTTGCCTTTTTTGGGCAGCAGGGTAATGACTGCCCTGCGGCAGGACAAAGGGGGCGAACCGGTGGTGAGGCTCTCGTTGTATACCTCAAGGAGGTCCGGGGCCAGTAGGTCCCAGTAGGCCTTGTAAAACTCTACCGTGAGCTCATCAACGCCCGGGGACCTCTGGCCCCGCATGCCAAGGAGGGCTGCGTGGAGTTCACGGAGTTGTAGGGGACGCTCCATCTCGGAGTTGGTCTCCGCAGAGACCTGGGGTAGTTCAGCACTGAACTCCCCAAACAGTTTCTCGTCTTCCCTATATTCACTTCCGTACAGTGTCTGGTAGAACTCCACCACCCTCCTCCTTATCTCACCCGGTTCGCTCAGCTGTCGCCCCGTGTCTGATAGCAAAGAGTGGATTTGCTTCCTCTGCCCGTGCTTCCTCTCCAAGCTAAAGAAAAAGCTAGAGGGAGCATCCATCTCTGTGATGTTCTGGACCCGGGACCTGACCAGTGCGCCCTGGACTTTGTTCTCCAGCAGGTTTGCTAAAGTTAGCTTTTTGGATTTGAGAGCTTCAATATGCTCTCGATTTCCTATGGATGCACAAAGTTGCTCTAACTCCACAATGTTTATCTCCAGATCTCTGATAGATCCGGTAATGTCGCGGGTGACGTTGAGAGTATGCTGTTGGCTTAGTAGCTTGATCTGTACTTTCCCATGGTCCCACCACTGTCTTAGATTATTAAAATCAGCTTTTCTCTGTCTAAAACTGCTCCAAAAAAACGCTAAAACCTCTTTAAAACTCCGATCTTGCGTTAGCGCTGCGTTAAAATGCCAGTAGGCGCTTCTGGGTAAAATGTTTCTGATAAAAACACTACCTGAAAGCAACGAGTGATCTGTAAAAGCTACTGGTGAGATCTGACATGCTCTAAACACATTAAAATTGTGTTTAAAACAGTAAAAGCGATCGAGCCGAGCTAAAGAGATTTTGCCGTCACTAAGGTGGGACCATGTGTACTGCCTGGCACCTGCGTGCATCCTTCTCCATACATCCACCAGGCCGTTAGACGAGACCAGCTGCCGCAGAGCACGTTGGGCTGCTGGATGCGGCTCTGCGTGATTGCGGTCTAAAAACTCGTTCTCAGTGCAATTAAAATCCCCGCCTAAAAAAACGTAATTCTCTGACCCACAATCACCCAGCCGTTCCCCAATTTTTTCATAAAAACGCTTCTTCTCTGCATTGGTAGTGGGAGCATAAATATTGATAAAAACTATACTAAAACCATCAAAATTTGTCTTTACTAAAAGACACCTCCCTTGTACTATGTGCTCGATTTCAGTGGAGTTTGGGGTGAACGCTCTTGAAAAGAGGAAGCCCACCCCTGCACTCTGGGAGGTGCCGTGACTTAAAATGACCTCCCCCCTCCACTCTCTGATCCAGTCTGTTTCTGTTACTTGGTCGCTGTGCGTTTCTTGTAGGTAAACTACATCGATTTTCTTTCTATTCAGAGTTTGATATATTAACGCTCTTTTCTCAGCCTCCCTCGCCCCATTCAGATTTAAAGATGCTATCTTAAAGGAATCCATGTTGGGTAAAAAGAGGCTAAAACCAAGATAAAAGTAAAAACAAGGACAGTACAAAAGGGTAAAATGTTGCTTTGTGTCATTAAATCAAATTTGTTTTCTAACTTTCGTCATTATTTTCTTTAGTCTAAAAATGTCTCTATCGGAGAAACCTGATGTCTCTTTGTTCTTTATATGGTTTTTTGCGGAGAAGTAAAAAATCTTAAGATCGGGGAAGTAGCTCTCTATTTTTATACCTCTAAAACCTTTGGTGTCCCGTAAAAAGTTTCTGTACAATTCGACTGGGTATCTTGGTGCCCTGCTACTCATTTGTGTGGCTGACATGTCGCTGCTATCTGAGAGATAGTTTTCAGCATCGCTGCTGTCGGACACCTCATCTTTTTCTACCGCTGGCTTGTAAGCCTGCTTGATGGCTTTTTCTGCCATTAGCACGTTTTTTCTTTTGCTCCGTCTTTTTAGCGGGCTCGACACCTCTACCTCCATGGTTTCTTCTGTCTCTCCTGCCGTTTTTTCCATGTCGGTTTCAGTAGTCTCGCCCTTGCTTTTCCCTCTCACCTTTACCTCACCTTTCTCTCCCTGGATTTCAAAACCTGACTGTTCCCTGCTTTCCCTCACTCCCACCTGCTGCTCTCCCTGTGCTCCATCTCTTTCTCTCACTTCACTTTCTCCACCATCATTCATCCCACCACCGTTGCCGTTCATCTCATCACTACACACCACCGTGCTCTCATTCTCACCCACTCTCTCATCCGCTTCCACACTTCCACCTACCGCTATCTCAGCTCTCCCTTCTGCTTCTCCTTCCAAGGTGGGTTCCTCCACCGCCGCGCTGGGTTCCTCCACCGCCACGGCGGGTTCCCCCGCGGCTACAGCGGGTTCCTCCGCAGCTGCCGCAGATTCCTCCGCGGCCGCTTCGGGTTTCCCCGCCGCGGCCGCCGCGGGTTCCCCCTCCGCAGCAGCAGGCTCTCCCGCGGCCTTAGTGGGCACTCTCCCCGCTTTACCCTGCTCTGCCGCAGCAGGCTGCTGCTGGGCTGAGCCCGGTGCTGCCTGTCCTGTTCTGCTTGGACACATTTTGGCAATGTGCCCCTCCTGTCCACAGCCGAAACACTTCAGGTTAGACGAGGTTGCAAATAAAATATAATCGAAGTCGTCCACTTTTACCCGGAAGCTTAGATTTAGTTCCTCGTCTCGCCTGTTTAAATCATAAATAAGTGTCTCCTATGGGAGACAACGTGCTTGAGCAGTGGGGACCTACAGCCGGACGGCACTTTTTTATCGGCGAGACCACTTTACCATGCCTCGACAGCTCTCTGACGAGGAACTCGTCGCTGATGAACGGGGGAACGTTAGACAAAGTTACTTTCGTTGATGGTAATGCCAGTGGCGATACCTGCAGAAAAAGGCCGTTCGCAGTAACCCCACCTCCACCAACCGTTGGGCCTGCTCGACCTTCTCCACAAATAGCACCACTGCCCCGCTCATCCGTGCCGCCGATTTTATGGCTCCGTGGCCTATCAAAGTCCCCACTGCCAAGCACACTTCCTCCACGCTGCACGGAACACCGGCGCCCACCTTGACACCGTTTTTCCGCGTCAGCGCGGAGAAAGGACCCCCACCTGCCACCACCATGGCGTCAGACGCCGGCCAAGCCAGGCACGCCTGACGGCCACACCCAAACCCGTGAACAGAACAAACAAAAACTTTTACCGAAAACGTAACACCACTAACCCAATAAAATTAAACAATTACCATAAACACCGTGTAAAAAACAGTAGGAAAAAACACAAATATAGAAGATAAACACTCTCTCGCTCTTTCTCTCTCCTTCCGCTCTCCAAGCACCCTCCTCCCACGCGAAGAAGAAGAAGAAGAAGAAGAAGAAGAAGATTTTTTTGATTTTTAACAAAACATTTATTTCTAGACAACATGCATTATTTTTCACATATCCATCACTTCCTCATAACATGCAAATAGAAAGACAGATAAATAAATAAATAAATAAATAGTTATGTCAGCATCTTGTTAAAAATTAGTTCTCTGTCGTCATCAATATTACATAGCACACCGTTAAAACTCCACAGTTGTTTAAAACCATTAAAATCCCCGGTGGCTCTGTGGAAGTAAAATTCTAACCTAATCCTTGCTTTTACGTTACACTTCCACAGAGCCACAACATCGACCTGAGGTCCTGTCTGTATCTTGTCCCTGCAAGTTATATATATAGCCATTTTGGCTTCGGCGATTAAAAAATTTAAAATGCGGGATTTAAAACTGGTGGCTCGGCTATGATGCACACCGTAGATGAAAACATAATTTGTAAAAACTATATTAAACAAGCTAAAAAATCTCATTAAAATACTAAAAAAACTGGATAAACGTGCACAATCTGTAAAAACATGAAAAACACTCTCGGACAACTTACAAAAGGACACTCGTTAAAACCCCAGGGTTAACAACCGATAAAAACGCGTTCGTTGCGATTGCTCCGTGGAGAATCCTCCACTGGAGGTCGCCAGTCCTTTTTTTTATTGGAGGTTTGTATATTGTTCTCCACTGAGGTTTTTGTCCTTTTAATTTATCGCTCCATACGTCGGTGGGTCGGTTGTGGAGAGTCCTTTTGTTCATTGTCTTTACGTAGGATTTGTACGTGCTCTTTGAGCTCGCCACACGCAGGTCCAGCTCCGCCACCTCCAACAGGGGGCCGCTGTCTTCCCCGAGGTCAGCCTCCACGGTCACGTTCGGGAACGGGTCGTCTTGGTCCGGCAGGAGTTCTCCTCTGTTGTGCAGCTGCAGGAGCCGCTTCTCCTCCGGTGCCAACCGTTCTTTGACCCGTTCCAAAAAACGCTGCACCAGTCTGGCGGACCGGACCCCGAGCAGTGAGCCGACCTCCTCGATGTTTGCGAGGTCCGGCCCAGCCACCCGTGTTAGTTGCCACAGCGTCACCGTCCCAGACCTGGTCAGTGCTTCGCTCATTCCCGGCACACAGCTGTCCCGGGCGTCCAGTCTCGCTCCGTTCACCAATGGTTCTGCTAAAAGCCAATGCAGAGAGTTAAGCGTTTGTGCTCTTTTCCATTTAAAAAGAGCGCAGGACTTAAAAACACCCTGATAAAATTGAGGTAACCCCTTTAGCTTTAAAAAACTAAAATCGGTTAGAAACAGAGCAGCATCCAGCCCCAGACAATTAACGCGTCTGAAGATGCAGCTGGCCACGTCTCTCCACACAGGGGATCCTGTCAAGTACTTTTGTATAAATAAAAAGCGGAATGTTGCGGTTCTGCTGGCCAGGTGGACAAGGCCCTGGCCCCCCTCCTCTCTGGTTAAAAACAACACAGACTGTGGCACCCAGTGTCGACCGCTCCAGAAAAAGTTTACCATTTCTTTTTGTAAGTTCACCAGCAGCCCTGCTGGTGGGTCTAATACACATAGTTTGTGCCACAGCTGTGTTGCTACTAGATTATTTAAAATCAAAACTCTACCTCGGTAGGACATTTGGGAGTGCAGCCACTTCCACTTGGCTAGTTTCTCTTTGATTTTTTGCTCTGTTGTCTCCCAGTTCTTTTTTACAATGTCCTTTTTTCCTAAAAAGACACCAAGGTATTTAAAACCATCTTTCTTCCACGTGAGGCCCTGGGGGAGAAGCGGGAGCCCCGCAGTCCACTCGCCGACGGCCAGGGCTTCGCTTTTCCCCCAGTTCACCCTTGCTGCGGACAGTGTGGAAAATTGTTCTGTGATTGTGGTTAAAACATTGATGTCTTGTTGGTCTCTTGTGAAAATGACAACATCGTCAGCATAAGCAGTTAAAACAATATTACTAGTAAAACCAGGTAAAAACAAACCATGCACACACGAACGTATTTTCTGGAGGAGGGGTTCCAGGGAGAGAGTGTAGAGCATCCCGGAGAGGGCGCAGCCCTGCCGAACGCCTCTACACACCCTAAAAGGAGCACACAGGTTACCGTTGATCTTCAACATACTCTCAATGTTACTGTACAGTACCTGGACCCTGGCAATAAGACCCTCGCTGAACCCGAACCCTCTCATGGTTTTCCATAGGAACTCGTGTTCAACGCGGTCAAATGCCTTTTCTTGATCTAATGAGATCAAGCCCGTTTGTAATCCCAATGAACTGGAGACTTCCAAAACGTCCCGAATCAGGTAGATGTTATCTACCATGGACCTGCCGGGGACGCAATAGGTCTGGTCCCGGTGGATGATCTGCTCCATAGCTTTCCCCAGCCTCGCGGCCAGGGCCTTGGAGAGGATCTTGTAGTCGGTGCAGAGGAGGGACACAGGGCGCCAGTTCCCTATCTCCTGCAGGTTGCCTTTTTTTGGCAGCAGGGTAATTACTGCCCTGCGGCAGGATAAGGGGAGCGAACCGGTGGTGAGGCTTTCATTGTATACCTCGAGGAGGTCCGGGGCCAGCAGGTCCCAGTAGGCCTTGTAAAACTCCACCGTGAGCCCATCAACGCCCGGGGACCTCTGGCCCTGCATGCCGAGGAGGGCCGCATGGAGTTCTCGGAGCTCTAGGGGACGCTCCATCTCGGAGTTGGTCTCCGCAGAGACCTGGGGTAGCTCTTCACTGAACTCCCCAAACAGTTTATCGTCTTCCCTATATTCGCTTCCGTATAGTGACTGGTAAAACTCCACCGCCCTCCTCCTTATCTCACCCGGTTCGCTCAGCTGTCGCCCCGTGTCCGACAGCAATGAGTGGATCTGCTTCCTCTGCCCGTGCTTCCTCTCCAAGCTAAAGAAGAAGCTAGAGGGAGCATCCATCTCTGTGATGTTCTGGACCCGGGACCTGACCAGTGCGCCCTGGACTTTGTTTTCCAGCAGGTTTGCTAGGTTAGCTTTTTAGATTTGAGAGCTTCAATATGCTCTCGATTTCCTATGGATGCACAAAGTTGTTCTAACTCCACAATGTTTATCTCCAGATCTCTGATAGATCCGGTATGTCACGGGTGACATTGAGAGTATGCTGTTGGCTTAGTAGCTTAATCTGTACTTTCCCATGGTCCCACCACTGTTTTAGATTAGTAAAATCCATTTTTCTCTGTCTAAAACTGCTCCAAAAAACGCTAAAACCTCCTTAAAACTCCGGTCATGTGTTAGAGCTGCATTAAATGCCAGTAGGCGCTTCTGGGTAAAATGTTTCTGATAAAACACTACCTAAAAGCAGCGAATGATCTGTAAAAGCTATGGTAAGATCTGGCATGTTCTAAACACATTAAATTGTGCTTAAAACAGTAAAAGCGATCGAGCCGGGCTAAAGAGATTTTGCCTTCACTAAGGTGGGACCATGTGTACTGCCTTGCACCTGTGTGCATCCTTCTCCATACGTCCACCAGGCAGCGGACGAGACCAGCTGCCGCAGAGCACGTTGGGCTGCTGGATGCGGCTCTGCGTGATTGCGGTCTAAAAACTCGTTCTCAGTGCAATTAAATCCCCGCCTATAAAACGTATCTTTGACCCACAATCACCCAGCCGTTCCCCAATTTTTTCATAAAACGCTTCTTCTCTGCATTGGTGGTGGGAGCATAATATTGATAAACTATACTAAACCATCAACTTTGTCTTTACTAAAGACACCTCCCTTGTACGATATGCTCTATCTCTGTGGAGTTTGGGGTGAACGCTTTTGAAAAGAGGAAGCCCCCCTGCACTCTGGAGGTGCCATGACTTAAACAACCTCCCCCTCCACTCTCTGACCCAGTCTGTTTCTGTTAACTGATCGCTATGCGTTTCTTGTAGTATATTACGTCGATCTTCTTTGATTAGCATTTGATAAATTAGTGCTTCTTTTTCAGCCTCCTCGCCCCATTAAGATTTAGGATGCTATTTTAAAGGGATCATGTTGGGTAAAGAGGCTAAAAACAAGGAAATAAAAACTATACAAATGATAAATGCTACTTTGCATCATTAAATCAAATTTGTTTTCTAACCTTGTCATTATTTTCTTTAGTCTGATATATCTCTATTTGAGAAACTGATGTCTCTTTGTTTTTGATGTGACCCTTTGCAGAGAAATAAATATTTTGAGGTCAGGGAGTAGCTCTCTATTTTTATTCCTCTGAACCCTTGGTGTCTCTTAAAAATTCCTAACAATTCTACCGGGTATCTTGGTGCTCTGCTGTTTGTTTGGGTAGTGATATATCGCTACTGTCTGAGATGTAATTCTCGGCGTCACTGCTGTCTGACACCTCGTTCTTTCTGCATCTAGCTTATGAGCCTGTTTGCTGGCTTTCTCAGCCGTTAACGCGCTCCTTCTCTTGCTTCGCCTTTTTATGGGGCTGAAGCTTCCTTTCCATGGTTTCCTTGCCACCTTTTCCATTTCGATTTCGCAAAGCAAACCTTCACTATTCTCGCCCTTATCTTTTCCTCCCACCTTCGCCTCTCCTTTCTCTCCCTGGTCTCCGAACTCTGACTGTTCCTACTGCCCTCACCTCCACCTGTTGCTTTCCCTGCACACCACCTTTTTCTCTCACTTCACTCTCGCCACCACCGTTCATCCCACCGTTGCCGTTCATCCCATCACTACACACCACCGTGCTCTCATCCTCTCTCACTCCTTCATTCATTTCCACTTTCACCTACCACCTCAGCTCCCTTCTGCTTGTTCTTCTGTGGTGGGTTCCTCCGCGCCGCCGCGCTGGGTTCCTCCGCAGCCGCGGCGGGTTCCCCCGCAGCACGGCTTCCTCCGCAGCCGCCGCGGATTTCTCCGCGGCCGCTGTGGATTTCTCCGCCGAGGCCGCCGCGGGTTCCTCCGCCGCAGCAGCAGATTTTCCCCAGCGCAGCGGACTTCCCTCTGCCTCACCCTGCGGGTCCTCACCTGCTCGGCAGCAGCAGGCTGTTGCTGGGCTGAGACCGGCGGTGTTTGTTCGGCTCTGTTGGGGCACATTTTGCAATGTGCCCCTCTTGGCCGCAGCCAAACACTTCATACTTGAAGATGTGCAACAATATATAATCAAAGTCATCAACTCTTACCGGAACTTAGATTTAGCTCTTCATCTCTCGGTTTAGATCATGAAGAGTTGTCTCCGGTGGAGACAACATGCTTCATAGGGAGACTTGCACCCTGACGGTACTTTTTTACGGTGAGACCACCTTTCCATGTCGCGACAGCTCTTTCACAGGAACTCGTCGCTATAAATGGGGGGACGTTCGACAGAGTTACCTTGTTGAAGGTAATGCGAGCGGGACCTGCAGGAACAACCGTTAGCAGTCACCCCTACCTCCACAACCGTTGGGCCTGCTCAACCTTTCCACGAACAGCACCACCGCACCATTCATCCGGGCCGCAGATCTAATTGCCCCGTGTCCGATCAGTTTCCCACCGCCAGCACACTTCCTCCACGCTGCACGGAGCCGGCGCCCACCTTGACGCCATTTTCCGTGTCAGCGTGGAGAAAGGACCACCACCGACCACCACCATGGCGTCAGACGCCGGCCAAGCCAGGCACGCCTGACGGCCACACCCAAACCCCGAAACACAAAACCCCCTGAACAAACTGTGATACAAGTTAACACAAATACACAACTAAACTATAAACATAAACACCAAGTGAAACAGTGATACGAAAGAAAACGCAAAGATAGGAAAAGACCCACTCGCTCGCTCTTTCGCTCTCCTTCCGCTCTCCACTCACCCTCCTCTCACGCGAAGAAGAAGAAGAAGAAGAAGAAGAAGAAGAAGAAGAAGAAGAAATCCTGTTACAATAGGCCTTTGCCAGTGCTTCGCCAGCGCTCCTAATGAATGGTTATATGCCAGACATGGAAAACTGGGATGCACGCCATGTCTTGATGTTCAGAATTTAGGTCTCATGACATCTCGTGGTGTCAACATTGCAGCCAGTGGGCTGAAGGAAATACAGCTCCATATTGCAAGAGCTACCCTCCTTTTATCGCTTCGCAAAAATTTCATCAGCACAGAAACTCCAAAGCACACAAAGAAGTAATTGTATATATATATATATATATATATATATATATATATACACTGCTCAAAAAATAATGGGAGCACTCAAATAACACATCCTAGATCTGAATGAATGAAATATTCTCATTGAATACTTTGTTCTGTACAAAGTTGAATATGCTGACAACTAAATCACACAAAAATCATCAATGGAAATCAAATTTACTGCAACAGCTTCTTCACAGGTCTGTCCAACAAATCAATCCTCCACCTGCAGCTGATCCAGAACGCTTCTGCTTGCGTTTTCACTAAAACCAGGAAGATAGAGAACATAACATCAGTTTTAAAGTCCCTACACTGGCTCACTGTAGATCAGAGACTTTAAATTACTGGTGTTAGTTTATAAATCACTGAACGGCTTATCACCACAATACATTAAATATCTACTGTTGTTAGGGTTGCCACCCGTCCCGTAAAATACGGAATCGTGTCGTATTTGGCTGTTAAATGTTGTGTCCCGTATTGAACTGATACGGGATGCAATTTGTTCTGTATTTTTATAAATATCCGATAGACATGCCTGTCACACACATAAACACTAAGTGTAACAATAATGACCAAAATAAAACTCAGGAAATATTAAAGTCAGCTAAATTGTCATGGTGGGAGCTACACAGGACCCCAGAACGCAACGGACCAACGCTGTTGTCACGGTTGCCCAGAGACGGACACTATGCAGTTGCAGTGAGGTGCTATCAACCTGCATCTTTTTCTGGTGGTCCTTAGAAGCAAAACCTCTCGCAAAGATACATACGTGAGAGGGAAGACGCAAATCCAAGGCTGAATAATGTTAGTGATGATGAAAAAGACAATTTTAAAAAAATGTGTCCATCGTGGCGCAGTGTGAGTCAAGACAGAATGGATCAGGAGAGGAACTGCAGACCAGTTAGAGCCTAAAGAACCAGAAATCAGAGTCTCTTTATTCTCAATCATCTCCTGAGGCTGATATGGTACAGAAAATTTAGGTCTGATAAAGTTTCTCATTTCTTATTGTGTTTCTTATTATTATTGTCTTATTTGCTTAGTTAATGTATAATAATATGAGCCAAAATAGTATAAATGGTCATTTGAAGAACAAATCGTACAAATAGATTAACAGTAAATGCATGAATATTTCCTACTTTAAAAGATTTGTTAGTGCTTTCTGTACGTTTTATTTTGAAATGTTGATATATTTTATGAATTCATTGTTCAGTGGTCATTTATGTGCCAGACACAGACCTGCTGCCCAGGGGAGGTTCTACATGGGGGCCAACGGCGTACCAAAGAAGTTATACTAAATAAATTGTTGGGGTCTGTGTTTTTTCCGTTCGTCTTGTGTGGTTTTTGTGCTGTCTTTAAGTTTATTTTTATGTTGGGTGACGCCTGCTGCTTCCAGTAGCATCCACAAGATGCCGCCAGTGACGCCACTCCTGTGGAGTGCTGGGTCGCTACCTAGCTCACCTGCGGCTGATCAAGAGGATGATTACTGGGCTTCTTAAGCAGCAGTCAGATGTCTCCTCCCCGCCTGAGTGTTAACTACCACTGGTAACAGCGTTCGGAGCTAGGCCCTCTTGTTGATCTCCTCGTTACTGACTCTTCGTTGTCCTCCCTTCCAGATCGTCCCTGTGCCTCCTGCGTGTGCCGTCTGCCCCAGGAGCTCTGTGAGTCTGCTTCCCCGTCGTCTATCTGGATCTCCCTGTGTCTCCTCGCGACGCTGCCGTCAGACGCCACAGTACCTACCTGCCGGTATCCGGATCCATCTGGTGCTGTTGCCCTCCGGCCCCGTCGTGCTGTCGCTCTGTTCTCTACTGAACAGAGCGACAGGAGACGACCGGTGGCTGATCCAGTCCGTGTTTTCCACCTCCCCTCCCCGATCACTCATTAAATACATTTACTGTTCTTTATTCCACTGAGTCGTGTTCTGCATGTGGGTTAGATCCCTTAACTCCACCATGACAGAACACTCAGGCCAGACAGATAACCCAGCAGACGCGATCAGGCGAGCAGTATCCGAACAACGCTCTCAGATCCAGTCTCATGACGAGGCTTTGAGAAGGCTGGCAGCCGCGCAGACCGAAACGTCTCAGCAGCTAGCTGAGATACTGAGCTTCCTGAAGGGCTCTACCCCGCAGGCTCCAGCTTCGCCTCCGCCTGCAACTCCGGTTCAGTCATCCAGTTCCACGTTTTCCAAGGTCAGTCCTTCCACACCAGAGAAGTTTTCGGGAGACAGTAACCAGGTAAAAGGTTTCATTCTCCAATGTTCGATCATATTCAACCATTCAGCACATAGTTTCCCCACAGATGACTCAAGGGTGGCTTATGTTTTGTCTTTGTTGACGGGCAGAGCCCTTGAGTGGGCCGAAGCCCGATTTCCCAACCCCCTCGAGTATGGCTGTACTTTTTCAGAATTTCTGAAGGAGTTTAGATTAGTTTTCAGTCAAGAGACTGACAAAACCTCCATCTCCCGAGACCTTTATGAATTAAAGCAAGGAAAGAGGAGTGTTTGGGACTTTGCTATAGAGTTCCGCATTAAAGCGGCTTCCTCGGGTTGGAACTCGGTCGCGTTAAAGAGCGCATTTTTACATGCTCTGGATGAACAGCTAAAGGACCAATTAACCACCCTGGAAGACCCCGCAACCCTGGAGGAGTTGATCAGTCTAGCTATCCGGTTAGATAACCGGTTACGCTCTAGAGCTAAGCAGAAGGCTCGTCGGACAGAGACGCCTCGAGTCCCTGTGTCTAACTCTTCTGATCTCCCCGTAGCTGAAGAACCGGAACCCATGCAGCTCGGGCATACTCGCCTAACACCCGAGGAGAGACAGAAGAGGATGCGTTCTAGGCTCTGTCTGTACTGTGGTGAGCCTAACCACGTCATCGCCACCTGCCCTCTACGTTTAAACAGGCAGCCCCGGCAGTTATGAGGGGGAAACTGCCGGAGCCACAGACCACCCCCAGGGCCCGTCTCCTGTTCCCAGTCACACTGTTCAAAGACAACGAACCATTCACTTTTGCTGCGCTTATTGATTCTGGATGTGAGAAGAATCTTATAAGTTCTGAGACAGTTGCCCAGTTGTCTCTTATTACCGAGCGTCTCTCGGTTCCCCTTCGAGTCTCCGCCCTGGACGGGGAGGCGCTGCCCAGGATCACCCATCGCACCAAGCCTCTTCGCCTCCTAATATCAGGTAACCATTCAGAAGACCTAGTTTTTTCTGTTTTTCCCGCAACCAGCTCCTCCATTGTTCTGGGTTTTGACTGGCTAGTCAAACACAATCCACACATCAACTGGAGGGAAGCCACCATCGAATCATGGTCCCCTCTGTGTCACTCCACCTGTCTCCATGCCGCGGTACCAGCCGGAAGTTCCGCCTCCATGGCCCCGGACGAACCACAATCAGACCTGTCTGATGTCCCCAGTGAGTACCATGATCTGGCTGTCGTGTTTAGCAAAGACAGGGCCTTGTCGTTACCTCCCCACAGACCATACGACTGTGCTATCGACCTGCTTCCCGGTGCACCCTTGCCGAACAGCCGCCTCTATAACATCTCCAGAACTGAACGGCAGACTATGGAGGATTATATAAACCACTCGCTGAGGGCAGGTATTATCCGGACCTCATCCTCCCCCCTAGGGGCTGGGTTCTTTTTTGTTGGGAAGAAGGATGGCTCCCTTCGGCCGTGTATTGATTATAGAGGTCTCAATCTGATAACGGTTAAGAACAAGTACCCGTTGCCCCTGTTGTCATCCGCCTTTGAACCCGTTCAGGAGGCCACGTTCTTTACCAAATTAGACCTCCGCAATGCTTATCACCTTCTCCGCATTAGAGAGGGTGACGAGTGGAAAACTGCCTTCAAGACACCCATGGGTCACTTTGAGTATTTGGTTATGCCCTTTGGTTTATGTAACGCCCCAGCCTTTTTCCAAGGTCTGATCAACGACGTCCTCAGAGATTTCATCAACGTCTTTGTGTTTGTTTATTTAGATGATATCCTGATTTATTCTAGATCCCTGGCAGAGCACCAGAGACACGTCCGTCTTGTCCTCCAGCGATTACTGGAAAATAAGCTCTACGTCAAAGTTGAGAAGTGCGAGTTTCACCGCAAGACAGTCACGTTTCTAGGTTACGTCCTGGAGAAGGGACAAGTCAAGGCGTCGGAGGATAAGATCAAGGCGGTGTTGGATTGGCCCAAGCCTGAAACTCGTAAACAGCTCCAGCGCTTCCTAGGGTTTGCCAATTTTTACCGTAGGTTCATCCGAAACTACAGTCAGACTGCCTCCCCTCTCACAGCTCTCACCTCGACCAAGACGGCTTTTTCCTGGACAGCCGAAGCTGAGGCAGCGTTTGTGAGATTGAAGTCTCTGTTTTCCCAGGCACCCATCCTCATCCAACCGGACCCCAGTAAACAGTTTGTGTTGGAGGTGGACGCTTCCGACACGGGGGTTGGAGCAGTCCTCTCCCAAAAGTCTGACAAGGACCAAAAACTCCATCCATGTGCTTTCTTTTCCCGCAGACTCACGCCAGCCGAACGTAATTATGATGTGGGAGACAGGGAGTTGCTGGCAATTAAGTTGGCTTTGGAGGAGTGGAGACACTGGTTGGAGGGAGCGGAACACCCTATAGTGGCTTGGACGGACCACAAGAACCTGTCATACATCCAGTCTGCTAAGAGATCTAATCCTCGCCAGTCTCGGTGGTCCTTGTGGTTCTCTCAGTTTAACCTGTCTATTTCCTACCGTCCAGGTTCCAAGAACGTCAAGCCTGACGCCTTGTCCAGACTCTATACCCCAGACGACACAGAGGAGACCCCGACACCTATACTCCCCCCTAGTTGCACGGTGGGGGTGGTTACTTGGGAGATTGAGGACATCATCCGTCAGGCCCATCGTAACGATCCGCCCCCAGAGTCATGCCCACCAGGTAAATTGTACGTACCGACGTCCGTTCGGTCACGGTTCCTGCAGTGGATCCATGCATCCAAGTTCTCCGCTCACCCAGGCATAGGCCGCACTGTTGGGTTGATAAATCAGAGATTCTGGTGGGCCTCGGTACATAAGGATGTAAGGGATTTTGTCTCAGCCTGTCAGTCTTGTGCTAGGAATAAGTCCTCCAGTCACCCTCCAGCGGGCCTCCTTCAGCCTCTACCTACCCCCAAGTGACCGTGGGCACACATCGCTGTGGATTTTGTGACAGGCCTACCCACCTCGAAAGGTATTACAACCATTTTCACCATCATTGACTGTTTCTCTAAGGCCTGCCATCTCATCCCGCTTCGCAAACTTCCCACAGCTAACCAAACTGCACTGTTATTGGTCAAACATGTTTTCAAGTTGCACGGCATTCCCCAGGAGATTCTCTCTGACCGTGGTCCCCAGTTTATCTCCCAGGTTTGGCGGCAGTTCTGCTCAGCTCTGGGTGCCAAGGTTTCCCTGTCCTCCGGATATCATCCCCAGACTAATGGGCAGACTGAGAGGATGAATCAGGAGCTGGAAGCCACCCTTCGTTGCCTCACATCCTCCAGCCCTGAGGACTGGGCCCAGTACTTACCGGGGGTAGAGTATGCGCACAATAGCCATGTTTCTGCGGCCACCGGGTTCTCCCCCTTCGAGGTCTCCCTAGGCTACCAACCACCTCTCCTGCCTGCCGATGAGAAGGATAACTCCGTCACCTCTGTGCAGCATCACATCCGCCGCAGCAAGAGGATTTGGTCGGATGCTATCACGGCCCTCAATAACACAGCCGAGCAGAATAAACGGTTGGCGGACCGGAGAAGGACTCCTGCCCCGAAGTACTCCATCGGCCAGAAGGTATGGTTGTCCACCCGTGATATCCCACTCAAGGGGATGTCTAAGAAGCTATCTCCCAAGTTTGTTGGCCCGTTTGAAGTGGTTGCTGTCATCAGCCCCTCGGCTGTGCGCCTCCGTCTTCCCCCGGCTATGCACATCCACTCGACATTCCATGTGTCTCAGATCAAGCCCATGTTAGCCAGTGAACTGTGCCCTCCGGCCGAACCCCCTCCACCCGCCCGGGACATTGACGGCCATCCTGCGTTTTCCGTCCGCCGGATCGTGGCTGCCCGTCGACGGGGTCGTGGCCAGAAGCAAGATTCAGAGCGCCATTAGTCAGATGGTTTCCAATACACAACAGCAGACTGAAAGCGGTATAAATGCTCGAAGCCAGAAGCAGAAGACAAGACATTTTGGATTCTGAGACGATGAAATGAGATGATGAAAATGTAATATGTGATTCCGCAGATGTGCATTAAATGTCTTCCTGGTTGTCAGTGAGCCGGAGAGAATGGAGTTTTGTGTATCGTCTCTTAATTCATGAGTTTAGCACCTTTGAATTCCTCCATAGTACCTCGTCGACTGGGAGGGCTACGGTCCGGAAGAAAGCTCCTGGGTTTCCGGATCGTTCATTTTGGACCCTACACTGGTTCGAGATTTTAGGGACTCCCAGGCTTTGTCTTCTGGTCGGCCACCAGGTGGCGTCCGTTGAGGGGGGGGGTACTGTTAGGGTCTGTGTTTTTTCCGTTCGTCTTGTGTGGTTTTTGTGCTGTCTTTAAGTTTATTTTTATGTTGGGTGACGCCTGCTGCTTCCAGTAGCATCCACAAGATGCCGCCAGTGACGCCACTCCTGTGGAGTGCTGGGTCGCTACCTTCCTCACCTGCGGCTGATCAAGAGGATGATTACTGGGCTTCTTAAGCAGCAGTCAGATGTCTCCTCCCCGCCTGAGTGTTAACTACCACTGGTAACACAGCGTTCGGAGCTAGGCCCTCTTGTTGGTCTCCTCGTTACTGACTCTTCGTTGTCCTCCCTTCCAGATCATCCCTGTGCCTCCTGCGTGTGCCGTCTGCCCCAGGAGCTCTGTGAGTCTGCTTCCCCGTCGTCTATCTGGATCTCCCTGTGTCTCCTCGCGACGCTGCCGTCAGACGCCACAGTACCTACCTGCCGGAATCCGGATCCATCTGGTGCTGTTGCCCTCCGGACCAGTCGTGCTGTCGCTCTGTTCTCTACTGAACCTACCACCAGGAGACGACCGGTGGCTGATCCAGTCCGTGTTTTCCACCTCCCCTCCCCGATCACTCATTAAATACATTTACTGTTCTTTATTCCACTGAGTCGTGTTCTGCATGTGGGTTAGATCCCTTAACTCCACCATGACATAAATGTCTTGTGTTAATACTAAGTGGTGGATTTTTTTTTTAACCTTCACAATTTTACTTTAACAATTAATTAAAAATTTTAGTGCTGCACTTTTAGCTGCTGTATAGGATCACACTTTCCATCTGCCAGGGATCTGCAATCTAGATCTCTGGAGACACAAGTGGGTCTTCGGCTCACTTAATATATCCAATAATAAAATATTACTCTGTTTTTGTTTGTTTTTTTCCCATTCTTTTTCAAGTGTCGCCATGGGAAAACACTGACCATCCTGGCCCCTGTGGAACATTTGGTCTAGAACCTGCCTCCAAACCTAACTAGTTATTTGTATATTTGTTTTAGTACTCTGTAAAATACCAGATTGTTGACATAACTTTCATACTTTTGGCTGCCTGAAGATGATGATCAGTTACTCAGTACTTGAGTGGTTTACTAAATACTTTTTACACTTGCTTAATTAAACGTACTTAAGGTATACTACTCTGATTGCAGTACAATTTTGGGGTACTCTAACCAACCTCTATGCATAGATGATTGTTCTATGATTACTTTTTAAAGACAAAAAAACACCGCCATAAAATGTCTACCACTGCAGGGGACGCCCACCACATAAAAGTAGGACGACACGCTGTGGTGGGCGTCCCTTGATTTCTGAAAGGTGGCAACCCTAGCTGCTATTGTACCAACCTTCCAGACCCCTCAGGTTTTCTGGTTCTGGTCTGCTCTGCATCCCCAGAACCAGAATCAAACGAGAAGAAGCAGCATTCAGCTTCTATGCAGGTCCGTGTATTTTTAGGCAATTCGTTTTTTTGTTTGAAATGAAAAATGAGAAAACAAAAATAGACTAATTTTTCCATTTATCAAACCAAAATCGGAAATCGGATTTGTGGACCGGGTCTGTGTATTTTCTGAGAGTTTCTTTTGTTTGAAATGGAAAATTAAAAAACAGAAATAGACTCTTTTTTTTCATTTTCTGTTTAGAAAACCAAACTCGGAAATAAGATTTTTGGCTCGTTATCCGATTTTCCATTTAGTTCACAAAATGAAACTGGAAAAAAACGGATAACGAGCTGAAAATACACAGACCGAGCAGTTATCCGATTTTGGTTTAATAAACGAAAAAATGAGTCTATTTCCGTTTTTTCATTTCAAACAAAAAAACCAACTTCCTGAAAATACAGACCTTCATGCCTCACGCACACTGCATCTTCTCAATGTAGACTATCACTTCCATTTTACTGTTGCATGTACTGCTACTTAGTGAGGGTTCTGGAACCAGTCTCCTTGAGAGGGGCTGGACGTACTTCCACTCTGGAGTTGCCCACGGTGAGAGGCGCCGGGCTGGAGTGGGCATACTTGTTGCCCCCCATTTGGGCGCCTGTACGTTGGGGTTCACCCCGGTGAACGAGAGGGTAGCCTCCCTCCGCCTACGGGTGGGGGGACGGGTTCTGACTGTTTGTGCTTACGGGCCAAACGGCAGTTCAGATTACCCACCCTTCTTGGAGTCCTTAGAGGGGGTACTGGAGAGTGCCCCTCCTGGGGACTCCCTTGTTCTACTGGGAGACTTCAACGCTCACGTGGGCAATAACAGTGAGACCTGGAGAGGCGTGGTTGGGAGGAACAGCCCCCCTGATCTGAACCCAAGCGGTGTTCTATTGTTGGACTTCTGTGCTTGTCACGGATTGTCCATCACAAACACCATGTTCAGGCATAAGGGCGTCCATATGTGCACTTGGCACCAGGACGCCCTAGGCCGCAGTTCGATGATTGACTTTGTCATCCTCTCATCGGATTTGCGGCCGTATGTCTTGGACACTCGGGTGAAGAGAGGTGCGGAGCTGTCCACTGACCACTACCTGGTGACGAGTTGGCTCCGGTGGTGGGGGAGGAAGCTGGTCAGACCTGGCAGGCCCAAACATGTAGTGAGGGTCTGCTGGGAACGTCTGGCGGAGTCCCCTGTGAGACGGAGCTTCAACTCTCATCTCCGACAGAACTTCGAACACGTTCCGGGGGAGGTGGGGGACATTGAGACTGAGTGGACCATGTTCCGTACCTCCATTGCCGAGGCGGCTTATCAGAGCTGCGGCCGCAAGGTTGTTGGTGCATGTCGCGGCGGCAACCCTCAAACCCGTTGGTGGACACCTTCGGTGAGGGATGCTGTCAAGCTGAAGAAGGAGTCCTATCGGCCCTTTTTGGGCTGTGGGACTCCAGAAGCAGCTGATGGGTACCGGCGGGCGAAACGGCATGCGGCTCGGGTTGTCGCTGAGGCAAGAACTCGGGCGTGGGAGGAGTTTGGAGAGGCCATGGAGACAGACTTCCGTACGGCTTCGAGGCTATTCTGGTCCACCATCCGGCGTCTCAGGAGGGGGAAGCAGTGCAGCACCAACACTGTTTATAGTGGGGATGGTGCGCTGCTGACCTCAACTCGGGACGTTGTGGGCCGGTGGGCGGAATACTTCGAAGACCTCCTCAATCCCTCCAACATGCCTTCTGTTGAGGAAGCTGAGCATGGGGACTATGGGTTGGGCTCTCCAATCTCTGGGGACGAGGTCGCCGAGGTGGTCAAAAAGCTCCTCGGTGGCAGGGCCCCGGGGGTGGATGAGATCCGCCCGGAGTTCCTTAAGGCTCTGGATGTTGCGGGGTTGTATTGGCTAATGCGACTCTGCAATATTGCATGGACATCGGGGGCAGTTCCCCTGGACTGGCAGACTGGGGTGGCCGGAGGGTGTGCTCCAATTACAGGGGGATCACACTCTTAAGCCTCCCTGGTAAGGTCTATTCAGGGGTCCTGGAGAGGAGGGTCCGTTGGATAGTCGAACCTCGGATTCAGGAAGAGCAGTGTGGTTTTCGTTCTGGTCGTGGAAACACTGGACCAGCTCTACACCCTCAGCAGGGTCCTGGAGGGTGCATGGGAGTTCGCCCAACCAGTCTACATGTGTTTTGTGGACTTGGAGAAGGCGTTCGACCGTGTCCCTCGGGGGGCCTTGTGGGGGGTTCTCCGGGAGTATGGGGTACGGGGCCCTTTGATACGGGCTGTCAGGTCCCTGTATGACCGGTGTCAGAGTCTGGTCCGCATTGCCGGCAGTAAGTCGGCCTCGTTTCCGGTGAGAGTTGGACTCCGCCAAGGCTGCCCTTTGTCACCGATTCTGTTCATTACTTTTATGGACAGAATTTCTAGGCGCAGCCAAGGTGTTGAGGGGATCCGTTTTGGTGGCCTTAGGATCGCATCTCTGGTTTTTGCGGATGATGTGGTCCTGTTGGCTTCATCGGAACGTGATCTGCAGCTCTCACTGGAGCGGTTCGCAGCCGAGTGTGAAGCGGCCAGGATGAGGCTCAGTGCCTCCAAATCAGAGGCCATGGTCTTGAGCCGGAAAAGGGTAGAGTGCCTTCTCCGGGTCAGGGGGGGTCGTCCTGCCTCAAGTGGAGGAGTTTAAGTATCTGGGGATCTTGTTCACGAATGAGGGAAGAAGGGAGCGGGAGATCGACAGGCGGATTGGGGCAGCGTCTACTGTGAAGCGGGTGCTGTACCGGTCCGTCGTGGTGAAGAGAGAGCTGAGCCAAAAAGCGAAGTTCTCGATTTACTGGTCGATCTACGTTCCCACCCTCATCTATGGTCATGAGCTTTGGGTCATGACCGAAAGAACGAGATCACGGGTACAAGCGGCCGAAATGGGTTTCCTCCGCAGGGTGGCTGGGCTCTCCGTTAGAGATGGGGTGAGAAGCTCGGTCATCCGGGAGGGACTCAGAGTAGAGCCGCTGCTCCTCCATGTCGAGAGGAGCCAGTTGAGGTGGCTCGGGCATCTGGTAAGGATGCCTCCTGTACCTCCCTGGTGAGGTGTTCCGGGCATGTCCCACCGGGAGGAGGCCTCGGGGAAGACCCAGGACACGCTGGAGGGATTACGTCTCTCGGCTGGCCTGGGAATGCCTTGGGATTCCCCCGGTGGAGCTGGAAGAAGTGGCTGGGGAGAGGGAAGTCTGGGCCTCCCTTCTGAAGCTGCTGCCCCTGCGACACGACCCCGGATAAGCGGAAGAAAATGGATGGATGAATGGATGGATGTACTGCTACAGTAAATGATCTGATATTTTAGGTTAAAGTAATGCGAGTCTTCTAGCAGAGCTATCATTTAGCGTTAACTTGCGCTAAAGGACATTGTCATCATCAGCAGATTTGTGTTGAACAGTAGGACCACCTTCCTTCAGTCCACGTTTTTTGGTAAATCCATCCTGCCTGGACTGTTGGTAGTTTTCAACAGTATTTTTCTTAAGCTTATCTGTGCTAACTATAATTTTATTTTGGAAATATTGCAGTGACATTGCAAACAAAAATAAAATTAAACTCTGTTCTTCATCACTGGGAGAAAATGCACTGACACATGCTCTTACAACAAAACACTTTACTTTTCCAGCAGCCATTTTACAGTGATAGTTTGTAGTGAAGTAGGTGGAGCTCCAAGTTGCAAGTTGAGGGCTTGGACTTGGCTTTTTGTTTCTCCGTAAAAAATTACGACACAGCAATTTAGAGGTCTTTGAAACAGTTTTGCAGACACCAGCAGAACATTTACTTATTCCCAAAAAATGGTTGGTTGTTTCATTTTTGCTCTTGGACTGTTTCTGTACTATCACTTGGTAATACAGAAACATGCAAAAAGTGAATTTTGCATAACAGTGAACCTTTAAATCTCAGATTCTGTATATTGTGTCTCTTACTTAGCAACTAACATCAAAACTTGTCTTTATGTATGTGGCATAAAGTATAAATATTCATTACAGGTAATGCAAGTTTCCTTTGTCCCGCTACATTATTTAGTTGTGAGGCGTGAACGCTGCAGCTATCGAGGGGCCCGACATCGTCGTAGTGGACTCCACCTTCGAGATGCAACAGGCAGGAGTTTGGTAAGGGTCGGGATGGCTCCGCGGATTCAGCGCCTCCCCCCGATGGAACTGTCCCTTCCCCCTCTGGTTCAGCCGAGCCAAAGTAACCAACCGTTCATGAGCCCAGAGGAGTTCATCTCCCGAATCATGGAGGCAGAGCCCCCTGAGATCTACCTCATGGAGGACCTGAAGAAGCCCTTCACTCAGGCCAGCATGATGATGTCGCTTACCAACCTGGCGGACAAGGAGCTGGTACTCATGATCAGCTGGGCCAAAAAGATTCCTGGTGAGATGGATCAAATCTCTTGAGATTGTTTACTACTGCTCGTCTTTAGCTGGATAGAGACTTAAAGGTTTCTAGGTGAAAAATCCTGACTTTATCATTTCACTTCTAACATGGAAGCAAATGAAACATTAAAATACTTGGCTTCTTTACCTTGGAGGCTTCCTTTCCCTTTTTCTTGATCTTTCCATCAAGTTGGCTTTTAGTCCAGATTCCTTCACATTTGTATCTTTTTTCTGTTCTGCTTTCATCAAACAAAGAGACTGACACTATTGCCCGGTCTTCTTTGTAAAACAGCCATAGCTCTGTCTGATTGAAGGTAGAGCTTCTATTTTCATAGAAGCTCGAATGTGGCCACAGTTAAAATATTAGTTCAATAACAGGATGTCCTCCCTCTTTGTGATGATTGTATATTTGTAGATGATTAATAATCTTTGAACTATACCATTTTAACCTATAGCTGACCTGGCTGAATTATACTGCTGAAAATTTTGAACAAGATTTAAATACTCAGTACTCTCTCCACAATACTACTTTCAAAGTAATTCACAGGAGTAAATAAAAACCTATCACCTTGCTGCCATGGCCTCTAACTGAGCTTATGTTTTACCCATGCCATTTGTTTTTACCCTGCTGTGGTGGAAACATAATGGCTAAGGTAGACTAAGAAAACAATCCTAGTTGATGAATAAAGTTGGGAAGCTTGTCCAAAAATGCCAACAAATATCACTCAAACCATGAAACCACCACCAGTCATTGATACAAGACAGGATCTAGGTTTTTGTCTTGTTTAAAGGGGGAGTCTTGTGTGTTTTCCAACCACATAGAAAATCATTTCATAGCACAATCAAGTAATGCTGTTACCTTCAGTAACAAATATGACTTAAAAAAAATTTAACATCTTAAAATTGGGTCTCTGTCTCTTTAAGCAGCTCCTCTTCTTTCCAGCACTCCGGGTTCAGGAATTCATCACAACATGCTTCTCTGTTTAACCTTTAACAACATTTTTACCAGCGGTGCTCTAAGAAGTAGCTCCTATCAGGGGCCCGGTAAAGGGGTGAAAAGTGTTGACGATTCTAGGGGCCATGACCAGCAGGGGACCCTCCACAATTTAATTATTTCTATTTTGTTCATAGACATAAAATAAAAAAATCGGGGTCCTGTCAAATACAAAATTAATCATATTGTATTTTCAAAGATTGTTTTTAGCAGCAAAAATTTTATGTTGCCCCTCCCAGACCAAAAAACACACATCTGTTTTTGCCCTGGATCTGCATGAAATGGTTAGTTCCTGCTTGGAGCACTTGACTGACGTATACAGCTACAGTCAGTAGAAGCTGCAGCTGAATACAGCAGCGACTGTGGCAGTTACTATGCTGCTAAGAAAAGTTATAAAATCAGGTTTTAAAAAACAAAATAGAGAGAGACAAAGAGGGAGAAAGAAAGAGAGAGATATGCAAGAGTGTTAATTTATAACCCAGTTTTTCTCCAAGAGAGGTGGGTAGACTGTGTTAGATTATCAACCATTTAGCATAATTAGCTTAGCTACAGACTACTGTTTGCCTCCATTTCACTAGTATTTAATGAATTAAGGAAAGAAATTTTCAACATATTAATATATTTAACTTGTACCTTTTACCACGTCCCTCCTGACCTGTCCTCTCCTGAGGGAAATTAAAGCTGCAGTATGTAACTTTTACATAAATTTTTTTTTCTATTTCTTTAAAACGGTCATTATGTTGTGACAGTATGGTATAGAGGTAAATCTGTGAAAAATCTATTTCCTCTGCCTTCTCCCAGTGCTAGAAACAACCAGTCAGTGGCAGGAGAGTTTTAGTGCTGTCATTTATAATCTCATGGGGTGCTGCTCCTCCAACTCGATTTGTGCTGTGCTGCAACTAGCATAGCACAGAGCTGTGCAGATTCAAACTGTGAATGCTCAGTTTAGTTAGCATAGCTACCAATGACGGCAGATAAACAGTTTCTTGTAATGATAAGTTGTTTCTCCACCATTAGCACATTTAGCAGTGAGTGAATGAGGCTAATTGACAGTGCTAAGAGCATCCTACTAGTTCTGATTAATTGTTTTGGTCAGAATGGTGCATTACTTTAGAAGAAAATAGTAATTCAGGAAGGAGATGGAGGAGAGATTGTTTTCACAGATTATCTGTCTCACAACAAACTGCTACGACATCGTGACAGCTTTAATAAATATGGAGAAAACATATTTTTATCAAAGTTATGTACTGCAGCTTGAATAAAATGCCAACTACTAGCATTTTTGAGAAGTCTGCATTGCTTTATGTGTAGTTGCACACAGGGGTGAAAGTAGTTTTAAATTCTTGGGGGTACTATGACAAAAAAATAAAAAATAAAATATAATATATATATATATATATATATATACCCCTTTGGAGCTCTGACAGTGAGTCAACTGTCAGAGCTCCAAAGGGGTGCAATGAAAAGATTATTACCCAAGAAGTACAGCCAGATGCCCATACCTGAAGCACTCGAAACTGCCAAACAAAGGCTCCAAGCCTTGGCCAGCCGCCTAAAGAGATACACGAGAGAGAATGAAGCCAGGAGGATTAACCGGCTCTTCGCCACCCAACCAGCTAAAGTGTACTCTCAATGGCAGGGTAATAACAACAGAGCAGACCCACCCAGGCTGGAGACTGAACAATACTGGAAAGGCATATGGGAAAAGGCGTCCCACAACAGCAATGCACAGTGGCTAACCTCTCTACGAGAGGACCACAGCAACCTCCCTGAACAAGCCCCGGTAACCATCACTGTGGCAGATGTCCAAGACAGAGTCTCGGGTATGAAAAACTGGACAGCACCAGGACCTGACATGATCCATGCCTACTGGCTTAAGAAACTCACTGCCCTCCATGAGCGACTGGCAGCTCAACTGAACCAGCTGCTACAAAATGGGACTCACCCTGAATGGTTAACTGAAGGGCGCACAATCCTGATACAGAAGGACCCCTCAAAGGGTTCAGTCCCATCCAACTATCGGCCAATAACCTGTCTCTCTACAACATGGAAGCTCATGTCAGGCATCATAGCGGCTAAGATAAGCGGGCACATGGATAAATACATGAGCAAGGCACAGAAGGGCATAGGCATAAATAGCAGAGGAGCCAAACACCAACTCCTTGTAGACCACACCGAGACTGCAAAACCCGACACACCAACTTGTGTACCGCTTGGATTGATTACAAGAAAGCCTACGACTCAATGCCACACACTTGGATCATTGAATGCTTACAGATGTACAACATCAATAGGAATCTAAGAGCCTTCATTGCAAACTCGATGGGGCTGTGGAAAACCACCCTTGAAGCCAACTGCAAACCAACTGCACAAGTGTCCATCAAATGTGGCATATACCAAGGAGATGCTCTGTCCCCACTGCTGTTCTGCATAGGCCTGAACCCTCTCAGCCAAATCATCAACAAGACTGGCTACGGATACCGACTCAAGAATGGGGCCACAATCAGTCACCTCCTCTACATGGATGACATCAAGCTGTACGCCAAGAGCGAGCGAGACATCGACTCACTGATCCACACCACCAGGATCTACAGCACTGACATTGGGATGTCATTCGGACTAGAGAAGTGTGGTCGGATGGTTACAAAGAGAGGGAAGGTTGCCCACACAGAAGGGGTCTCAGTCCCAGGAGGAACAATAGCAGACATAGAGCACAGCTACAAGTACCTGGGAATACCACAAGCAAATGGCAACCTCGATGAGGTCACAAGGAAAGGAGCCACAGCCAAATACCTCCAACGAATAAGGCAAGTCCTGAGAAGCCAGCTCAATGGCAAGAACAAGATCCGTGCAATAAACAGCTATGCCTTACCAGTAATCAGATACCCTGCCGGAATAATTAGCTGGCCAATGGAAGAGATGAAGGCCACGGATGTTAAGACTAGGAAGCTACTAACCATGCATGGAGGATTCCACCCCAAATCCAGCACCCTGAGACTGTACACGAGCCGTAAGGAAGGAGGCAGAGGACTAGTGAGTGTGAGAGCCACTGTCCAGGATGAAACATCCAAGATCCATAAATACATCAAGGACAAAGCCTCAACGGACGATGTGCTCAGCGAATGTCTCAGGCAATGGGGAACAGAAGACAAGGTGCTGGAAGTACCATCATGGGAGGACAAGCCCCTACATGGGATGTACCACCGACAAATAACTGAAGTGGCTGATGTCAGGAAAACCTACCAATGGCTGGAGAAAGCTGGACTCAAGGACAGCACAGAGGCTCTCATCCTGGCCGCCCAGGAACAGGCCCTAAACACCAGAGCAATAGAGGCTCAGATCTACCACACCAGACAAGACCCAAGGTGTAGGTTGTGCAAGGAGGCCCCTGAGACAGTCCAGCACATAATAGCAGGGTGCAAGATGCTGGCAGGGAAAGCATACATGGAACGACATAACCAAGTGGCGGGCATAGTGTACAGGAACATCTGTGCAGAATATGGACTGGAAGCCCCGAGATCAAAGTGGGGAACACCCCCAAAGGTGGTGGAGAATGACCGAGCTAAGATCCTGTGGGACTTCAAGATCCAGACAGACAAGATGGTAATGGCGAACCAACCGGACATTGTGGTGGTGGATAAAGAACAGAGGAAAGCCGTTGTGGTGGATGTAGCAATACCAAGTGACTACAACATCAGGAAAAAGGAGCATGAGAAATTGGAGAAATACCAGGGCCTCAGGGAGGAACTGGAAAAGACCTGGAAGGTGAAGACCACAGTGGTGCCTGTGGTCATCGGGGCCCTCGGGGCAGTCACCCCCAAACTGGAGCAGTGGCTCAAACAGATCCCAGGAACAACGTCAGACATCTCAGTCCAGAAATGTGCAGTTCTAGGCACAGCCAAGATACTGCGCAGAACCCTCAAGCTCCCAGGCCTCTGGTAGAGGACCCGAGCTCAGAGGATGAAACAGACCACCCGCGGAGGGTGAGAAGGGAATTTTTTCCCTTCTCACCTGCTGGTTACTGCATATTTTCTGTTTGCCAAACCATTATCTGTAAACAGATAAAGATGAAAGATAGTTGTTGGTGAAAATCTGCTGAAGCAGACCAGCAGGTTATGAAGTGCTCATAACCTGCTGGTGGCCCAATGACCACTCCATGTTGAATGTCAACTACATCCACTTTCTTCATTCATATGCTCACTTTGAACTTCAGCTAGTGGTCTTAAAATCATCTGCCTGATTTCAACCATGTTATTGGTTATCAGAGATTGTATACAGTATCTGTATGTACAGTTGAGGCAAAAATGAATGAAAATGTTGAGGTTTTTCAAATACTTCTCAAGCACTGTTAAACAGATCCACCTTCTTCCACTTATCTGGGGTCTGGCTGCAGTAGGGAGGCCAGATTTCTTTCTTCCCAGCCACTTGGGCCAGCTCCTTTGGGGCCAGAGGCGCTTTTACAAACATCCTAGTTTTTATTTTGGATTTACTTTGCACACAGAAACCAAATGATTTCACAAAAGCTACCCAGGTCAAAATAATAACTGGCAATAAATAATTAACTTAATGTCACCTCAATAACTGACATTTTTATTGAAAAGTTCAAACCACTGCTTTGAAATCATGTGCTTTCACTTAGTTATGAACACAGTTTGTAATCAATCAATCTAAGGATCGTGATATACTTTATATACCCCATTGACTATGTTTGTACTACAAGCCTTAATATTAGGTTCTTATTTTTTGGGAAATTATTTATTTTTTTGCATTGTTGTTCACATTTATAAATACACACTCACCAGCCACTTTATTTGGTACACCTTGCTAGTACCGGGTTGGATCCCCTTTTGTTTTCAGAACTGCCTTAATTCTTGGTGGCGTAGAATCAATAAGGTACTGGAAAAATTCCTCAGAGAGTCTGGTCCACTTTGACATTATATCATCATGCAGTTGCTGCAGATTTGTGGCTGCACATCCATGATGCGAATCTCCCGTTCCACCACATCCCAAAGGTCCTCTATTGGATTGAGATCTGGTGACTCTGGAGGCCATTTAGTGAACTCATTGTCGTGTTCAAGAAACAAGTCCGAGATGATTCACACTTTTTGACATGACACATTATCCTGCTGGAAGTAACCATCAGAAGATGGTTACACTGTGGTCATAAAGGGATGGTTATGATCAGCAACAATAGTCAGGTAGGCTGTGGTGTCGACACAATGCTCAACTGGTATTTATAGGCCCAAAGTGTGCCAATAAACTATCCCCCAAACCATTGCACCACCACCAACCTGAACTGCCTGTAAGAGGCAGGATGGATCCATGGTGTCATGTTGTTGACGCCAAATTCTGATCCTACCATTCGAATGTCGCACCAGAATTCGACACTCATCAGACTAGACAACAATTTTCCAATCTACTATTGTCCAATTTTGGTGAGCTTGTGCGAATTGTAGGCTCAGTTTCCTGTTCTTGGCTGACAGAAGTGGCATCCAGTGGCTGCTTCTGCTGCTGTAGACCATCCACCTCAAAGTTTGACATGTTGTGTGTTCAGACATGCTCTTCTGTATACCTGGATTGTAATGAGTGGTTATTTGAGTTACTGTTGCCGTTCTATCAGCTCGAACCATTCTGGCCATTCTCCTCTGATCTTTGGCATCGATAAGGCATTTGTGCCCACAGAACTGCCGCTCACTGCATATTTTCACTTTTTTGGACCATTCTCTGTGAACCACAGAGATGGTTGTGCGTGAAAATCCCAGTAGATCAGCAGTTTCTGAAATATTCAGACCAGCCCGTTTGGTACCAACAACCATGCCACGTTCAAAGCCACTTAAATCACCTTCCTTCTGTCCTGATGCTTGGTTTTAACTGCAGCAAATCGTCTTGGCCATGGCTACATGCCTAAATGCATTGAGGTGCTGCCATGTGACTGACTGATTCAACAATTACATCAATGAGCAGTTGGACAGGTGTGCCTAATAAAGTGGCCGGTGAGTGTATGTGACTTGAACATGATTTGAACATGTGTGAACTGCAAACAAAAGCATGTGCACACAGTAATGTCACACATTGCAAGCATGCTCAGTGTTTGCTGAAATAAACATGGAAGCTAATGGTGGAGCATATCCTATGATTTTAAAGCTGTTGTCTGACTGGAGCCAGCACATTAACAGCTTAATCTGCATTATCATTCAGGGCCGTGCAGAGATCATTATAGGGGCAGGTGATAAAAAAAAAGGGCACATCTAACCGCATTCTAGGACAGAATATGAACAAAGCCACACAGCTTTCAGAGTTTAATAAACAATGATAAATGACAAAATTGTGAGATATACAATCATAGTTAAGAAAAATCTCTATATAATAATAATAATAATAATAATAATAATAATAATAATAATAATAATACATTTTATTTGTAGGCGCCTTTCTGGACACCCAAGGTCACCTTGACATAAAAACAAGCAAATTATAAAATACATACCGGTAATAAAAAAAACCCCATAAAAACACAAACAAGATTTATAAGACAATTATAAAGATAATTAAAGGCTATATGCTAGTTCAAACAAATGGGTTTTGAGTTTGGACTTAAAATATTGTAAAGACTCGATTTTACGGAGATCAGGTGGGAGTGAGTTCCAGAGTTTGGGAGCAGAGCGGCTGAATGCTCTGCTCCCCATAGTGATAAGACGAGCAGGAGGAACAGTGAGATGGACAGAAGAAGAGGACCTGAGAGAACGGGTGGGTGTGGCAATGTGAAGGAGGTCCGAGAGATATGAAGGTGTGAGGTTGTGAATTGCTTTAAAAGTTAGAAGTATTTTATAGTTTATACGATATGTGATTGAAAGCCAATGTAGCTGTTGTAAAATAGGTGTGATATGATGAATTAAAGGGGTCTGTGTAATGATACGAGCAGCTGAATTTTGAACCAATTGTAATTTATGCAGAGTTTTCTGTGGCAGACCAAAAAGTAGAGAATTACAATAGTCTAAACGAGATGTGACCAAACTGTGGACCAGAACAGCAGTGGATTGCGGGGTGAGAGAAGAACGGAGACAGTGAATATTTCGGAGATGAAAATAAGCTGACCGAGTGATATTATTGACATGGGAGGCAAAAGAAAGGGTGCCATCGAGGATGACACCCAGAATCTTAACCTGAGGGGAGGGAAAAATGGAGGAGTTATCAACTGAAATGGAGAAATTATCAAGTTTACTTAGTATTGAATTAGTACCAATTAAGAGAAGGTCAGTTTTACTGGAATTTAATTTGAGAAAGTTAAGAGTAAACCACTGTTTTATTTCAAGAAGACAGTCAGTGAGGGAGGAAAATGGAAGCATGGAACTAGATTTGGTTGAAACATAGAGTTGGGTGTCATCCGCGTAGCAGGGAAAGTGGATGTTATGTTTGCGAAAAATATTACCAAGGGGGAGGAGGTAAATGATAAACAACAAGGATCCCAGGACAGAGCCCTGAGGAGACAGGAACTGGGCGAGAGGAAAATGATTTTAACTGAACAAACTGAGAGCGGCCTGAGAGATATGAACGAAACCAGTTGAGAAGTGTATTTACAATGCCAAGAGAGGATAATCTGTCAATAAGGATGTTATGTGAAATTGTATCAAAAGCCGCAGTCAGATCAAGGAGGAGTATCGATAATAAACCAGAGTCAGCAGCAAGGAGATCATTCGTAATTTTAAGAAGCGCTGTTTCTGTACTGTGGAGTGGACGGAAGCAATGTTCCCTCTAAGCTGCGCGCCTGTGCAATCGCGCTCTGCTTGCACAGTCTCAGGTCACAAGAAAATCTATGCAGCGCATAAAATAAAATCCACCATAAACGTATTAATTAATATCTAATATTAGACCAAATCTAATATATTAAATTAGACCAATTCCGTACCATTTTTCAATGTAACGCAGTGAGTGACATATGTTCAGCCAATGATGCAATACGGTTTAATTATGCTATGCAGCCAATCATAGCGTTGATAGCTCTATGTGTCCTGCCCATACGCGCCGTGCAGGTTAGTGCGGCGGAGTTAAGAAACGCAACCCCTTATCATAGCGAAACGAACGGGCAGCGACACATCCGCCCACATAACATAACATACTACACATCTCAAGAACACCAACAAGATTTTTGTCTTTCATTTTAAGTGGGCCAAATCGCTTATATTAAAAGTAAACTAATTAAACAAAAATTGCTGCTGTGATTTGATTCTTTTAATAAGCCATGTAACTTGCTATGATTTTGAATGGGTGTGATGTGTGTGGTTACAGCGTGCACATCTGATGTTGCTCACAGTGGTCCTCAGTGTGCTCAGGGAGCTTTTGTGTATGCCTAGACACATGAAAAATTAGAGGGAACATTGGACGGAAGTCAGATTGGAATTGTTCATATAGATTATTGCTGGAAAGATGAGAATGGAATTGAGCGGCAACTGTCTTTTCTAGAATTTTTGAAATAAATGGAAGATTTGAGATAGGACGAAAATTATATAGAGCATAGAGAATATGCTCTATATAGAGATCTTATAAGATTTCTTAAACATACACGTGCAGAGGGGGGATCTTATTATAAGATCTCTATATAGATCTTATATAGATCTATATAAGATCTAAGTAATAAGTAAGATATTATTAGTAATATCTTACTAATAAGATATTTTATTAGTAATTTCATTCTGCAGGTCTATTTTGTTATAGGAAAGTATTGCAATATTAAAACCTGCAATTTAGCAAGATATGTAAATCAGAGCTAGACCACCAGACATATTTTGTCTACAGAATTACACTATTAAAAATATAAACAAATATAAACTAAAAGCAACCTTTTAGTGTACTGTAATTTATAAAAAAAGAGCTGCCTGTTTGCTACACTTGCAGTGGAGCTGAAGATGATCCATTCAGCTGCATCAAACTTTAATGTGGAACTGCAGAAGGAAAAAAAAGCAAAACTGAATTGTTAATGCATGTCACCATGAGAAAAGGCTACTGAGGTTTGCTTAAAAAAAACTTTTTAAAATTAAAATCAGACATTTTTGTCTCATGAAGTAAAAAAATTATTTGCAAAACAAACTTATTTGCGCATGTCAGAAATCTTTTCTTGCTATTCTAAGTTTTTGTTTGTGACTCAAAGTTTTGCTTGTGATTCTCACATGAAATGGGCAGAGCCTAAAATTGCAACAAAAGATTATTATTATGTGTGCAAATAATAGGTTGTTTGGAAAATAACTTTTTAAGTTCACGAGACAAAAATTAGTTAATTAAAACAAGTTTTTTAAACAAAACTTTTTGTTTAAAAAAAGAAATCATTGCAATTTCAAAAGTTTTGATTACAATTTTATTTTACTTAACTGAGGTTAGTTTTTTTTTCATTGAATAATTGGGAAAAAATGTAACTGCATACTCTGCGAACCAGACCCTGCGAACTTAAAGTTTGGGTTGAGTTTTTTCCCCTTCATTAATGACACATTTTTATTACATACATTATATCTATCATGGTAGTTCAGGGTGAGTTATTTTTAATTCTAAATGAATATTCTTGTTGGACTTTTATTTAAGTGCTATTTTCCTTCAAGATACATTTACCTAACGCTAGAATAAATGCAATGTACATTATGCAGCAAAGGGAATTAGAAGACATGTATCCATTATGGAGATGATAGCTTTTGGACAGGCGATGTGCTCTGTAAATAAGCGATACTGAAGAATGACTGCTATCATTAATGGTACTGGGAAGAAGCTTTTTAGTTATCTTCCTTTGCTAGCAAAGTCGTTAGCTATCAGCTAGCTAATAGCACAGCAACAACAGCTCAATGTCTGTATGATAAAAATACTGAATTGATAGATAAGAACAGTTTTTCCTCACCTGGCTGTCTCCTCCCGCCAAGTAGTTCTTCAGACAAAGGCAGATGCAGAGGCCTGTCAGTGTCTGTTGTATTTCATTACCTCTCTGCTTAAACCGCTACTCCGAGCTGAAGCAGAAACGATACGTTCAACGCTTTCCGTCATCTGACAAGTAGCAAGTCTACTCCACTTTATTCACCAAAAACGTTTTTGTTTTTTTTATTCACCAAAAACTGTTCTGTAATCTGGAACGTTTGCTACGTTGAGCTCCGCAGTTAGCCACCTTATTTCACTGCGCAAAAGGCAATTGCGTCATCGTCACAGGCTGTTGGTCAAAGGTAACAAGGTGACCGGAGGGCTTATTATGTTGTACAAAAAAACCCCAACAAAATAACAAATAATTTTAGTACATGTTATTATATGTCAGAAGAGGGCTTAGGAAATAATAATACCAAAAAAAATATATATAAATTTGAGCAAAAGGGCACTTGGGGGCAAGGAGCAAAAGGGGCAGGTGCTCAAGCCCTCCTAGCCCTCCCCTCTGCACGTGCCTGATTATCATTGTTGTTTTTCTTCCTGCTTGCACACATCAAGACACAGGTCACATCTGAAAAGATCAAGGGTCTCATGTATAAAAGAGTTCGCTGCTTTCACAGTAAAAAAATTGGCGCATGGACAAATTTAGAAAAGTGCGGCACACAAAAGAATTCAGATGTATAAAGCCCTGTGCATGCATATACCTGTACATATTTCCTTTATAAATCCCAATTATTGGAAAATAGAGGGCAGCTGCTGATCCGCCATGTTGCCACCCTTGAATATTCCTACATATGTAAATTAGCATAAATACCTCACATGAAGCAATAATTATGGCAACGGCCCTTGCTTGTAGCATTAAAAGTGCTTATCATAGTAATTCTTATATATTTTATTTCAAAGTTGCTTTCAAGGTGCCCAATGTTACCTCACAAAAAATAAATGAAAATAATAAATTTTATAGAAAAAAAAGAAAAGAAAGAGATCCAAGTGCAAATACTTGTTTGAACCGCATAACTTTCAGCTGTGATTCTTAACCCTTGTGCTTGCGAGGACTGAGGCAAGCATTTGCAGACTGCTGCAAATGATACAGGTTTTACGGGTGTGGGGTCTGTTGGATCCCATTTCTAAACACAAGGGTTAAATCAGCTGTGATTATACGCATGATTCCTCTATTTATGTGTATAAGTTGCACATGATAGAGAAATCATGTGCAACTTACACACATGATTCTGTCACTGCTGCTGCTGAGCTGTGACCACTCACACCTGATCGTCATCACCTGGATCCCAAGCTGCTGCCATATAAGGATGGATCTTCCCCCTGCACGGCGTCAGATTGTTGTGAAACCCTCAGTGGTAACACTTTCAGGCCTGCTGTGGTAACTTGAGCTAACTGCCCAGTAACTAACCTATCTGTCTCTTCCTTCTGCCTAGTTGCCTCTCCTGTCCCCGATCCTGACCCCCACCTCTGGTTTTGGACCTCCTGGCTTCGACCCCCTGTCTGTCTGACCCTGAGATCTGGAACCTGTTTTGACCTGGATTTGGACCCGCTGGCTCTGACTCCCCTGTCTGTCTGACCCCGAGATTTGAAATTTGGATTCCCTGGTTGGATGATCCTGGCCTGTCTGACCAAGAAATAGTTTATTTCCTAAATAAACACCAGTTTTTGTATTCACTGTTCAGTCCCTGCGTCCATCAGTTCCTGAACATGTCAGAACAATCTGACCAAGCAACATGGACCCGACTGAACAGGAACCCGCTGTAGCCCTGAGAGACTTCATAAGCCGACAAGGAGTTGTGCTGGGGCAAAGCGTTCATCGACTCTCTGGGCTAGAAGCAGCCAGCCAAACTCTCCAAACACTCTTTAATGCTCCATCAGGAAATCACCCAGTTGTCCTCACAGGTAGACAAACTAACCTCGATGCTTTCCCCCAGTCCAGGACCGTCGGGCGCTTCAGCTGCTGCTCCTGCTGCAGCTGCTCCCCCACTTGTCTCCTCACCTGCCGATCCTCCTGCTCTCCCCGCTCCGGTAAATTCTCGAGGTCCGTATGTTCATGATCCCCCTCCATTCTCAGGTGAAATGTCAAAATGCCGGGGTTTTCTGTTACAATGTCGGATGGTATTTAATCAGCAACCCATGGCTTTTGCCTCCGATTTATCCAAGATATATTATGTCATGGGACTGCTGAGGGATCAGGCTTTAGCCTGGGCGTTAGCGTTTGACACAACTACACCGTTAACCTCCCTTACCTTTAAACAGTTTTCTGATCATGTTGGCGCAGTTTAAGCAGGCGCTTAGAGGCATCCCCAAGGCTCCCGTAGTGCAGCCGAGTTCTCGGTGGAGTTTCGCACACTGGCCGCTGACAATAAATGGAACGACGAGGCACTCAAAGGAGTGTTTTATCAAGCCTTAAATGACTCCTTAAAAGATGGCCTGTCCATTAGTGATGATGCCAAGGACCTGAACTCACTAATCACAATGTCAATCCTGAGTACCACAATCTAGCTGCCGTCTTCAGTAAGTCCCGAGCCCTCTCGCTCCCCCCTCACCGACCGTACGACTGTGCGATAGAGCTCCTGCCAGATGCTCCGCTGCCTAACAGTCGCTTGTTCAGCCTGTCCAAGCAGGAACATGAAGCCATCGAGACCTACATCGACGACTCTGTGGCAGCTGGTGTCATCCGCTGCTCATCATCCCCTCTGAGTGCCAGTTTTTTTTTTGTAGGCAAGAAAGATGGAACATTACGCCCATGCATCGACTATCGGGGGCTAAATAAAATCACAATTAGGAATAAATACCCTTTACCTCTGATATCCACGGCTTTTGAACTGCTGCAGGGGGCAACCATCTTCTCCAAATTGGATTTACAAAATGCCTATCATCTAGACAGGATACGTGAGGGAGATGAATCGAAGACAGCTTTTAAGACATCTATAGGCCATTTTGAATACTTAGTAATGCCTTTTGGCCTAACTAATGCCCCTGCTGTCTTCCAGGCCTTCGTTAATGATGTTCTGAGGGATTTCTTAAATCATTTTGTGTTCATTTATTTGGATGACATTCTTATCTTCTCACAGACCAAGGAGGAGCATATCATGTTCGTCAGGTTCTCCAGAGGCTGCTTGAGAACAAATTGTTTGTTAAAGCTGAAAAATGCAGTTTTCATCTTTTCACAGTTAACTTCCTGGGGTTTGTCATTGAGGATGGACAGATCAGAGCTGATCCTGCCAAGACCAAAGCAGTGGTGGAGTGGCCTGAACCCAGTACACGTAAGCAACACCAGCGTTTCCTGGGTTTTGCGAACTTCTATCGCAAGTTCATAAAGAACTACAGCGTAGTTGCCCAGCCACTAACTCGCCTCACTTCTATTAAGCAGCCCTTCTCATGGCCACCGGAAGCCGCAGTGGCATTTAAGGAACTTAAACAACTGTTTTCCTCCCCACCAGTCCTCATTCACCCGGATCCTGAGAAACAAATTTGTCGTGGAAGTGGATGCATCGGCCACTGGGGTAGGGGCGGTTCTGTCCCAGCATTCAGGCTCTGCACACAAGCTACTGCCTTGTGCTTTCTTTTCTAGGAGACTCAGCCCTCCGGAACTCAACTACAGTGTGGGGGACCGAGAACTACTAGCAGTTAAGCTGGCTCTGGAGGAGTGGCGTCACTGGCTGGAGGGGTCCACACAACCGTTTGTAGTCTGGACTGATCATAAAAACCTATCTTACATTCAGTCTGCAAGAAGGTGAACTCCACGCCATGCCAGATGGTCTTTGTTTTTTGTCCAAGATTCAACTTTGTCTTAACCTACAGACCTGGCTCCAAGAACTGCAAACCTGATGCGCTTTCTCGTCAGTTTGAACCTGAGGCTCGGGAAAAGGAACCAGAGTGTGTCTTACTGGCTTCATGTGTGGTGGCAACCCACCCCTGTGGACTGTCCTCCCAACCGCTTGTTTGTCCCAGAAAATGTTCGTTCTAAGGTTCTTCAGTGGATCCATGCTTCGAAGTTCGTCTGCCATCCTGGGGTCCATCGAACACTCACCTTATTGGAGAGTCATTTCTGGTGGTCATCTATGGCTCAAGACACCCGTCAATATGTTTCCTCCTGCACCATCTGTAATCGGGGTAAGTCCAGCAATAAACAACCCACTGGTTACTTGTGCCCTCTGCCTGTCCCAGGACGACCCTGGTCACACATTTCAATGGATTTTGTTACTGGGCTTCCCCCATCTGAAGGTAACTCTGTTATTTTAACCATTGTTGACCGGTTTTCTAAGTCAGCCCATTTTGTAGCTCTACCTAAGTTGCTGACTGCCATGGAAACGGCCAATCTCCTGGTGCACCATGTGGTCCGTTTACATGGCATCCCCTTGGACATTGTCACAGACCGGGGGCCCCAGTTCACATCCAAGGTTTGGCATGCCTTTTGTCGAGCTTTAGGAGCCACAGTGAGCCTTTCATCGGGTTTCCACCCACAAACCAATGGCCAGACCGAGAGGGTCAACCAGGAATTGGAGGCAGCCCTGCGCTGTATAGTCATTAACAATCCTGCCTCTTTTTCTCAGTTTCTACCTTGGGTAGTATACTCCCTGACCAGTACAGCCACAGGTATGTCCCCGTTTGAGGTGTCCTTGGGTTATCAGCCGCCTCTGTTTCTCTCTCAGGAAAAGGAACTCTCAGTACCATCTGTACAGCATCACCTTCGCCGGTGTCATCGCTTGTGGCAACGGACCCATGCAGCCCTCTCCCGAACTGCTGAACGCAATCGTCTCCTGGCCAATCGTCACAGGACCTCAGCTCCCAGTTACCAACCTGGTCAGGAGGTTTGGTTGTCCACAAGGAACATACCTCTGAAAACAGACTGTAGGAAACTCTCACCTCGTTTTATTGGCCCATTCACCATTACCAAGATTATCAATCCAGTGACTGTTCGCCTTGACCTTCCTCGAACCTTGAAGATCCACCCCTCGTTCCTCGTGTCCCAGATTAAACCTGTTGTCTCTAGTCGCCTTTGTCCCCCTGGCCCCCCTCCCCCTCCCCCTAGGATTGTTGATGGGGACCCTGTTTACAATGTTCGCCGTCTCCTGGATGTGCACCGACGGGGGCGTGGCCTGCAGTACCTGGTGGACTGGGAAGGGTATGGTCCTGAACAGCGGAGCTGGGTGGTGCGTTCTGCTATCCTGGACCCTCAGCTCGTCCGTGACTTCCACAGTCGTCGAGGAGACTGACGGCTGTCCTGAGGGGCGCCTTGAGGGGGGGGGGGGTTACCTGTCACAGCTCAAGATTGTTGTGAAACCCTCAGCGGTAACACTTTCAGGCCTGCTGTAGTAACTTGAGCTAACTGCCCAGTAACTAACCTGTCTGTCTCTTCCTTCTGCCTAGTTGCCTCTCCTGTCCCCGATCCTGACCCCCACCTCTGGTTTTGGACCTCCTGGCTTCGACCCCCTGTCTGTCTGACCCTGAGATCTGGAACCTGTTTTGACCTGGATTTGGACCCACTGGCTCTGACCCCCCTGTCTGTCTGACCCCGAGATCTGGAATTGCCTGACCCTGATTTGGATTCCCTGGTTGGATGACCCTGGCCTGTCTGACCAAGAAATAGTTTATTTCCTAAATAAACACCAGTTTTTGTATTCACTGTTCAGTCCCTGCGTCCATCAGTTCCTGAACGTGTCAGATTCCAAACTTCTACATTCCTAACTTACTGTAAAGGACTTTCTGTCACGAAATTGTAGTGTCAAATAAGACACTACAGTTGTCTTATTTAACAATAAGACAATTGTCTTATTGTCAATTGTCTTATTGTCAAATAAGACAATAAGCCATTTCTGTAAAGAAATGGCTCACACTTTGAAAATTCCTAGTGTAATCCATTATATTGCTTTCATGTGAATACCATTTGTTACCATTCTACATAAGCTGTGTCAGATTATCCTTTTTGAAAAGGATTTGATCCAGAATCAGAAATGCTCTGATGCAAATTTTACAGTTTTTCTCAAGTGTTTACTGGTACTTGAGACACAATGACCATAACATGTAAGCCCATCCCTGGAACTAATTCTGCTAAACTACAAGCACTATTCATGCTTTACAATGACAATGCAGTTCTAAAACACTTTTTTCTATACACATCACACAATTTTCAGCATTCAACATTAAGTTAATACTACTGTGCACACTGACTCGTCACATGGGCAAACACTTGTCACAAATGCATCTACCCCTTCTTCAAGCTATGGAAATGCATGAAAAGCTGATGCTTTCATTGCTGGGTTGGCCATGCTAGATTTCCCTGCTGCCAGGGAAAACATGATGGATGAGGATACTGCAACCATTCCAAAACAGAATAAATGAGGCAGCATAGTTTTTGTTTGGTTGGGATGTACAGTGTGTACATTGTTTTTTGTGTGAAAAATAAAATATATTTGTTACTGTGTATTTGTGTGTTCTGAGTATGAAAACAATATTTTAAAATATTTTACAACAGACGTGGGGAAGTGTTTTTCATTCATCATAGTATTTTAGATTGAGCACATCAGTGTCCAGCTGGTTCTTTAAAAAGTCTGTTTATATGAAGCTCTGTGTATGAATCTGAAAACAAAATACAATTTTAAGAAAAGACAACATTGTATGTTGTAGTTTCATTTTGCACTATTATTGAAATATTTTGCCCATTGTGTGTGTTTTTTTTTATTTGTGTGTAGGGTTCTGAAAGTTTGGGGCATACTTTCAGAAAATGTGTGTAAACAATCTAAAAAAAATTGATTATACAACATTTTTTCTAACCGTTACTGAAAACTGAAATACTGTATGTAATACAGAAAATACTATAAATGTAAACAGAGATAAAACTGGAATAAGAAAGTCAACATACTGGTAAAGAACAACATATTATTGGTTGCTGATTCCAACAAGCAGTCAAATATAAAGATATTTGGGATGTAAAGTGAAACAGGTGCTTTAGTGGCTACATAGGTAGCTTCTAATAGTCAGGATCAGGTGTTTTCTGTTTGGTTACCATTAAATAATGGAGCTTGGACTGCTTGAGTGACATCTGTGTTAACTGGCAGAAGGGTATGGGTAATGTGTCAAAGCAGTGAGAAATAGTTCATACATTTGGGAGAGTTTTCTTCTGCTCTGCTGAAGCAGTGATGATGACAAGTGGATTCCAGTTCCTTTAAGCAGGTTAAAGCAATTGAGAAAACTGTAATGTAAAACTTAAAATAAAACTAGGATGTTTTTCCAAAAATTAAAGCTGCATTAGAAAATTGTTGATCTTTTTAACAACACTTAGGGCATTTTTGAAAAATCTTACATTTTCTTGGGAGGATAACAATTTTGACCAACTGTATATTTTGAGTTGCTTTAGGTCATAACTGGTCTTTTATTTATTTATTTACTTTGCATGATTTTCCACAGGTTTTGTGGAGTTAAGTCTAGCAGACCAAATCCACCTGCTGAAGTGCTGCTGGCTGGAGATCCTGATGCTGGGTCTTATGTGGAGGTCTATGGATCATCCTGGGAAACTCATCTTCTCTCCAGATTTCAAACTCAGCAGGTCAGAGTCTGGTATCACAAGTACATGTAAGATCAGTCCTCCACGCAACTCTCTGTTTGATTTCTGCTTGAGCCACATTGCCTGCAAATACAATTTTTTCTATTGTACACATCTCATGACTTGTTTTGTTTCCTGTATATTGTATATACCAGCCATTAACACTGCAGACTAGAAACTAAGCTAGCCATAAGACATACATTTGCATGAAACATTAACAAAAAATAGATGGAGCATTTATTTTTCTATTTTTAAATGTCTGTTTGGGAAGAGATGTACTGGTGTAAAAGATGCAAAGGGACACATTTAAGCAACACGCTGTAAAACAGTGGTGCCCAAAGTCAGTCCTCGAGGGCCGGCATTCTGCATGTTTTAGTTTTCTCCCTGGTCTAGTAAGAACCTTTTCATCATGTCAATGTTCTTCTTAGGCCTTCTAATGAGCCATCATTTGATCTAGGTGTGTTAAACCAGGGAGAGAACTAAAACATGCAGGATGCCGGGCTTCAAGGATAAACTATAGGGCACCACTGCTGTAAAACATTGGAAGGTGGGCTTATTGCACTTACTTTCAAGAAAAGACTTTGGAGTTTGTGAAGTCTTGTCAGGAATGGTCCTTGTTTTCAGGTTTAGACTTTAAAACAAATTTAAAACAAATATAAGTGAGCAATTTGTTACCAACAAGCAGATAAAGGTAAAAAATAAATAGTTTACCTCTCTTTCTCAATCCGTTTAATACCAATTTTTTTCTTGCAAAATAAGTGCATGCATTCCAATCCTTGGACCTCCCTAACACATAATATTTATGAATTATTACATTTTATGTTGGTTATGTTAGTGAAAATACAGGTTTTATACTCGGCAACAATTGTTGCCAGTGGGAAAGAGCATAGTCTAAATTACACAAATCTAGCCTATTTACACATATAAAAAACTAAGAAAATTCACGACATGCATAACCTATTATAACAAAGAATTGTTACTGCAGATGTCATTGTCTCAATGTGCTGATAAAATTACCTCATTTAGTCATTTCATCAAGGAGGCAGAATCAGGTGAAAATGTCAGTATGAACAAATCTGCATCTGAGAGGACATTGTCTCTGTTCCACCAGACCAAGCACAAGACCTTTACCTTGTCCTAAACTAGTTTCAGTTTCATCATCTTGTTTTTGTCATTCAGTGCATACGCCAGACTTTGTGGAAAGGATCGGCTTTTGGGGTGGTGAAATGGTGGGGGGAGTTTCAACTGTGGAATGTAGAAGACATTATTTTGAGGTTCCTTCAGGTATAGAAGATCTAATACAGGGGTCCCCAAACTTTTTCCTGTGAGGGCCACATAACTTTCCCATTCTCTTGTGGGGGGCCGGAGTCAGTTCGTAACAGAAAAATGTGACGATTGCAGGAGTGCCTAAATGTAAAAATATTTTGTTTTCCAGAAAGCACAATCAAATAACTCTCTCTGGGTTCTTCACAGAAAAAATCCAGGAAGGATTATAATCCGTATTTTCCGAACTATGAGCCACACCGGACTATAAGCCACAACCCCAAAGTTTTTTGGTTTTTTTTAAACCAATAAACATACACATCTAAGCCTCAGATATCTCTGCCGGTTTTCCAAAAAGTTGCCAAGATTAGATTTAACAGAACTGATTACGGTAGTTTCCGAACAGTAACTGTAACAGCTGATCCTTCGTGTCTGCTACTAGCACGTGCTAAATCAGTGGCCCCAACCTGTTTATTACCGCGGACCGGTCAAGACTTGAAAATTTTGTTGCGCCCGGGGAAGAGGTGGTGGGGGGACGAACAGTCAGATAAGTCTTCTGCATGTTGGTGTTCCCACTAAATACTGAATATGCCCTGCTTGGGTTGTCTTGGCCCTTTTATCGCAGCCTGTGGGGTATTCCCTGACTTGGAACGAGAATACGACCTGCTGAATGTGACAGGTAGCTAATCAAAAAGCGCGGTGACGTAAGAACAGAGGGGAATCCCAAACAGCTGACATATCGCGCAACTGAGAGTCCGGTGGATATCAAAGATGATATGTGGAAATGTTTATTATTAAATCCATCCATCCATCCATCCATCCATTTTCTTACACCCTTGTCCCTCAGCAGTGGCGCAAAAAGTGGGTATGCAGGGTATGCAACGCATAGGGGCGCAGCACCAGAGGGGGCGCTAAAAACCCCGTCTGGAGGGGGGCGGCACGCCGATGATGTTTTCCCATACACTTCAGCGCGCCTTATGCTCCTTCACCTCGTGCTCGTAACGACGTAAATGTAGCGAGTTTTACCTTTCATGTATCGTCGCCTCAGGGGGTGAAGGAGGGGGGGGTGCCGATCTCTGTTTTCGCATCCACCTGAATAATGTGTAGTTGCGCCACTGTCCCTGAGTGGGGTCGGGAGGGGTGCTGGTGCCTATCTCCAGCTAGCGTACCAGGCGAGAGGCAGGGTGCACTATGAGGGGCCGTTTAGGACAAAATCTATGTTTTGTCTCTCACACACTACAAGAAACTCACGCACACTCCAAAACAACATCACGCACACTCAAAAAAACATCACGCACACTCAAAAAATACTCAAACTGCGTATACACACTACTAAAATGTCTCACACGCACACACATTTGATCTTTCTCGCACACATACACACTACTAACATGTCGCACACACACACAAAAGCTATCTTTCTCGCACACATACACGGTACTAACTCGCACACGCGCACAAATGCTATCTTTCTCGCACACATACACTCTACTAACATGTCGCGCACACAAATGCTATCTTTCTCTCACACATACACGGTACTAACTCGCACACGCACACAAATGCTATCTTTCTCGCACACATACACTGTACTAACATGTCGCGCACACAAATGCTATCTTTCTCTCACACATACACGGTACTAACACACACGCACACAAATGCTATCTTTCTCGCACACATACACGGTACTAACTCGCACACGCACACAAATGCTATCTTTCTCGCACACATACACTATACTAACATGTCGCACACACAAATGCTATCTTTCTCGCACACATACACTGTACTAACTCGCACACGAATGCTATCTTTCTCGCACACGTACACAAATGCTATCTTTCTCGCACACATAAACTGTACTAACATGTCGCACACAAAAATGCTATCTTTCTCGCACACATACACTGTACTAACATGTCGCACACACAAATGCTATCTTTCTCGCACACATACACTGTACTAACTCGCACACGAATGCTATCTTTCTCGCACACGTACACAAATGCTATCTTTCTCGCACACATACACTCTACTAACATGTCGCACACATACACTCTACTAACTTGCACACGCACAGGAATGCTATCTTTCTCGCACACGCACACAAATGCTACTTTTCTCGCACACATACACTGTACTAACAACTCGCACACGCACACAAATGTTTCTCTCACATACACAAGACTAAAGTTGCGCACACAAACACAGTGCTAAGACTCGTTTTATGTATGTGTGAGAGCGAGACTCGTTTTTTTGAATGTGTGAGAGCGAGACTCGTTTTTTGAATGTGTGAGAATTGTCACGGAAGAGGTGGGGCATAATTTTTTGATCAACTGCGCATGCGTTGATCGTAAAATATAAGCTTTGATTGTTGACTCACTGTATGTTCTATTACTTAGTATATTTTGCTTTTAAATATATATAGAACTTTAAACTTTCTTGTAACTTATATGTACTATAGAAATAAATAAATCTGATTGATTGATTAGAAATAGCAAAATTGCTGTAGTACAATCTGTCCACTGGGCGCCAGCATTACAAGAATTATTAACCGGCGCCAACTAGTGCCGAAGAAGAAAGAGTCTGCTATACCGAACATGGCTAACTCTAGTTCAAAATGAGGCGTTATTGGACCGCAGTGAAGTTAGTTTCAAGTTGGATATTCGATATTCGAGCTCCGGGGAGTAGCGGCGTTTAGCTCAAGGTTGATCCGATTTATGAACGCTAATGTCAGCCGGGGGTTCTCCACAACTCCCGGTGTTATGCCCAGAAAAGCCCGCCTGCCCAAATTTGCATCCCCTGTCGCGGGAGCGCGCATCGCTCTAAGCTCTCGCATATTGACGAGGAAACGGATAAAAATATGACCGAAGAGGAAATTTTAAAGATATTTGTAACATTATCACGTTTCCTAACCATGTAATCCCTAATACGGTGGGTTTTATTTCGCAAATTATTTGAAATAAATACGGTTTTTACACTTTTATTGACACAATGAGTCGAACTTTTTTTCAGTCCGTGTCTGTTGTAAACGTTCTCCGCAAATGGTTTGAAATTCTCTGCTTTGTCTTTTGATATCATAATAGCTCAAAAGCATTACAACAGAGACCCATTATGTAGAACATTTTATATCATGCTTCACTTCTAGTCTGTTAATGTAGGAGGAAATGCAACTTAATTTATGAGCCTGAAAATATTTGCATCCGTCTTGTTGATATGAAACTTATAGCATTAGCTCAGAGAACAAGTGTCATTACGTAGAAGAGATTAAATCATTTCAGCTCTTTATTTCCCCCAATTAGCACAGGGATACATGTTTTGGCAATATAGATTATGAGCCTGCCACAATATGCATCCCTTCTCTATTCCCCTCAAATATTATCCTATCGATATAAAACATATACCAGCAGTTATTGGAACTACTCAGATTATGTAGAAAAAGTTATTTCACTATTAACTCTTGAATTCTTTAAATTAGCACAGGGATGCGTTTTTGGGCAAAATTTGTGTACGTGTGCGAGAAAGATAGCATTCGTGTGCGAGTTAGTGTATGCGTGCGAGAAAGATAGCGTTTGTGTGTGTGTGTGCGAGTTAGTACCGTGTATGTGTGCGAGAAAGATGGCATTTGTGTGTGCGACATGTTAGTAGAGTGTATGTGTGTGAGAAAAATAGCATTTGTGTACGTGTGCGAGAAAGATAGCATTCGTGTGCGAGTTAGTGTATGCGTGCGAGAAAGATAGCGTTTGTGTGTGTGTGTGCGAGTTAGTACAGTGTATGTGTGCGAGAAAGATAGCATTTGTGTGCGTGTGCGAGTTAGTACTGTGTATGTGTGCGAGAAAGATAGCGTTTGTGTGTGCGACATGTTAGTAGAGTGTATGTGTGTGAGAAAGATAGCATTTGTGTGTGTGCGCGACATGTTAGTAGTGTGTATGTGTGCGAGAAAGATAGCTTTTGTGTGTGTGTGCGCGACATGTTAGTAGTGTGTATGTGAGCGAGAAAGATAGCATTTGTGTGCGTGTGCGAGTTGTTAGTACAGTGTATGTGTGCGAGAAAGATAAAATGTGTGTGCGTGTGAGACATTTTAGTAGTGTGTATACGCAATTTGAGTATTTTTAGAGAGTGTGTGATTTTTTTTAGAGTGTGCGTGATGTTTTTTTGGGTGTGCGTGAGTTTCTTATAGTGTGTGAGAGACAAAATATAGATTTTGTCCTAAATGGCCTCTCATAGTACACCCTGGACAGGTCGCCAGTCTGTCGCAGGGCAACACAGAGACACATAAAACACACAGAGACACATAAAATAATACTAAATCTAAAAGGTCATTATTATGTTTATTCATGTAAAAATGTTAACTATGAAAAAACATATTCACCTCCAAATCATAGTGCAGCAAATAAAGCGGCTGCTCCCGTCGTCTTTCATCCACCGCCTTTTCTTTTTGTTATATCTTTTATCTCTTAAAAGGACTCCACAAACTATCAGTATTGCTTCTACATAGTCATCCGTGTTTGGTTATTCTAAATTCCGGCTATGTTGGGGGTTTTACTGGATTATCCTCTGGAACCGGGATGTTCGTGACTGGAATCGGTTTCAGTCACGAACCTTGGACACACGAACCGATCGAACCTGTTGGACTTTTATCAGCTCTGTGGTCACAGAAGTTTGGAGAATCGGCCGATAATTCTTAAATCTTGCTGTCTAAACCAGTCTTAAGACTCAAGCTCTACTCATCTCCTCTCGACCACTGCCCAAACTCTCTGTCTCTGGTCGCTATGGTAACATTTATATATCCCTTCAAAATAAGATACAGATGTGCCACAAAAACGAACATTTTACCTTCATGAAAATTTTAACTCACCATAATGACTAACGGGAGCCCTGAGCTTGTTTCTCTGCAACGAGACGGTCCCATCAGGGAGTGATGAGAGACAATAACACCCAAAGTGTTGCTTATATCCACAGTCTGCTTGGTCTCTACGTGGCGAAGCAGCTTCAAGCTTCATTGCCTCGTTAGCAGCCGGTCGCCGCATGTTACGCCACTCTGGCAGGCACGTGCAGAGGGGAGGGGGCTGGGGGTGCTTGAGCACCTGCCCTTTTTGCTCCTTGCCCCAAAGTGCCCTTTTGGTCAATTTTTATTTTTATTTTTTTGTATCATTTTCTAAGCCCTCTTCTGACACATAACATGTACTGAAATTATTTTTATTATTTTTTGTACAACATAATAAGCCCTCCGGTAACCTTGTTACCTTTGACGTTTTGTCCGTGACGCATGACGCAGTTGCCTCTCACGCAGTGAGATAAGGCGGCTAACTGGAGCTAAATGTAGCGAAAGTTCCAGATTACAGAACAGTTTTTGGTGAATAAAAAAAAACGTTTTTGGTGAATTAAGTGGAGTAGACTTGCTGCTTGTCAGATGACAGAAAACGTTGAAGTATCGTTTCTGCTTCAGCTCGGAGTCACGGTTTAAGCAGAGAGCTAATGAAATACAACAGACACTGACAGGCCTCTGCGTCTGCCTTTCTCTGAAGAACTACTGAGCGGCAGGAGACAGCCAGGTGAGGAGAAACTGTTCTTATCTACCGATTCAGTATTTTTATCATACAGACATTGAGCTGTTGTTGTTGTGCTATTAGCTAGCTGCTAGCTAATGACTTTGCTAGCAAAGCAAGATAACTAAAAAGCTCCTTCCCTGTCTCTTTAATGATATCATTCTTTAGTATTGCTTATGCAATAGGGGCACATTGCCCGTCCAAAACCGATCATCTCCATAATGGATATATGTCCAATCTTCTAATTTCCTTTGCTACATAATGTACATTGCATTTATTCTGGCGTTAGGTAAATAAATGTATCTTGAAGGAGAATAACACTTAAATAAAAGTCCAACAAGGATATTCATTTAGAATTAAAAATAACTCACCTCTAATTACAAAGATAGATATAATGAATGTAATAAAAGTTTGTCATTAATGAAGGGGAAAAAAACTCAATCCAGACTTTAAGTTTAGGGTCTGGTTCGCAGAGTATGAAGTTAAATTTTTTTTCCCAATTATTCAATGGGGGGAAAAAACTAACCTCAGTTAAGTAAAATAAAATTGTAATCTAAACTTGTGGAATTGTAATGATTTCTTTTTTTAAAACCAAATCGTTTTGTTTAAAAACTTTTTTTTAATTAAATAACAAATTTTTGTCTTGTGAACTTAAAGTTATTTGCCAAACATAAACTTTTATTTGCACACATCAGAAATCTTTTGTTGCAATTTGGGCCCTGCCCAAGACGTCATATGAGACTCCAACAAAAACTTAGAATATTAAGAAAAGATTTCTGACATGCAAAATAAGTTTGTTTTGCAAAAAAATGCACTTCATGAGACGAATGTGATTTAAATGTTTAAAAAAGTTTTTTTAAGCAAAACTCAGTAGGCTTTTCTCATGGTGACATGCATTAACAATTCAATTTTTGCTTTTGTTTTTTTCTTTTTTCTCCAGTTCAATGTTAAAGTCTGATGCAGCTCTGCTTTCCTGAATGGACCATCTTCATCTCCACTGCAGCAAACAGGCAACTCTTTTTTATAGATTACAGTCACTAAAAGGTTGCATTGCGCCCTTATTTATATTTTTAATAGTGTAATTCTGTAAAGACAAAATATGTCTGGTCCAGCTCTGATTTACATATCTTGCTAAATTGCGGGTTTGAATATTGCAATACTATAACAAAATAGACCTGCAGAAAGAAATTACTAATAAAATATCTTACATAGGCATAGTGTTATGCTCTATATGGAGATGTCCGTTAGCTTTGATTGTATATCTCACAATTTTGTAATTTATCATTGTTTATTAAACTCTGAAAGCTACTCAGCTTTCAGAGTTTAATAAACAATGATAAATTACAAAATTAGCAGAACCCGGTTACACCAGCCGGGGTTCTGATGCTTCCACGAAGACAGCCCTTTTTGCCCAAGCCCTTGCAACACCATGCTGATGAAGGAGTTTCTGAGAAGTGTACGCAGACAAAGACTTGTGTCATGCACACTTGTTCCTCGTGGGATTTGGTGCTGGTCTTGCACGCACTGGTTAAATCTCCATCTGAGTCTTTATATCAGGCTCCACTGAAGTTTTTATCTTTCAAAACAGCTCTATTGACAGCCCTGAAATCTGCAGAGAGAGTGAGTGATTTATCCACTCTCTCTGTTTCCCTTTTATGTCTCAAGATATGAGCCTATGGCAGCTCAGCTATGCTGCGTCCTAACCCTGCTTTTACTTCTAAAAGCATCACAGATTGAGAGATAACACTGAATGGCTTTTGCTCTCACAATCTGAGGAGTAAAGTGTTAAGTCTTAAGAGCCGCACTGTCACTCTCATTGTCTGTTCGTGCATTAAAAAGATAACTCTGCAGGACATTTCTGTCTGTCCAGCACCTTCCATATTGGTTGTATAAGGCTAGATTCATATATATATATATATATTATATAATTTTTTTTCTTTCTTTAAATATATATATGTGTGTGTGTGCGTGTGTGTGCGTGTGTGTGTGTGTGTGTGCGCACACACATTTAACATTTTGCCCCCCCCAGAGGGGGGGTAGGCAATATATATAAAATAACTAAACTGAATATTTGGTTATTTTTTAAGCCCCTCTGTCATTTGACATGTTATAATTAACACCTTTGACTGGCGCACATGGAGACATGACAGACTTTAAGAAAGAGTTCATTGCAGAGGAAACTAAAATCAATCAAATAAAAGATCCTTTCTGAATATCATCTCATGGACACTGAACTAAATGCGTTTTTCTGACCGGGAGCTGACAATGTGTTGAAGAGTTATGGACACCTTGGTTAGGAAGCTCTGTTTTGACAGGTAATTTGACAGGTAAAAATAGTCCGGGTTGGACCAGAATTATTTGCCTGATGGTGGCTCGGGCTTCTAATGAGTTTACATTTAATGAGTTTGGAGCACACAGAGAAAACCTAAAGAGAATGTGATCTACTTATTGTAGTTTAAGTAGAGGAATAACAGCTGACTGTTGAGAGAGGAAAGAAATTAAAGTGCAGATCTGTTAGGCAGAAACAAGCGCAGTGCGCTGGGCAATAAATGCACTTAAATGCTCCACCGTTACGCTCCAAATAATCGCACATGAGATGACAAATGCCAAATATACAATATATAGTTACACTGCTTATGTTAATGGTGTTTTCAAAACAAAACCAGTAAAAACTTAACTGAGTTAATATGTCAGATTCCCTCCTCACCCTCGTCTTGATAAGAACAGAGAGCAGTTCGCTGGTTTCTGTCCAGAATGTGATCAAGCGCACAGCTGACACTTGGTGCTCAGACAGTTTCAACTTTACACACAGTGAACATCGTGGAGCTCATTATTAATCTTGTTAAGAACAATATCTGTCAGAGAATCATCTCTGATCTGGACATTTTAACGGACCAGAGGCTTGGAGCGCCTAGCGCAGCTGATCCGCTTCTGCGGGGTTTTTCTCCCGCTGATGGAAGTCAGTGCGGGGTCAGGAAACGATCAGAGTTCTGTCGTCTCCTAATCACGTCATTTCTCGCAGAGAAATAATAAATGTTTGATGACTACAAATTGGAAATAAAATGACTTTTTTTCTTTGATGGACAACAAAAAAACTCTCTCGCAATCTCTGCTCCAAACTAGAACATTATCGGCCCCTCTTCGGTTTTTTTCTCTTTTTTGCGGAGGATCAATAAATAACTTATTGGTGTTTTACCATCACCACCAGGTATAAAGTGCTCTAGCCTTTGAATTGTATCACAGCGCAGCATAACTGAAACACCCAGGAGAACAATTTCAGCTTGTTTTTATGAGTATAAAGGAGGCTGGTATCGCGCCTGATAAAAATCTATTTATTTATGTCATCACATGGACTTATATAAAGTTTTATACATTTTCTTTTCATATATTTATTATTGTTTTTCTTCTTTAGATATTAGTTGACTTAGAATGATTCCAAATAATGTACAGGAATAACCTGGTGCTGTTACATGTCAATCATCAGGGGGGGCCACTGGGCGGGCCAATCAGATGACAGGGGGGGGGGGCACTGGCCCCCTGGCCCACCCTCTGGCTCCACCAGAGGGTGGGCCAGCAGATGCCACTGACATTTCGCCCACAATCTCTCCATCGCCATCCGCCGTCAGCGAGCCAGATTCAGAAGACACATCCACTTCTTCCTGCAGCAAAGCATCCTCGAGAGGGAGAAAGTTCACTGGCATCAACAGGTTGCGATGTACAATCTTCACCTGGCCTGTGGAAGTATTCTGCAGCTTAAAGGTTTGACTTGTGTCATTCTTGTCCAAGACCGTATAGACAACATTCTCCCAGCGATCTGCAAGTTTTCTCTTGCCACGTCCCTTTTTGTTGGCTAAAAGAACACGGTCTCCAATCTCTACTGGGGATCCCCGGACCTTCCGGTTGTAGATATCCGTGTGGCACTGCAATTGTTTGCTTGCCATTCTTTGTGCAATGTCCATTGCCTCCTTGAGGTCTTTCCTTAGTGTCTGGACATATCGGTCATAATCATGATGGTCAATGACAGAGCGAAAGATTATATCAATTGAGAGTCTTGGCACCCTGCCAAACATCAACAGAAATGGAGCAAAGCCGGTTGTCTCATGAACAGTGCAGTTGTATGCAACTGCACTGAGTGCATCAGGCCATCGTTGCTTAGCTTTCGGAGGCAAGGCACAAATCATATTGCCCAAGGTGCGGTTCATCTTTTCACAAGAACCATTACCCATTGGGTGATATGGAGTCGTGTGGGACTTCTGGACACCAGCAACACTCAATAGTTCAGAGATTAGTGCACTCTCAAAATTTGCTCCCTGATCAGAGTGTAAGCGTCTTGGAAAGCCGTAGACACAGAAATAGTTATACCACAGTTGGTGAGTCACTGCCTTGGCAGACTGGTTGGGGCATACAAAGGCCTGTGCCATCTTTGTAAAATGGTCTGTGACCACAAGCACATCCACTGATTTGTTTGCAGAGTCTTCAGCCGACCAAAAGTCTATGCAGACCAGTTCCAGGGGCTCTGATGTCTTGATGTTCTCTAAAGGTGCTCTAGCCTCTGGTTCAGGTGACTTGCTAACAATGCATCGCTTGCAGCACCTCACATACTCTGCCACATGTTTAGCCATGCCAGACCAGTGAAATCTTTGCCTGGCCAGATAAAGGGTGGGGGTGTTTTAGTGTTTTAGTGGGGGTGTTGCTTAAAATCAGCCAGAGGCATACTTGAACAGGCAGTGTCACTAAAGTGCTGTTTGAGGATCTCAAAAATAGGCTCTGGGCCTTCCTTAAGACATAAGGATGGCTTACTACGAATGCCCACCCTGACTATCTCTCTTGCCCTCCCTGCCAGTTTACTAAGCACTTCATCAGCCTGTTCAGCCACCTGTACTCCTCTTTTCTTCAAATAGGTCATTATCATTTCCTCCCATTCCTGAACACTGCATGTGTCACAACCATCCCCTCTAAAACACACAGGTTCTTTAACATCAGATTTCACAATCACATTCAAAAGTGAAGGTTCTGAGAGCACATTACTGGCAGATCCAAGTACACTGTTTCCCAGTCCACAGCCCAAGCGAGACTCAATACAAGATGCAATGCTTTCTCCAATAGAAACACCAATTTGCTTTGCTATCTCTGCATAAAGGCTCTCCTTAGGTTTGGTGTCTGATTTAGAATGATGGGAGTCATCACAGTCACCATCAACAGGATTTTCATTTAACTCAGCAAAGATGGGCCAAGGTGTGGATGAGACTGGGGCTGCCAGCAAACCTGCTCTACCCCTGCCAAATGACTGCAGTGGGGTGAAACTAACTGTCCCCCTCCCTCTCCCAAAACCAGGAAAGTCTGTCATGATTCAGATCTGCTTCGTCCTATTTTTTTAGTTTATTTATCTTTTTTATTTTTTTATTTATCTTTTTTTTTCAATCAGATGCACAGAATCCCACCTCAGAGTTCGAATAGAAAACAGCAAATGGCAGAAAGGAGGGAAATTCTACGGGGTTTCCCTCCAACCGTTGTCCAGGAAATAGATGGCACCGCTGCAGATACAGGATTGCTGTAGCTCGGGTGACGGTACCAATATGGACACCTTGGTTAGGAAGCTCATTTGCAAACCTTTTGTTGAAACGCCGCCTTTACCTCCACTCTCCAGTACAAAACAGAGAAAACTAAAGAGAATGCAACATGGAGCTATCCATTTACAGTCTAAACCAGTGGTCCCCAAACTACGGCCCGCGGGCCGGATCCGGCCCGCCTCCACATTTGGTCCGGCCCCCTGAACAATACCAGAGAGCATTTAGAAGTTTTTTCATATACCGTATTTTTCAGACTACAAGCTGTTTATATGCGGATTTTTCTTCAACCGCTGAAGAGGGGGCTCTTTAGCAGGAAGTGAATCATTGGAAGTCTGGTTACTTGCGTGCCAACATTGAGCCCACAAACAGCAAAATGAGTAAGAAACAGATCAGATGTCTTTTGAAAGTTTCTTTACAAAGGGGAAAAGGCCCAGAGAAGAGACAGGAGAATGGATTTATCCAGGACTCCCAGATGGGACCGTCTGGTTGCAGAGAAACAAGCTCAGGGCTCCGTTAGTCATTATCGTGAGTTAAAATTTTCACGAAAGTAAGATGTTCGTTTTTGTGGCGTTTCTTTATCTTATTTCAATGGGATATATAACGTTACCATAGCGACCAACGTCAGAGCGTTTGGGCAGTGGTCGAGAGGAGAGGAGTAGAGCTTCGGCCGATTCTCCAAACCTGACCACAGAGCTGATAAAAGTCAAACAGGTTTGATGGTTCGTGTTCAGCCACACGGCACGAACCGATTCCAGTCACAAACATCCCAATTCCAGAGGATAATTCAGTAAAACCCCAACATAGCGGAAATTTAGAATAACCAAACACGGATGATGATGTGGAAGCAATAGTGATAGTTTGTGGAGTCATTTTAGAGATAAAAGACGTAATAAAAAGAAAAGGCGGTGGATGAAAGACGACGGGAGCAGCCGCTCTATTTGCTGCACTCTGATTTGGAGGTGAATATGTTTTTTCATAGTTAACATTTTTACATGAATAAACATAATAATGACATTTTAGATTTAATAATAAACATTTCCACATATCATCTCCGATATCCACCGGACTCTCAGTTGCGCAATATGTCAGCTGTTTGGGATTCCCCTACGTCACCGCGCTTTTTGATGGGCTTCCTGTCACATTCAACAGGTTGTATTCTCGTTCCCAGTCAGAAAAAAACCCACAGGCTGCGATAAAAGGGCCAAGACAACCCAAATAGGGCATATTCAGTATTTAGTGGGAACACCAACATGCAGAAGCCTTATCTGACTGTTCATCCCCCCTCCCACTCCCCCTGTCCCGGGCCGCAACAAAATTTCCAAGTCTTGACCGGTCTGCGGTAATAAACAGGTTGGGACCACTGATTTAACACATACTAGTAGCAGACACGAAGGATCAGCACTTTTACTGCTACAGTTACCGTTCGGAAACTACCGTAATCAGTTCTGTTAAATCTAATCTTGGCAACTTTTTCAACCCTAATAAATGTGATATTCAATTGACCTGTTATGACTCAAATTTTGGGTGTCCGCCCACCTCTGCTGCTGCTGCATTGTTGTGGAAAACCGGCAGAGAAATCTGAGGCTTAGATGTGTATGTTTACTGGTTTAAAAAACAAACTGAGCTTTGGGGTTGTGGCTTATAGTCCGGTGCGGCTCATAGTTCAGAAAATACGGACTATAATCCTTCCTGGATTTATTCTGTGAAGAACCCGGAAAGGATTATTTGATTGTGCTTTCTGGAAAACGATATATTTTTTACATTTAGGCACTCCTGCAATCGTCTTTTTCTGTTTCACTTTTTCTGTTACAAACTGACTCCGGCCCCCAACAGAGAAGGAAAAAGTTATGTGGCCCTCACAGGAAAAAGTTTCACCCAGAAGGAGAGCGATACTCAGAAGGAGCACGGCAGACATAACATCTGTCCGTTTTTGAGTAGTGAAACCATGCAAAAATAAATAAATAAATGAAATAAATCCTGGCAAAAACGCACGCCCGAACTGCGGACAGGGTTAAAAAAAAAAAAAAAAAAGGAAAAATCTCGCAGAGTTCAATTGTTCGGTTTGGTTCAGACAGATCCAACTGTCGATAAACCAGCGCAGGTTTCTCTGCAGATGCGACCAGGAAGAATTTGAGAAGCTGAGCGTTCAGACCCCAGCGGGTGAAGAGATGTAATTTAAGTGGAGTCGCTTAATTTCATTTGTTATAAGTTATTGGAGCCACTGTTAGTGGTTTGGTGTCACTACGGAGAAAAAGTTAAATGCATTTATCTGCTTTATGTGTGATGGGATCTGGATTCAATTAGGTGAATATTAACTAAACCGCATAAAAATGTGGCTAAATAGTCTATGTTAGTATGTTTTGACAGGTAATTTGACAGGTAAAAGTAGTGCTGGTCAGACCAGAATTATTTGCCTGATGGTGGTTCGGGCTTGTCATGAGTTTACATTTAATGAGTTTGCAGCACACAGAGAAAAACTAAAGAGAATGTGTGATCAAGTTGGGTTGATCTACTTATTGTAGTTTAAATAGAGGAGTAGCAGCTGACTGTTCAGGGAGGAAAGAAATGAAAGTGCAGATTTGTTAGACGGAAACAAGCACAGTGCGCTGGGCAATAAATGCGCATAAATGCTCCACGGTTACGCTCCAATTAATCACACATGAGATGACAAACGCCAAATATACAATATTTATACAATATATACACTGCTTAGTTAATGGTGTTTTAAAAACAAAACCAGAAAAACTTAACCTAGTTAATATGTCAGATTCCCTCCTCACCCTCGTCTTCTGTCTAGACTGTGATCAAGCGCAGCTGACTACTTGGTGCGCAGACAGTTTCAACTTTACGCACAGAGAACATCGCGGAGGTCATTATTAATCATTATAAGAACAATATCTATCAGAGAATCATCTGTGATGTGGTCGTTAGGAGAAGAATATCAGCTTGTTATGAGTACAAGCATAAAGGAGGCTGGAATCGCGCCTGATCTAAATCTATTTATTTATGTCATCACATGGACATATATAAAATTTTATACATTTTCTTTTCATATATTTATTGTTTTTCTTCTTTAGATATTAGGTTGGCTTAGAATGATTCCAAATAATGTACAGGAATGACCTGGTGCTGTTACATGTCAATCATCTGGGGGGGCCACTAGGTGGGGGCAATCAGATGACAGGTGAGGCACTGGTCCCCCCGTCTCCCACTCTGGCTCCGCCCCTGCCAGTAAGCCCCCCAGGAATAAAGTGGATAGAAGTGCATGACTTGCGGGGATGGGATGCAGTAATATAATTTGGATGTGCTGGAGTGGGGATCCATATTAAAGTTAGAGGATTGTAGCTCTGGACTTGGTCATCCCAAATTAAATTAACAATTTGAAACTTCAGAGTATTTCTACAAACATACAGTATATCTCTGCAAATATTTGAAGTTGTTATGCCTTTTGGGGAATGCTTAGTGCTATTAAAATGAAAAAAGCTGTAATAATCATCACCCATGTGAAGATCCATCACATTTTGTATTTCGGCTCTGTAATGATTTTAAGATAGGTTAGCAGCTTTGCACCCCCCCTCCCCCCACCCCCGTGCCTCTCCGTGGCTCTCTGTTGGTGAGAAAAAGTCCTGTAAATAATGCTATGCATGAGGGCGGACAGAGCCTGACTTTGACGCAGCAAAGGCGCACAGATTACGCGTGGTTATGCATGCAGCTAATGGATTCATGTCAAAACAAAAAAACCTTATATTCTTATACAGGACATGTGTTGGCTACACATCGGTGGCTTTAGATTTAGTTTTCGAGTTGACCAGTCAGAAATATTCCAGAAAGAATGCAGGCATGTCAGAACGAGCTCAAGTCGCTCTCTGGATATTATTGTCTCGGAAAAAGCTGTTTCATAATATTATTGGTTGAATATGGTGTCAATCAAAAGGGGCTCTAGGCTGCCCAATAAAAGCGTCATAATGGACACCGGCAGAGTTTAAACCCTTAAATCTCAGCCCCGGAAAAAACAATGGAAAAACACAGACGTTCCAGTGCAGGTTAAGGAGTTAAGTGTAAGAGACCATGTATAATTATTAAATGTGTTTTAATTAATGTTTGAAAAGACAAATAAATGGTTTCCTGTCATTTGTCTGAGTTCTTTTGTAGCAGTTTCTTGTATTCTGTTTCCATCATTTTCATATCTCTGAATACTTTACTCTGTGGTTAAATATTATCCTGTAAAATTAAATATTTTTCTCAATTAAATTAGCTGATCAGCTGATTAGCTGATTTAGTCACTGCAAACCAAGCCACACGTAAATATTGAATTTACAGCAAAATACATATTGGAGGCAAGATATAAGGTTATAGATTTGCAAAGATGAAACATTCCATTGTTAATTTGACTAACATGGCCATTAGAATGACCCAAATTTCAAAGCATTCTGTTAGGTCCTGTGTTTCACATCATTTATTCAACATAAAAGGTAGCACTACTGCTCTTGTATCAAAAATAATAAAGTTCTTACAATTGTAGAGATAAAATAAATACTAATTGTTGAGAGAACAATCCCATAAAGAACAGAATTCTGAGATCAATGTCAGATTTTTTTTCAGTGGCCCTAATCTTCTTCCATACAGAAAGCCCAGCAGACTATTTTTGAGTTTTCAGATAATCCTTTAGCCTTCAAGACCAACTAATCTGGATTTATCATAAAGTAGTAAGACACATATATTGCGAATTCACACACCCGCTAGAAGAAAATAAGCGCAGCCACTACAACACTTTCATTCTATTGGCTGCGAGATTGCCAGGAGACTGTGCCAAAAGGCAGTTTCATGTTTCGTAAGCGAGCAGAGAGTCCGAGCAGAGACTACGTGTGAGCGTGAGGAGAGGTTTTGAGTACAAGTGTTACAAGTTTTGAGAAGAAAGACATGAAGTCCTGCTTTCAAAATGAAAATGTAAGCAGAAGTATAAACATTTTTGAGAACAAAAGACCTGAAATCCTGCTTTCAAACTGCAAATGTGTGCTCTTGGATTATGGCAGAAAAATTCCCCAATATATGCAATATATATATATATATAAATCAGTCTTGCAATCAGGCCAGTTGGTCAGTGTTTATGAAGTGCTGGGATTATTTTTTTTCATTAATGCTTTTTTTCCCGATCTCCATCTTGTTGGACTAACCAGCATCTATCTTTTTTTGCTTCTTCAACAGTGGCTAACCAGCATCTGGTTATCACTGATGGTGCCACCAATTGCAAGGCAATTGGTTGCAATTGGTGCAAGGTGCCACCAACTGCAAGGCAATTGGTGGCACCTTGCAATTGGTGGGTTGCTGGTTCAATTCCCGCTTTGACTGCCTCTGTGGTTGTGTTATTGGGCAAGGTGCCTTGCCTGGTAGTGGTGGTCAGAGAGGCTGGTGGCGCCAGACATCTGTGCCTACTACCCAGTAGCTTACCACCATCAGTGTGTGAATTACTGAATGTAAAGTAAGGACTTATGGATTTGATAAAGCACTGAGTCATTTACCATTTACTCTGTCTTTTCAGGGAAGAGGGGCAGTGTGTGGAGGGCATCATGGAGATTTTCGACATGCTTCTTGCAGCAACCTCTCGCTTTCGGGAGCTCAAGTTGCAGAGGGAGGAGTACGTCTGTCTCAAGGCCATGATCCTTCTCAACTCCAGTGAGTTTTACCAACACAAAAAAATATTATGACAACAAATTACACCAAGGTTGCATGAGGATACAAAGTGTGCTTGGTGCTGTGTAATCAGTAAAGCAATGTGTGGTTTTCGTCCTTACATAACCTAGATGAGTTTAACCCTCAGCTTTGTTACTGTCATAATCTTGAACATGGAGGATTAGTGACAGTCACCACATCTCTGATTCACATACATTAAAAGAAAGGCACAAAACAACATTTTCTAAAATGAAAACAAGACTATTCAAAAAGTCTTGTGCTTATGTTGAGGGTAAAACAACATTTCAAACTGGAGAGACTCAGACGGACAAAGGGTATTGAGGAATTGAAGGGTGACTATTCTCAAAAATATAAGTAAGGAAATAATACACAGAGACGTAGTTCTTGCTGCTAGGCCATAGACGAGCCGGAGATTTATTACACCCACGGAAACAGTTTCGTCAGTTCAACACGTATAATCCATAACAAAATCTCTCCAACAAAAATCTCCCCGAAGTCTCAAATTCAACAGTTTTTATACTCTCAAGTCTCCATGAGTGTTCATTGGAAGGTTTCAACCAATGGAGAAAGGGTGTTGTTTTTGCCAACAGACTCTCAGCTGCTTTCCTCCAGTGTTTGTTGGGCGACCTTTAATACGAGTCCAAATAAGGACATAAGACCTCATGATTTCAATAGACCTAATCATCTGCTCCTTCTCAGAACTACCAAACAGACCAAATTTGTTAATGCTATCCCTCGAGACCACATTCCTTCCGAGTCCATCTGTGCACTTTGTACACAAATGGAAGGAAGGGAGTTGGGTCAGTTTGAACTAGAGCCTGCAGAGAATCCTTTAACAAAAACAACTCCATAGATGGTATTTCAGCTCCAACATAATCCCCCCTATTCCGCTTTTAAGTGGAATCCTAATTAACCTTAGCAGTTGTTTTTGCTATTTGCTATACTAAGTTTACACGGTTACCTGTGAACATAACTCTGTATATAAACTTAGAAATATATAAGGAAGTCAATTAAAAATGGAATAATGAATAGCGGGGGTAAACATTGTTTTCTTGAGTAACTGTAACTAATATAACAATTTCATTACATTGATTAACTCAATTGGACATTGCTTCCATGATTGTTCTTCCATTTGTATAAGGTCAAAAACCCTGTTGGCCTTTTTGTTGAATTGTGTTATTTCCAGGGAAAAATTACCTTATGGTCCCCGCTCGCCATGGGCGACCGCCAATATTCCCTAATACGGCACAAATGTAACACAATCATGGATCCACAGTGACCAAATCAGACATTCATGGTGATGGCTAATACTTCAACATTGATACATAATCTTGATGACAATTATGAAGAAGTGTCCAAAGTGCACATATAATCAGAGTGATTATGTGATTGAAATACTATTCATAATAATCAAAGTGATGGTCGCTTGATGTTTGTGCTCATTCACGCACTCTCACACTCACTCATAATGTTTTACAATTCATGTTCATTCACACATGTTCCTAGTGTGTTTATCTGGAGAGACTCAGACGGAAAAAAGGAAACAATTAAAAGATTTAATGACAGGAATGAATAACAGTTCTTTGGCGCTCGGACCCCGGCAGCTAATTTGAGCTGAGATTTGATGTGAACTCGATGAACATCCCGATAACTGATTAGGGATGCTCTCCACCGGCGCCCAACACTGGTGGTGGTGGTCAGGAAATGGTGCCATCCTAGAGCCGAAGGATGTGGGTGGAGAAGGGGAGGTGGTGGGTTGAACGCAGCTGGGAAGCAGCTGACGGCTTGGGTGTGGATCCTTTTATGCAGAGCCTGATTGCTGATTGAACGCACCGGGTGAGGTCCAGCACTGAGGTCGGAGATGAGCATGACGTCGATGGGCGAACGAAGTGGGTGGAGTCTTCCAGCTTGAACTTTCGCTAAAGCTCCATTTCAATCTGGAGAGACTCAGACGGAAAAAAGGAAACAATTAAAAGATTTAATGACAGGAACGAATAACAGTTCTTTGGCGCTCGGACCCCGGCAGCTAATTTGAGCTGAGATTTTATGTGAACTCAATGAACATCCCGATAACTGATTAGGGATGCTCTCCCCCCAAAAAAGGGCTGAGGCCGGGAAAGGTGAGATCTAAAACTTGTATGCCGACTTGATGATGAGTGGAGCCTACGGGTTGTAGGCCGAAGGAGTGCAGAAAACTAGAAGATGAGAAGCTGATGGAAGGAATCAAATGTGATTGATAGAGGGGTTTTCATGTTATGATGCTCATCTGGCGAATAAAGGCCTGCTAAGGAAAGAGCCGAAATAATACCAGGCAAGAGAGTGAAGGATAGTTGAAGGCACAGAGCCAGGTAGGAGTTGGGAAGCTAGGGGACACAAATATATCTGGAGAAAGGCTGTAGGATAGGTGCCCATGGTAAGGGAGCCACACTGAAAAGTATGAGGGACAGGAAAAACACTGAGACATGGACCAACAAAGAGAAAGGTTAGGACACGGGCCGGCTGGAGGGGCAGGTAATGTTGGGACATGGGCGAGCTGAAGGGGCAGGCAACGCTGGGACATGGGCGAGCTGAAGGGGCTGAGCGACGCTGGGACACGGGCCAGCTGCAGGGGCTGAGCGACGCTGGGACACGGGTCAGCTGCAGGGGCTGAGCGACGCTGGGACACGGGCCAGCTGCAGGGGCAGAGCGACGCTAGGACACGGGCCAGCTGCAGGGGCAGAGCGACGCTAGGACACGGGTCAGCTGCAGGGGCTGAGCGACGCTGGGACACGGGCCAGCTGCAGGGGCAGAGCGACGCTAGGACACGGGCCAGCTGCAGGGGCAGAGCGACGCTAGGACACGGGCCAGCTGCAGGGGCAGAGCGACGCTGGGACACGGGCCAGCTGCAGGGGCAGAGCGACGCTGGGACACGGGCCAGCTGCAGGGGCAGAGCGACGCTGGGACACGGGCCAGCTGCAGGGGCAGAGCGACGCTTGGACACGGGCCAGCTGCAGGGGCTGAGCGACGCTGGGACATGGGCCAGCTGTAGGGGCTGAAAGATGTGGGACGTGGGACGGCTACAGGGGCTTGAGTGACGCTGGGACGTGGGACAGCTGTCGGGGCAGAGACATGCAGGGTTACTGGGATGGCATGGAGTCAGACTGCTAAAGGGCCAGCTGATGGGTTACTGAGATAGCTTCAGGGAAACCGAAAGGTTGGCAATAGAGCTGATTAGTTTTTAGGATGCGAGTGAGTAATAACACAGAAACGAACCTGTAGGTAGCAGCATAGGAGGACACAGAAGGGACAATCACATAAGTTTACACTTTGGACAAGGTAGACCAACCACCACCAGCGAAATACGGAGTGCTCGTCTAGCACAGAGTGAGCTATGGACATGAGGAAGAGATGCATAATCATATGAAGAGAATATTGAAAAAGACAGGAGTGCTGACATAACGTTGAGGGAGTGCTTGGAGACTGGTTGAATGTAATCTAAAGCTATGGATGAGCATAAAGAGAAACTAAGATTCGAATTGAGGATAAAAGAAACAGGGGACATATAGAAAATAAAATTACAGAGCAAGACCTGAGATCAAACATGAAATGAGAGATTCCATCTAATAGCTGAACTGAACTGAGCAGAGGTGGAGAGAGACGGCTCATCAACAATAGTCTCAAAAGGATCAGGGGTGAAACGAGCAGATATAAGATGAAAGTCGGTCTATGACATGAAACGGAGTGGTGAAGGTTCAGCTTTATGGTAACACACGACTGATGAGAGCGACGACTTGGGATTGCTTGCGGAGATAGCCACTCAGGAAACAGGTTACGGCCAGGGAACTATTTTTTAAAAGCTGGAAACTCGAGCTGTTGATGGTGAAACTGAACCAACTATAGGAGATCCCCCCCAAAAAGGGCCATGCCCGACGGGCTGAATTTAAAATGGGAAATAGAAAGGAAATGCCATCTTAGACTTGTCAAAAGCTTTGACGTGTTGAGACGTGCCATGCGATTGAACTCCACTGGACCCGGCAGTGGGGTTGGGAGTTCAGACTCCAGATGGGGCTGTGAGCTTTAGGATACCTGCAAGTGCTGATTGCCGTAGTGACAGACCCACAAGAATGACTGGTAAGTGTCTAATGTCTATTGGCCTAGAAGTGAAACTGGAATGAGCACATTTGAGTGTGGGACCAGGGTAAGCAAGAGAACTGACTGCGTAACCTGAAAGTGGCAGGATGGCCTGGGAAATAATCTGCTGATATCGGGAGATCTTGAGATAAGAACTGAGAAGCGACCAATGGGACTTGAACTGAACACATCTGAATATGGGACAGATCGGTTGATAGCGGTGAAGCGAGTAGACCAGGTATATCCTGGAGTTGAAACAACTAAGAAAAATCTAAAACTTAAGCTACGAAAAGAATCACTTGTTGATCACCTGCTGGAATAGTGACTGCCAGACCATTTAAATCCTCTGGATTGTTCTGTATTGTGCTGTGCTACCTGAATGAAATATGAAACACCACTATATATTGTGCGTCTGGAAAAAGTTCCTATAAATCGGATGCTAAAAACATGTTTCACATTGAGACTAAACCAGTTTCTATTTAAGGTTGCTTTTGATAAGTAGTGAATGGACATTGAGCAATATTTTTTTTTTTTTTTGGAACAATGATTGGAGAAAGACCCTCATCAATAGGACTTTAAGGCTGATTAATAATTAGAGCTCTGGACGGGCTCAACCGAACCAAAGAGAAATTATTAGCCAAATTCATGTTACGTTAGCAAGCCACTCAACTGCACGTATCGCCGTCGCAACGGGGCAAAAGTCCACAATTAGGTAAATGATAATTCATGCCTCTGATATGTGAAGGCCAGCTGAGACGCGAACCCCTGCTCCAGACGAGATTAACTGATTGAATCGGCTGTTTAGGTCATGATAAGAAATAAATTTAAAATATGCTGGTTTTAAAAATTGCCATGTCTTGATTGGAAAGCCGAATTATAGTTTTCAGATTAATAACTTATTCTGCCCTATTAACCTTTATGTTACCAGTATATTGTTTGAACTGCCCTTTGTGTGGGAAATCATCAGAAGTTCCAGCTTTACACGAACTGTGAAAAGCCGGGAAACAGCAGGAGTCCTGGCCAGTAGAGGAGAGTTCTGCTTCCGCTTTAAGATAAAAGTGACAATTAGTGCTTGATCTTGAAAAAGTGCAGGGAGTGACTAACTTTAAAGAGGATCAGAGACAGCTCCTGGATGGATGAGCAAAGATAAGCCTTATTTGAAGAAATAGAAGATTAGAATACGCCTTTACTATAAAACCTTGTACACAGGAGTAACTACTCGGATTGGCTCTTGCAATTCTCCAAAGACGTCCAAGCACATCTTTGCCTTCTTCCTTCTTTCCATTTGTCTCAGGTAAATTAATGCACGTCTCTGTTCTGCAGTTTCAGGTGTAATTTCATGTCTTCTTTTGGATTAAAGCCAATAATTCTGTGACTTCTACGGTCGTTTTCTGTGTGGTTTTACTTTGGCCCGCCGGGAGAACCTGGGATCCGTGAGCAGAAGATAGAGCCAGAGAGTTTCCAAAAATATATTACAACCTAGAATCTTTAACAGGCAGAACGAATCTACGTAGCTGAACATACACAACGACAATAGCCGCGGGCGTCTTGTTAACAAGCAATGGCGTGAACGTCTCTGGGCTCACGTTGTGTTTGTTGGCGGTTTGAAAAATAGATTACGATGTGTTAACGGCACATAAAACTGTTTAAATTACGGAACGAGGTTGCAGACGACATGGTAAGGGAAGTGGAGGAAACTCCGGTGCCAAGTCGGTGCAGGACTATCAAAGAATTGGCCATGTAGGTAAAACACGGGGCTTGTAGACAGCCGGGACACAACTAACTGAAGCCGGCAATGCACCCAGATGTCCGCCCTTGCTGCCGGACCTGGGTAGCATGAGTTATAATATAGCTCAGGTGCGCTGACTAGCGACAAATAACTAATGTGAAGCAGATGGATAACTGTGGTGACCAAACGACCTGTTAAAGACTGGCTGCACTGTTCTCTGCAGTTGAATGCACATGGGTCTGCTATTTATGCAGAAGATATCCCTCCATGACTGTCTGGATTCTGACATACACCTTGCGGCTCTTATGCAACAGCGGTCACCTACTGAACTAATGTTATGTTTAAAGGCGCCTCTGAGAAAAACTGACATGATTTAACTTAGGGGGATCACACTCTTAAGCCTCCCTGGTAAGGTCTATTCAGGGGTCCTGGAGAGGAGGGTCCGTCGGATAGTCGAACCTCGGATTCAGGAAGAGCAGTGTGGTTTTCGTCCTGGTCGTGGAACACTGGACCAGCTCTACATCCTCAGCAGGGTCCTGGAGGGTGCATAGGAGTTCGCCCAACCAGTCTACATGTGTTTTGTGGACTTGGAGAAGGCGTTCGACCGTGTCCCTCGGGGAGCCCTGTGGGGGTACTCCGGTAGTATGGGGTACCGGGCCCTTTGATACGGGCTGTCAGGTCCCTGTATGACCGCTGTCAGAGTCTGGTCCGCATTGCCGGCAGTAAGTCGGGCTCGTTTCCGGTGAGAGTTGGACTCCGCCAAGGCTGCCCTTTGTCACCGATTCTGTTCATTACTTTTATGGACAGAATTTCTAGGCGCAGCCGAGGTGTTGAGGGGATCCGTTTTGGTGGCCTTAGGATCGCATCTCTGCTTTTTGCGGATGATGTGGTCCTGTTGGCTTCATTGGAACGTGATCTGCAGCTCTCACTGGAGCGGTTCGCAGCCGAGTGTGAAGCGGCCGGGATGAGGCTCAGTGCCTCCAAATCCGAGGCCATGGTCTTGAGCCGGAAAAGGGTAGAGTGCCTTCTCCGGGTCAGGGGGGTCGTCCTGCCTCAAGTGGAGGAGTTTAAGTATCTGGGGATCTTGTTCACGAATGAGGGAAGAAGGGAACGGGAGATCGACAGGCGGATTGGGGCAGCGTCTACTGTGAAGCGGGCGCTGTACCGGTCCGTCGTGGTGAAGAGAGAGCTGAGCCAAAAAGCGAAGCTCTCGATTTGCCGGTCGATCTACGTTCCCACCCTCATCTATGGTCATGAGCTTTGGGTCATGACCGAAAGAACGAGATCACGGGTACAAGCGGCCGAAATGAGTTTCCTCCGCAGGGTGGCTGGGCTCTCCCTTAGAGATAGGGTGAGAAGCTCGGTCATCCGGGAGGGACTCAGAGTAGAGCCGCTGCTCCTCCACGTCGAGAGGAGCCAGTTGAGGTGGCTCGGGCATCTGGTAAGGATGCCTCCTGGACGCCTCCCTGGTGAGGTGTTCCGGGCACGTCCCACCGGGAGGAGGCCTCGGGGAAGACCCAGGACACGCTGGAGGGATTACGTCCCTCGGCTGGCCTGGGAACGCCTTGGGATTCCCCCGGAGGAGCTGGAAGAAGTGGCTGGGGAGAGGGAAGTCTGGGCCTCCCTTCTGAAGCTGCTGCCCCCGCGACCCGACCCCGGATAAGCGGAAGAAAATGGATGGATGGATGGATGGATGGATGGATTTAACTTAGTCGATGTTTGGGTAAAAGTCCGTAGACATTAGAACTCGAGTGGCGCATGAATATACGGTCAACGTGTTCGGGAGGGGATAAACTAATGACGGGTATCTGCGTTATGAAGTATTGCGAGACTTGAATGAGACTTGAGAATGCTACGTCTTACCCTGATGGCCTGAAACAGGCGTAGTGGGGGAAAACCAGAGGTGTTGCTGAGCAGGCTGACAGCGGCCATGCTGGAGATGGAAACCGTAGGCATTGCTGATCCATAGCGTGGCACTGGTGTGAAGGAGCTGAGGTGAAGAAAGGCGGTGCAGGTTGAAACAATGGGATCGCGTGTCCGCTTGCCAGAGGTGGACCGTGGAGTAGGTGGTGAGGGAGTGGGAGATGGAGAAATCCCAGTCAGGCGAGAGAAAGAGAGAGACGCTACTTGAAATCATCGAGGAATCTCTTGCATCTGAGGAGCGTTCTGACAGCCACAGACGGGTGTAGAGGGGGAAATCCGGAAAGATGCTGACCATACCGGCATGCGGAAGTGAAAGAAGCTTGGCAGGCGGAGGAAGACGGCCTTTTGCTGCTTCCATCAGATCCCCTTTGATTCTGTCGTCTTTCTTTAGACAGGCCGTCACCTCCACGTACAGCTCCGAATTTGACTACCTTGTCTCACAGACTGTGCGGGAGGTAATGCGTCGTGCGTCACTGGCCGAAGGTCAAAGTTAACGAGGTGACAGGAGGGTTTGTTATGTTTTTTCGGAGGTGGATCGTGGAGTAAGTGAAACCCCGGCAGGTGAGAGACAGGCGGGAGAAGCTGCTTCAAATGATTGAGGCTGGGGCCAGGAGAAATATCTTGCATCCGAGGAGCGTCTGAGTGGAAAAGAAAGGGCCAATGCGAGGTCGAAGGACGGGGAATCACGAGGCTGTGGAGAAGCTGAGAGGTGCTGGCTGAGAAGCTGTGACGTGCGATGAACGGATTGAACGCAGCTGGGAAGCAGCTGACGGCTTGGGTGTGGATCCTTTTATGCAGAGCCTGATTGCTGATTGAACGCACCGGGTGAGGTCCAGCACTGAGGTCGGAGATGAGCATGACGTCGATGGGCGAACGAAGTGGGTGGAGTCTTCCAGCTTGAACTTTCGCTAAAGCTCCATTTTACCAAATGTTGTTTTGGAAAAATGTTGTTTTACCCCCAGCATAAGCAAAAGACTTTCTCAGTAGTATCATTTGAAGAAAAGAAGAGTGAAAAGATCAACTGATTATAAATCAGTTGATCATAAATTAGTTGAACTGATCAGGACTTTTAGCAGTCTGTTAGTATTGTGCAACGATAGATTGGTTTGACTAGAAATAACTATTAATATGTGCTAAAGGCAATTAGTAACAAAGTTAATAATTTTAAAGAAATTATTAAATTATTAAGAAGTTATTATCACCTGATTATTGGGAAATAGCAGCCGAACAACTTTCAGTCTCTGTCAACTATTGTTTTATAAATATTGCATGATAAGATGTGGTATGAACATTGAATGAAAAGGGGAACTTGTGAACTGCACTCAAACAGTGAGCTCTGCACACATGTCTGTAACAAACAACTTTTCTTCAAAATATGAACATTTATTAAGAAAATACTTCAAATTCCAGCTAAAAAACTTTAACCAGGAATCTCACGTAGTTAGGTGAGTAACAGCACTAACAAAGAAAATAAAAAGATTAAGAAAGACTAATAAATTGTGGAGGGAAAAACATAAAAAGGAACCAATAAACTGAAACCAATAACTAAAAATGCAATAATATCACAGTTCAATGTGATTGCTATTTAGCAAAAATCATCACAAGTACTGAGGTTTGTTTTGATGAACTGGAATGAGGCCAAATTAGCTCTGAAAGCTAACAAAGAACAACATTTGGTGTACAAACAACCTGTTAACAGTGCAAAGCATAAGGGAAAATGAAATATTCTTTTAATAAGATAATTTGCTAAATTAGCTTATTGAAAGAATATTTTACTTTCCCTCCCCATTTAACAACAAAGAAAATGGTGGCTGTGGCATTATTTAATCACCACAAGGAACAACAATCATAAAATGATGGCGACCAGGGTGGGTCACTGGCTCAATCCACTCTCCGGCCATCTCTGCCCTTGTGTCCTTGAGCAAGATACTTCACCGCCTTGTCTGCTGGGGGAGTCAGGCTACTTTCTAGTAACTTCCCACTATTCACTGTGTGAATGACTGAACGTAGTGTGAGGAGCTTTGGTGTCCTCTGGACTTCATAAAGTATTATACAAGTACAGGTCATGTACCATATGGAAGTCCCATACCGAATTACAATATTGCTGAATAAAATTCAGTATTTTAAGGAGGCTCATTTGCAGCACTATTTAGCAGCATTATAGATTTTAGCAGATTTATAGCTTATCCTCTCGTCCACTTTCTAATTTTTCATCCAGAGTGTTTGTTACAATCAAAAACAGTCTTTGGGTTTGTTGATGAGCCACATTATCAGGATGTGGCTCATCCTGATAATGCAAACCTCACACTTCATGAGGTTGTGAGAAATAGCAGCCGAACAAATAAAGCTGTTATTTTCTACTATTTGGCTGTAATTAAGACTTTTGTTAGTAACTCCGAGGAGGAGCTGCAGATTCCAAGGCTCACCCAGGCATTTTGCACAGCTGAATGTTCCCTAGGAGATTCATTTAATGAGATTAAAAGATTTCTCAAACATAAATAATAAATAAATAAATAGAGGCTGCACAGTGGCGCAGTTGGTAGAGCTGTTGCCTTGCAGCAAGAAGGTTCTGGGTTCGATTCCCGGCCTGGGGTCTTTCTGCATGGAGTTTGCATGTTCTCCCTGTGCGTTGCGTGGGTTTTCTCCGGGTACTCCGGTTTCCTCCCACAGTCCAAAAACATGACTGTCAGGTTAATTGGCCTCTCCAAATTGCCCCTAGGTGTGAGTGTGTGTGTGCATGGTTGTGTGTCCTGTGTGTCTCTGTGTTGCCCTGCGACAGACTGGCGACCTGTCCAGGGTGTACCCCGCCTCTCGCCCGAAACGTTGGCTGGAGATGGGCACCAGCACCCCTCCCGACCCCACTGAGGGAAAAAGGGTGCAAGAAAATGGATGGATGGATGGATAAATAAATAAATAAATAAATAAATAAAAGAGATTACAACCAATATCTAAGAAAATAGAGGTTTCTGTGCTGTATGATATGAAGGGCAGATTGGAGATAGGTCTGTAATTTTAAAGAACTTCTGGGTCAAGAGTGGGTTTTTTTGAAGCGTGATCTGATTATGGCTATCTTTAAGATGGAGTTGTCATGACCATATTGGAGAGAGTGGTTTTTAAGAGAGGTGATCGGAGAACTTAAGGCAGTGATTTGTGATTTTTTTTTTAAGGAGGCTGGGTAAGACTCACAGGTGGAGGGTTTCATCTTTCTCATACATCTCTTCTGATTAAATCAGGTGGAAACTTAGAGGTTTAAAGATGGCAGATGTAGGCGGAGGAGCAGCATGGGCGAAGGGACCAGAGACATGGTCTCCAGCAAAAGAAGACTGTTAACTGTTTCTATGGAAATCAGATAACTATTGTCAAACAGGTCTAGATCTAACAAATCTAGATCTAAATGTGAGGAAATTAAACACTTTGTGAGTCTGGCCTCTCTGTTGTTTGTGTCTGTTACTTTGATGTATGCAACACACACAAATATGAAGCGAGGGGTATCCACACTGGGATATTGCTGCCAAGGACAGTTGTTGAGGTAAAATGTATGCAACATATGTTTTGTTTTTTTTGTTTGTTTTTTTCAGATCTATGTACAAACTCTCCACAGACTACGGAGGAACTAGAGAGCAGAAACAAGCTGCTGCACCTTCTGGACTCAGTCATTGATGCTCTGGTTTGGGCCATTTCCAAACTGGGGCTGTCCACTCAGCAGCAAACTCTTCGCCTTGGCCACCTCACCATGCTGCTCTCCCACATTCGTCATGTCAGGTGCACACATCTGAAAATGACATAAAGAAGAAGCATCCACATTCCAACCACAATCCTTAGTGTATACCACTGAGATTTATGCAACAGACCAACACACAATTGTGCACAATTGGACTTTTTTCACAAAGAGTGTGCCATGTTCATCTGTTTGCACCCATTTATTGTCATGATATCTTAATATAGCATGTTGTAATCCCAATCAGATTTCTGCTGTTTCTTTCCCCTGTTGTCAAGCTCAGCACAGTATAATGCATTCTACCATCCCATTTCCTCAGTTTGGAGTGGGAGTTGATTGATTTTCAAGTATAACCGCTACAAAGCATTTAATGTTTTAATTAATTTCTCCAGTTAGGCAAATTGTAGAATTTTTGATCACTTTCTGGACTCTGTGGTTGTAGTGGGAGGGGAAATGTGTGATCTGATGTCTAACTTGGTTTCTAAGTTTAACGTCAAAATGTTTCACTTACTGGTTTATGTAAGTGATGGCTAAACTCCACCAGCTATTTCTGAGAGCAGAAACAGCTGGCATCACAGCTGGAACACTAACACTAATGTTAGTGTATTTGAGAACACTAGCAATCAACCATTATCATCAACATTGCAGATAGGTCAGGGCAATGGCTATGGAGAAGTTTAAAGCAGGCTTAAGTTCTAAAACAATGATCAAACTTTGAACACCTCTCATGTAATTCATAACACAGAATCCCATTACAATACACTGAAATACACAAATGAAACATGAGACAGTTTCTTTTTAGTTTCAGAGAAGACACATGGCTTTTTCAGATCTTTGCCTTCTCTCTCCACAGCAACAAAGGCATGGACCACTTGTTGACCATGAAGAAGAAGAACTTGGTTCTGGTGTACAACCTTCTCCTGGAAATGCTGGATACCAACACATCTAGCAGCAGCAGTCAAACTGCTGCGTCCTCGCCGACCTCTGAGACCTACTGTAACCCTCCCCCCCCTCCATTTTACCTGCAGGCTGTTTTAGATCAGACCTTCACCGCCAGTCCTAGTACTACTTGTATGGTGCCTCCAGAGGAACCAGTTGAAGACCATATGATAGTTGGATACATGCAGTCTCAAGGCCTCCTGTCTTCTCCAAAAGGATCTCAAATGAAAAGTGAGGAGTAAGTTTCAGAAGTATAGCACTCGTGTCATTCAACATTAATGTAATGTGCTTTCACATAATACTAACATGACATGTTGGATATGCATCAATATTTTTTACATGGGGTAGCCATGGCATCTGTGGTAAGGGTTTGTCCTGTAACTGGGTGGGTTTCTGGTTTGAGCCCCCAAAGTGTCCTTGGGCAAGGCACTTCATCGCTCAGTTCCTCAGTTCTTACCAGCTGGCGGTGGTAAGGGGTGCCAAGGGTAGCTGTGATATAATGTAGCTCATTATGTGAATGACTGAATGTAGAATGTAGGAGTACAACCAGGTCCTATCAGGCTTTCTGGACCTAAAAAAGCACTGTACAAGTACAAGTCATTTACCATTTTTAATATCTTAAAGGGGTAGTACTATGCATGATTGATTGTTTTAGCTTTTCTTCATGTTATAATGTTATTATAACAAGACCATACCTGGATGTTTTTGATATATAAATGTACCCTTGATTATTTCATGTATGTTTGAGACATTCTTTAATCTCTTATGGCAAGAGAAATCTGTACAAAACACTTGTTTTGAACAGATTGGAGGAACTGAGCGCTGCTTTCAAGGACATACGTCCGGTCCGCTTCGGAGCTGCAGTTTCTAAGCTTCTTACTTCTCCTACTTTCCACCCCTCTGCCATCCCCCACTGTCAGCTACTTCAGTCTAGCCAGCAGCAATTTGCAAATACCTGATGGAATAGCATATCAGCTGAGCTCATTATTCTTCTCAGTGCATGCTGGTAAGAACATTGTTAGAGGAGCGATGTTGTGATGACTTCCTGTAGGTGTAGTGTTGGAATGACCTGGACATTATTAAAGAGACTGTGGCCCAATTTAAATATGTTAGATTTTAAAGTCAAATTTGTTTAAAGTAATATTTGATATATAGGGCATTTTTATAACAATTGAAAGTAATATAACTACTACTAGTTACTTGATTGTGCTATGTGGCTGCCCCTTTAAGAACCTTGAATTTGGACATTTGTTTTTTTGCCAAATGGTATGTAGTCCTTAAGATTGAAACTTTCTTTAAAAACCTCCATAACTTGGCCTCATAACTGCATCTAATACTAGCTGTCTCCGATGCTCCTGCATGTGTCATCATGGTTTTGCTTGTTGCTTATCTATTTTCGAGATAAGCTTTGGGTGAGTACCCAGGTTTTATTTGTCAGAACTATAAGTGACCACATACACTTCTCCCACAGCTACACCGCTCCTGAACACTGGTCTATGGATGGAAGGGATGCCAGTTCTTCAGTGGAGCCACCTGGCTACATAATTGCTGATCAAGTAGTCATGGAAACCACCTTGGAAGATAATTAAAAGATCAGAAAAAGAAAACTGACTTTAAAAAGAAGCAAACACAAAAAAGCACCAGGTGCTGTTGTGAAATTTTCTTTTTTTTTTTTTTTAGATCTTTCTGGTCATTTTGATTGCTTTGTAGTATTTTTTTGTGATTGTACACTATGTCAAGTGTTCATAAAAATGTCGTCTAACTTCTACCCAGCAGTTCAATTTGCAGTACTGGTATCCTTTCTCTTCATCTTGATGTAATATTCAGAACACGTCATATCCAAACATCTAGAAAGATTAAGTTTTTGTCATCAGAAGAGATGTTTGGATATGAAAATCTAAAGGTGCATGTAGACCACACAGCTAACATCCATGATTTTCATAAGGACTGTTACTCTGAGGAAAAAGACAGTGTTTTTGTCACTCTGCAGTGAAATTTTCCTCTTGCACTAATGCTACGTCTTGTGTACTTTGGTATCTCATTGGTGCCTCTTCATTCAGTGTTTTTCTACTTTCGTGCAAGTTGTCAGTGGAGCAGGACTATGCTATGTGGCCTTTTACCAAAGTGACTGTTAAAGATTTCTCTGTTTTCTAAGTCTGGACTTAGAAAGTATGGACTTTGACACTGTAGCATTAAAAAATGAAACCTCACAGATTTAATGTTTTCTGAATGATTTGACTAGTAATTATCTACCAGGTCTTCAACATGAGAAAAACCTAGCAAGAAAAGATCTACCCTGTGGACATCCCTCTGGATACAGCTATCTGCAGAGAGTTCGCCGCATGGGCCGGGGTGGTGGTCTGGCCGTCATTTACCGCAGTAATTAAAAATTGTCACATCTGGCTCTTCAGGACTTTTCTTCTTTTGAATGTTTGGCCTTCAATCTCAAAGCCCCTCTCCAGATGAATATTGTATTGCTTTATCGGCCTCCAAAACCACATGTTTCATTTAACTTAGAGATGCATGAACTCCTCACTTCTTTCTGTGCCCGTTCTGTGAAAAACATTGTTCTTGGAGATTTAAATATCCATATTGATCATCCTTCCTCCCATCTGGGAGCAGATTTTAAGTCTCTTCTGAACTTGCTTAATCTCATTCAGCTTGTTGACGCCCCTACACACAACAGGGGGCATACTCTGGACCTGGTGATCACAGACACTGTAACTATCAACAACTTATCTGTATATGACCTGGGTGTCTCGGACCACATTGTAATTTCTCTAAAAGTGCCTTCAACTTTGTCTGCTCTAAATCCTAAACGTCTTATTCAGTTCTGCGACTTGAAAAATATTTCCTCTGAGGCTTTGTCTTCTGCTTTTCACTCCTTGACTGCTGTCAATCATTCATCTGCAAACGACTCTGTGGATTACTAATCAATCTCTCCAGGAGCTTTTGGAGCTCCATGCTCCTTTGAAGTCGAGGTTGGTGTCATTCTCCCACTCAGCCCCTTGGTACACTGATGAGCTGCGGAACATGAAAGCTGTTGGTCGTGCTATCGAGAGACGTGTAAAAAAATCAGGTCTCTCTATACACAAGCAGGCATATAAGGAACATCAGAAAGCTTATGCCTTTTCTCTTAAGGAAGCACGATCTAAGTATTATTCCAACATCATCAACAGCTGTCCGGGAAATTCTAAACAGCATTTCTCTACAATAAATCATCTCCTCAATCCCATTCAACAAACTTATGCTGAGGATTTGACTGAAAAATGCAACCTGTTTCTCTCATTCTTCAAAAACAATGCTAACTCTATTAGATCTCAGCTCCACAGCCTCCCTGATCTTCGACTGGCATCTACCCTGGCACATCATGGGTCCCTGAGCTGCTTTCACGATGTTGCTCAGAGTGAAGTGGAGACTATAATCAAGAAAATGAAGCCATCATCATGTGCCCTGGATCCCTTCCCCTAATCTCTCATAAAATCTAATCATGCTGCAATAAGCCCACTAATCACACAAATAATAAACAAATCCCTGAAATCTGGTCAGGTGCCATTGCCTCTTAAAACAGCTATCATCAAACCTCTTCTAAAGAAATCTACTATCTTCTTTCCAATTACCGTCCAATCTCTCACCTCCCTCTCCTGTCAAAAGTGCTGGTGTGGTGGCCATTTGTGTAATGTTTGCAACTTGTAAGTTCTATTAATTTTATTTTTGGAAAGTTAGAATTAAGTCTGTGGTTAATTTGTAAATTAGAATTGATTATGTTGGTAATTGGTTAGCCCCTCCCATTAATTTCGGTAATTAAAAACACCGGGTGCTTGGTGGAGGCATTGTTTTGCAAATGTCTGGTGTGTACGGGAGGGTTGGTAAATGATTTTTTGACCATTTCATTTCACTTGCAATTTGACCTTTTATTTTGCACCTTTTTACTTGAAACGCCATGTTAAGTTTACTTTCGTTTTCGGTTAAGATGTAGGACATTTTTTGACATTTTGTTACTAATTTTATAAGAAATAAACAATCTATTTTCGCAAACAAATGAAGAGGAAGTGCGTTCAATTTAAAACCCACCTGTTAACACACACGGCCTTAGTTGGAGTATTGGAAGCTAGAAGGCCGCGACAGCTGGAAAAGGCTGTTGCTGCTCAGCTGCAGCTCCACCTACAACAAAACTCTCTGTACGAGAAATTTCAGTCTGGGTTCCGTTCTGCTCACAGCACTGAGACCGCTTTGCTGAGAGTTACCAACAACGTCCTCATGGCAGCTGTTACTGGTTCTACTTCTCTCCTTGTCCTCCTAGATCTTACTGCAGCCTTTGACACTGTGGACCATAATATTCTCCTACACCGTCTTCATGTGGAGGTCGGTCTCTATGACACTGTTCTGGACTGGTTTAAATCTTTCCTCTCCAATCGGCTGGAATGTGTTAGCCTTGGCAAGGCCATGTCCCAGGCTGTCTCTGTCTCCTGTGGTGTCCCACAAGGGTCAGTCCTGGGGCCCCTGCTATTTTCCCTCTACATGCTGCCTTTGGGTCAAATCATTAATCAGCACAACATCTCCTTCCACTGCTATGCCGACGACATACAACTTTACCTTAGAACTGGAGCATCATCATCACCATTTTCAATCACTGCCTTCACCACCTGCCTGGAAGAGATAAGGACGTGGATGAATCACAACTTTCTTCAGTTAAACTGCTCCAAAACTGAGGCCATGTTTATCGCAACACCTCACCAGGTTCAATCTTCAACTTTGACGACTATTTTCTTTTCTGGACAAGACATCCCCCTTTCCACCACAGTTACAAATCTTGGAGTTAGAATGGATTTTCATCTTACATTTGAAAATCATATTAAGCATCTATTTAAAACCTGTTTGTTTCATCTTCGTAATATCTCCAAAATTCGTCCATCTCTCTCTTTCTCTGATTCCGAGACTCTCGTCCATGCCTTTGTCTGCTCCAGGCTCGACTACTGCAACTCTCTGTTCATTGGAATCCATAAAAAACATCTTCAGAAGCTTCAATACATTCAAAACATCGCAGCCAGGATTCTATTGAGAGTCCGGAAATCTGCCCATATTACACCAATTCTGCATGATCTTCACTGGCTTCCTGTCACCTACAGAATTCAGTACAAAATTGCTCTCATTACCCATCAATGTTTAAACAGAACTTCACCGGATTATCTGAAGGACCTTCTTATTCCACATTCATCCACCAGATCTCTACAATCACAAGACTGCAACTTCCTCCACCGTCCTCGATCCAAATTAAGGACCATGGGAGATCGGGCATTCGCTGTGACTGCCCCCCGTCTCTGGAACTCTCTCCCGGATTATTTGAGAGCTCCACAACTGGATGACTTCAAAAGAGGCTTAAAGACTTTTTTATTTAAGCAAGCTTACTCTGCCTCCACATGATTTTTTTATGATGTTGATTTTATCTACGATTTTAGTTGCACTGTGTAGCACTTTGAGATTTTTTCTAATGAAAAGTGCGGTACAAATTACATTTATTATTATTATTTTTTTTTATTATTATTATAACAAGAACATCAACAAGATTCAACACCCCCCTTGTTCTTATGTTGACATAATAGGTCCTTCTCAAAAAATTAGCATATTGTGATAAAGTTCATTATTTTCCATAATGTAATGATAAAATTAAACTGTCATATGTTTTATATTCATTGCACACCAACTGAAAAATTTCAGGTCTTTTATTGACCTGATTTATTAGACCTGATTCCAGTTTAAAACAGCCAGATGTACTGCTTTTCAGCATTTTTAAGCTGTTCAACATCTAATTAAATTGGAACTGAACTGCGGAGCTTCGTAAACTCAAGAGTCCATTTATTACTTCTTTCGCTGAGATAAAGCGATTTTGGCTTCAACTCTATTAAAACATAAGAATTAGACCTGATTCCAGTTTAAAACAGCCAGAAATACGGCTTTTCAGCATTTTGAAGCTGTTCAACATCTAACTAAATTGGAACTTAACTGTGGAGCTTCGTAAACTCAATAAGTCCATTTATTCTTTGTTTCGATGAGATAAAGCGATTTTGGCTTCAACTCTATTAAAACATAAGAATTAGACCTGATTCCAGTTTAAAACAGCCAGAAATACGGCTTTTCAGCATTTTGAAGCTGTTCAACATCTAACTAAATTGGAACTTAACTGTGGAGCTTCGTAAACTCAAGAGTCCATTTATTACTTCTTTCGCTGAGATAAAGCGATTTTGGCTTCAACTCTATTAAAACATAAGAATTAGACCTGATTCCAGTTTAAAACAGCCAGAAAAACGGCTTTTCAGCATTTTGAAGCTGTTCAACATCTAACTAAATTGGAACTTAACTGTGGAGCTTCGTAAACTCAAGAGTCCATTTTTTACTTCTTTCGTTGAGATAAAGCGATTTTGGCTTCAACTCAATTAAAACATAAGAATTAGACCTGATTCCAGTTTAAAACAGCCAGAAATACGGCTTTTCAGCATTTTGAAGCTGTTCAACATCTAACTAAACTGAAAATTGACTGTGGAGCTTCGTAAACCCAATAAGTCCATTTATTACTTCTTTCGTTGAGATAAAGCGATTTTGGCTTCAACTCTATTAAAACATAAGAATTAGACCTGATTCCAGTTTAAAACAGCCAGAAATACGGCTTTTCAGCATTTTGAAGCTGTTCAACATCTAACTAAATTGGAACTTAACTGTGGAGCTTCGTAAACTCAAGAAGTCCATTTATTACTTCTTTCGTTGAGATAAAGCGATTTTGGCTTCAACTCTATTAAAACATAAGAATTAGACCTGATTCCAGTTTAAAACAGCCAGAAAAACGGCTTTTCAGCATTTTGAAGCTGTTCAACATCTAACTAAACTGAAAATTGACTGTGGAGCTTCGTAAACCCAATACGTCCATTTATTACTTCTTTCGTTGAGATAAAGCAATTTTGGCTTCAACTCTATTAAAACATAAGAATTAGACCTGATTCCAGTTTAAAACAGCCAGAAAAACGGCTTTTCAGCATTTTGAAGCTGTTCAACATCTAACTAAAATGGAACTTAACTGTGGTTCTTCGTAAACTCAAGACGTCCATTTATTACTTATTTCGCTGAGATAAAGCGATTTTGGCTTCAACTCTATTAAAACATAAGAATTAGACCTGATTCCAGTTTAAAACAGCCAGAAAAACGGCTTTTCAACATTTTGAAGCTGTTCAACATCTAACTAAACTGAAAATTGACTGTGGAGCTTCGTAAACCTAATAAGTCCATTTATTACTTATTTCGCTGAGATAAAGCGATTTTGGCTTCAACTCTATTAAAACACAAGAATTAGACCTGATTCCAGTTTAAAACAGCCAGAAAAACGGCTTTTCAGCATTTTGACGCTGGTCAACATCGAACTAAATAGGAACTTAACTGTGGTTCTTCGTAAACTCAAGACGTCCATTTATTACTTCTTTCGCTGAGATAAAGCGATTTTGGCTTCAACTCTAATAAAACAAAAGAATTAGACCTGATTCCAGTTTAAAACAGCCAGAAAAATGGCTTTTCAGCATTTTGAAGCTGTTCAACATCTAACTAAACTGAAAATTGATTGTGGAGCTTCGTAAACCCAATACATCCATTTATTACTTCTTTCGTTTAGATAAGCGATTTTTGCTTCAACTCTATTAAAACATAAGAATTAGACCTGATTCCAGATTAAAACAGCCAGAAATACGGCTTTTCAGCATTTTGAAGTTGTTCAACATCTAACTAAAATGGAACCTAACTGTGGAGCTTATTAAACTAAAAATGTCCATTTATTACTTATTTCGCTGAGATAAAGCGATTTTGGCTTCAACTCTATTAAAACATAAGAATTAGACCTTATTCCAGTTTAAAACAGCCAGAAAAACGGCTTTTCAGCATTTTGAAGCTGTTCAACATCTAACTAAACTGAAAATTGACTGTGGAGTTTCTTAATCCCAATAAGTCCATTTATTACTTCTTTCGTTTAGATAAGCGATTTTGGCTTCAACTCTATTAAAACATAAGAATTAGACCTGATTCCAGTTGAAAACAGCCAGAAAAACGGCTTTTCAGCATTTTGAAGCTGTTCAACATCTAACTAAAATGGAACTTAACTGTGGAGCTTAGTAAACTAAAAATGTCCATTTATTACTTATGTCGCTGAGATAAAGCGATTTTGGCTTCAACTCTATTAAAACATAAGAATTAGACCTTATTCCAGTTTAAAACAGCCAGAAAAACGGCTTTTCAGCATTTTGAAGCTGTTCAACATCTAACTAAACTGAAAATTGACTGTGGAGTTTCTTAATCCCAATAAGTCCATTTATTACTTATTTCGCTGAGATAAAGCGATTTTGGCTTCAATTCTATTAAAACATAAGAATTAGACCTGATTCCAGTTTAAAACAGCCAGATGTACTGCTTTTCAGCATTTTGAAGCTATTCAACATCTAACTAGACTAAAAATTGACTGTGGAGCTTCGTAAACCTAATAAGTCCATTTATTACTTATTTCGCTGAGATAAAGCAATTTTGGCTTCAACTCTATTAAAACATAAGAATTAGACCTGATTCCAGTTTAAAACAGCCAGAAAAACGGCTTTTCAGCATTTTGAAGCTGTTCAACATCTAACTAAAATGGAACTTAACTGTGGAGCTTCGAAAACTCAAGAAGACCATTTATTACTTCTTTCGTTGAGATAAAGCAATTTTGGCTTCAACTCTATTAAAACATAAGAATTAGACCTGATTCAAGTTTAAAACAGCCAGAAAAACGGCTTTTCAGCATTTTGAAGCTGTTCAACATCTAACTAAACTGAAAATTGATTGTGGAGCTTCGTAAACCCAATAAGTCCATTTATTACTTCTTTCGTTTAGATAAAGCGATTTTGGCTTCAACTCTATTAAAACATAAGAATTAGACCTGATTCCAGTTGAAAACAGCCAGAAAAACGGCTTTTCAGCATTTTGAAGCTGTTCAACATCTAACTAAAATGGAACTTAACTGTGGAGCTTAGTAAACTAAAAATGTCCATTTATTACTTATGTCGCTGAGATAAAGCGATTTTGGCTTCAACTCTATTAAAACATAAGAATTTGACCGGATTCCAGTTTAAAACAAGCAGATGTACTGCTTTTCAGCATTTTGAAGATTTTCAACATCTAACTAAATTGGAACTTCACTGTGGAGCTTCGTAAACCCAATCAGTCCATTTATTACTTCTTTCGTTGAGATAAAGCGATTTTGGCTTCAACTCTATTAAAACATAAGAATTAGACCTGATTCCAGTTTAAAAAAGCCAGATGTACTGCTCTTCAGCATTTTGAAGATTTTCAACATCTAACTAAATTGGATCTTCACTGTGGAGCTTTGTAAACTAAAGATATCTATTTATTACTTCTTTCGCTGAGATAAAGCGATTTTGGCTTCAACTCTATTAAAACAAAAGAATTTGACCTGATTCCAGTTTTAATGTAGAGCTACGAAATCAGATATAGTCCATTTTTCACTTATTTCGATGAGATAAAGCTTTTTTGGCTTCTTTGCTTCTTATATGTTAAAACATGATATTTAGACCTGTTTCCAGTTTGAAACTGCCAGATCTATTGCTTCTTAGCATTTTGCAGCTGTCCATCAACTAATATGGCTGAAAATTTAATGTAGAGCTACGCAATCACAAATAGTCCATTTTTCACTTCTTTCGCTGAGATAAAGCTTTTTTGGCTTCTAGGCTTCTGATATTTTCAAACATGATATTTAGACCTGTTTCCAGTTTGAAACTGCCAGATCTATTGCTTCTTAGCATTTTGGAGCTGTCCATCATCTAATATGGCTGAAAATTTAATGTAGAGCTACGAAATCAGATATAGTCCATTTTTCACTTATTTCGATGAGATAAAGCTTTTTTGGCTTCTTTGCTTCTTATATCTTCAAACATGAGATTTTGACCTGTTTCCAGTTTGAAACTGCCAGATCTATTGCTTCTTAGCATTTTGGAGCTGTCCATCATCTAATATGGCTGAAAATTTAATGTAGAGCTACGAAATCACAAATAGTCCATTTTTCACTTCTTTCGCTGAGATAAAGCTTTTTTGGCTTCTTGGCTTCTTATATCTTCAAACATGAGATTTAGACCTGTTTCCAGTTTGAAACTGCCAGATCTATTGCTTCTTAGCATTTTGGAGCTGTCCATCATCTAATATGGCTGAAAATTTAATGTAGAGCTACGAAATCACAAATAGTCCATTTTTCACTTCTTTCGCTGAGATAAAGCTTTTTTGGCTTCTTGGCTTCTTATATCTTCAAACATGAGATTTAGACCTGTTTCCAGTTTGAAACTGCCAGATCTATTGCTTCTTAGCATTTTGGAGCTGTCCATCATCTAATATGGCTGAAAATTTAATGTAGAGCTACGAAATCAGAGATAGTCCATTTTTCACTTCTTTCGCTGAGATAAAGCTTTTTTGGCTTCTAGGCTTCTTATATCTTCAAACATGAGATTTAGACCTGTTTCCAGTTTGAAACTGCCAGATCTATTGCTTCTTAGCATTTTGGAGCTGTCCATCATCTAATATGGCTGAAAATTTAATGTAGAGCTACGAAATCAGAGATAGTCCATTTTTCACTTCTTTCGCTGAGATAAAGCTTTTTTGGCTTCTAGGCTTCTTATATCTTCAAACATGAGATTTAGACCTGTTTCCAGTTTGAAACTGCCAGATCTATTGCTTCTTAGCATTTTGGAGCTGTCCATCATCTAATATGGCTGAAAATTTAATGTAGAGCTACGAAATCAGGATAGTCCATTTTTCACTTCTTTCGCTGAGATAAAGCTTTTTTGGCTTCTAGGCTTCTTATATTTCAAACATGAGATTTAGACCTGTTTCCAGTTTGAAACTGCCAGATCTATTGCTTCTTAGCATTTTGGAGCTGTCCATCATCTAATATGGCTGAAAATTTAATGTAGAGCTACGAAATCAGAGATAGTCCATTTTTCACTTCTTTCGCTGAGATAAAGCTTTTTTGGCTTCTTGGCTTCTTATATTTCAAACATGAGATTTAGACCTGTTTCCAGTTTGAAACTGCCAGATCTATTGCTTCTTAGCATTTTGGAGCTGTCCATCATCTAATATGGCTGAAAATTTAATGTAGAGCTACGAAATCAGAGATAGTCCATTTTTCACTTCTTTCGCTGAGATAAAGCTTTTTTGGCTTCTAGGCTTCTTATATATTCAAACATGAGATTTAGACCTGTTTCCAGTTTGAAACTGCCAGATCTATTGCTTCTTAGCATTTTGGAGCTGTCCATCATCTAATATGGCTGAAAATTTAATGTAGAGCTACGAAATCAGAGATAGTCCATTTTTCACTTCTTTCGCTGAGATAAAGCTTTTTTGGCTTCTAGGCTTCTTATATCTTCAAACATGAGATTTAGACCTGTTTCCAGTTTGAAACTGCCAGATCTATTGCTTCTTAGCATTTTGGAGCTGTCCATCATCTAATATGGCTGAAAATTTAATGTAGAGCTACGAAATCAGATAGTCCATTTTTCACTTCTTTCGCTGAGATAAAGCTTTTTTGGCTTCTAGGCTTCTTATATCTTCAAACATGAGATTTAGACCTGTTTCCAGTTTGAAACTGCCAGATCTATTGCTTCTTAGCATTTTGGAGCTGTCCATCATCTAATATGGCTGAAAATTTAATGTAGAGCTACGAAATCAAATAGTCCATTTTTCACTTCTTTCGCTGAGATAAAGCTTTTTTGGCTTCTAGGCTTCTTATATCTTCAAACATGAGATTTAGACCTGTTTCCAGTTTGAAACTGCCAGATCTATTGCTTCTTAGCATTTTGGAGCTGTCCATCATCTAATATGGCTGAAAATTTAATGTAGAGCTACGAAATCACAGATAGTCCATTTTTCACTTCTTTCGCTGAGATAAAGCTTTTTTGGCTTCTAGGCTTCTTATATCTTCAAACATGAGATTTAGACCTGTTTCCAGTTTGAAACTGCCAGATCTATTGCTTCTTAGCATTTTGGAGCTGTCCATCATCTAATATGGCTGAAAATTTAATGTAGAGCTACGAAATCAGAGATAGTCCATTTTTCACTTCTTTCGCTGAGATAAAGCTTTTTTGGCTTCTAGGCTTCTTATATTTCAAACATGTTTAGACCTGTTTCCAGTTTGAAACTGCCAGATCTATTGCTTCTTAGCATTTTGGAGCTGTCCATCATCTAATATGGCTGAAAATTTAATGTAGAGCTACGAAATCAGAGATAGTCCATTTTTCACTTCTTTCGCTGAGATAAAGCTTTTTTGGCTTCTAGGCTTCTTATATCTTCAAACATGAGATTTAGACCTGTTTCCAGTTTGAAACTGCCAGATCTATTGCTTCTTAGCATTTTGGAGCTGTCCATCATCTAATATGGCTGAAAATTTAATGTAGAGCTACGAAATCAGAGATAGTCCATTTTTCACTTCTTTCGCTGAGATAAAGCTTTTTTGGCTTCTAGGCTTCTTATATCTTCAAACATGAAATTTAGACCTGTTTCCAGTTTGAAACTGCCAGATCTATTGCTTCTTAGCATTTTGGAGCTGTCCATCATCTAATATGGCTGAAAATTTAATGTAGAGCTACGAAATCAGAGATAGTCCATTTTTCACTTCTTTCGCTGAGATAAAGCTTTTTTGGCTTCTAGGCTTCTTATATCTTCAAACATGAGATTTAGACCTGTTTCCAGTTTGAAACTGCCAGATCTATTGCTTCTTAGCATTTTGGAGCTGTCCATCATCTAATATGGCTGAAAATTTAATGTAGAGCTACGAAATCAGAGATAGTCCATTTTTCACTTCTTTCGCTGAGATAAAGCTTTTTTGGCTTCTAGGCTTCTTATATCTTCAAACATGAGATTTAGACCTGTTTCCAGTTTGAAACTGCCAGATCTATTGCTTCTTAGCATTTTGGAGCTGTCCATCATCTAATATGGCTGAAAATTTAATGTAGAGCTACGAAATCAATAGTCCATTTTTCACTTCTTTCGCTGAGATAAAGCTTTTTTGGCTTCTAGGCTTCTTATATCTTCAAACATGAGATTTAGACCTGTTTCCAGTTTGAAACTGCCAGATCTATTGCTTCTTAGCATTTTGGAGCTGTCCATCATCTAATATGGCTGAAAATTTAATGTAGAGCTACGAAATCAGAGATAGTCCATTTTTCACTTCTTTCGCTGAGATAAAGCTTTTTTGGCTTCTAGGCTTCTTATATCTTCAAACATGAGATTTAGACCTGTTTCCAGTTTGAAACTGCCAGATCTATTGCTTCTTAGCATTTTGGAGCTGTCCATCATCTAATATGGCTGAAAATTTAATGTAGAGCTACGAAATCAGAGATAGTCCATTTTTCACTTCTTTCGCTGAGATAAAGCTTTTTTGGCTTCTAGGCTTCTTATATCTTCAAACATGAGATTTAGACCTGTTTCCAGTTTGAAACTGCCAGATCTATTGCTTCTTAGCATTTTGGAGCTGTCCATCATCTAATATGGCTGAAAATTTAATGTAGAGCTACGAAATCAGAGATAGTCCATTTTTCACTTCTTTCGCTGAGATAAAGCTTTTTTGGCTTCTAGGCTTCTTATATCTTCAAACATGAGATTTAGACCTGTTTCCAGTTTGAAACTGCCAGATCTATTGCTTCTTAGCATTTTGGAGCTGTCCATCATCTAATATGGCTGAAAATTTAATGTAGAGCTACGAAATCAGAGATAGTCCATTTTTCACTTCTTTCGCTGAGATAAAGCTTTTTTGGCTTCTAGGCTTCTTATATCTTCAAACATGAGATTTAGACCTGTTTCCAGTTTGAAACTGCCAGATCTATTGCTTCTTAGCATTTTGGAGCTGTCCATCATCTAATATGGCTGAAAATTTAATGTAGAGCTACGAAATCAGAGATAGTCCATTTTTCACTTCTTTCGCTGAGATAAAGCTTTTTTGGCTTCTAGGCTTCTTATATCTTCAAACATGAGATTTAGACCTGTTTCCAGTTTGAAACTGCCAGATCTATTGCTTCTTAGCATTTTGGAGCTGTCCATCATCTAATATGGCTGAAAATTTAATGTAGAGCTACGAAATCAGAGATAGTCCATTTTTCACTTCTTTCGCTGAGATAAAGCTTTTTTGGCTTCTAGGCTTCTTATATCTTCAAACATGAGATTTAGACCTGTTTCCAGTTTGAAACTGCCAGATCTATTGCTTCTTAGCATTTTGGAGCTGTCCATCATCTAATATGGCTGAAAATTTAATGTAGAGCTACGAAATCAGAGATAGTCCATTTTTCACTTCTTTCGCTGAGATAAAGCTTTTTTGGCTTCTAGGCTTCTTATATCTTCAAACATGAGATTTAGACCTGTTTCCAGTTTGAAACTGCCAGATCTATTGCTTCTTAGCATTTTGGAGCTGTCCATCATCTAATATGGCTGAAAATTTAATGTAGAGCTACGAAATCAGAGATAGTCCATTTTTCACTTCTTTCGCTGAGATAAAGCTTTTTTGGCTTCTAGGCTTCTTATATCTTCAAACATGAGATTTAGACCTGTTTCCAGTTTGAAACTGCCAGATCTATTGCTTCTTAGCATTTTGGAGCTGTCCATCATCTAATATGGCTGAAAATTTAATGTAGAGCTACGAAATCAGAGATAGTCCATTTTTCACTTCTTTCGCTGAGATAAAGCTTTTTTGGCTTCTAGGCTTCTTATATCTTCAAACATGAGATTTAGACCTGTTTCCAGTTTGAAACTGCCAGATCTATTGCTTCTTAGCATTTTGGAGCTGTCCATCATCTAATATGGCTGAAAATTTAATGTAGAGCTACGAAATCAAATAGTCTATTTTTCACTTATTTCGCTGAGATAAAGCTTTTTTGGCTTCTATGCTTC